>NW_024063304.1:0-600000 GCF_006381635.1 Hibiscus syriacus | reverse complement strand
AGCTAATTGAGACAATTGTGGTAAGAGCCTGGTCACCATGGAAAACTTCATATAGAAGGTCTTAGGTTGATTATTGATGAAGACGGCGGACTAGAGGGTAATCTGGTGGCTGCAATTGTGCTGCATTCGATGAAGGTAGTCCGTGACACCGATCAATTTTCTTAGTTTCATGTATCTAGAAGAAGGTGATCATCATATGCTCCGCTCTTGGTAATTAAGGAAGCATATAATCCCTTGTTTTGTGGACATAAAGTGTCCTTTAAATCTGATAGAAATAAATGTGAACTTTGAGGCACTTATTTGATAGTTTATCTTGTAAATTAAGTTTCTTATACCAACTATTTTTATATTTTCTTGGAATTAGTTACTAAGGGTATGAATGAACAGAGCATTCGATCAATTGTTCGTGAATCGTTCGTTTATTAAGCTAAATAAATTAGTATGAACAATTTTTTTTTATTTCATTTAATAAACGAACATGAATAGATGTGTGTTCGGTTTGTTTATGTTCACGACCAAAATCTCTATTGGCTCATTTATCAACTCATTTATAAGGTCTTTTGTTGACTCATTTTCTTGGTTCTCATTTTTCTTTTATTTTGATGCAAACCGACACCGAAGGGATCGCTTGTTTATTTGGAAAGCTCTGACAATACTTCCCACACTCCCCAAGATTAAAATTTTTGGATGGAGGCTTGGACACGATGCGCTCCCCACAGGATCTCGACTGGTTGCTGTCGGGATTAGAAATGGCTTATGTCTATAAGCAAGATTAAAAGGATTGCTCATTGTCAAGGGAAGTCCTCACCCTATCGGTTTTGGACGTCTCAATCATTACAGCTCAAACTTCCTCCTGCAAAGAATGGCTGGAAAGAGCTGCCTTTTCACTAAATTGCTTAATCTCTTATGTAGCTTATGGAATCGACGCAATATGTGAGTACATGACGACGAACTTCAAGATGCAGGAGCAGCCGTTAATACCTCTTGGGTGCTCGGATCTTCTTTCAAAGAGGCCAACGGGATTGCAGTCCTAACCAGCTCCTCGAGGAACAAGAGAACAAAGCCTCTTTGGACCAAGCCACCTGAGAGGAAAGTCAAAGTCAATATGGACGGAGCTTGGTTGCCTGGATCCTATGCTGCAGCCAATGGAGTTGTCGCAAGAGATCACATGGCATGATTCTAGGTAGAGTTGCTCGCAGATTGGAAGGATGTCACACCCCGGTTTCGACTGTGGTATAAAATTTACTCTTGAAAATGAGTGGACCGATGCGGTTATTGAAGGGGATGCCCTTGTGATTATTAATAGATTGGCAAACAACCAAGAAGATATTTCGGTAATTAGATCGATGCTCAACAAAGCTCGTGACGCCCTCAAATACCATCCGAACCTTAAAAGTGTTTTATATCAATCGGGAGGCAAATAGGGTAGCACACTCGCTTGTTCACTGGACTTTGTCGAGAACCAGTACGTTTGATTTTATTTCGACAAACTGGAATGTATCAAACCAGTACGTTTTGTATAAAATGGATTCCATTATTATAAAACAAGAATATAAACATAACTCTATTCATTCAAACTCGATTAATTTACGCCCCTACCAATTATTGATATTTAATTTCCTGCAAGCTATATCAATATATGTTCGAATTAGTGTTAATAGCCAATATTATTATCGTTGTCCATTTGCTCAAGTAGATTATGGAAAGAATTAATGGAACAGTGTGATTTAGCTACAAGCAGAGCAAGCCAAATGCAACAAAACTGCACTTCATCCTTGAAATCGGCCCCCAAAGTTACTGAACACTGAATGGCTTTAAGGAATCTATGAAACAAGCAAATAACATTTAAAGTTCGTATCAAGATGTGAACTTGCATATTTTGTAATCGATGTTTGCAATATCAAAAAAATAAAAAGGATTCATCCCTTGTTTTCTCACAAAAATAAAATGAAAGATTAGGAAAGTTCACTCGTTATCTGAATTTTCAGCAGCAGCACCGGCACCGGGCACAACTCTGTTCCTCTTTGAATCCTTTCCGTCTTCTTCATCCTCACTGTATTCACTCTCATAATCATCATATTCATCTTCTTCTTCCTGCTCTTCCTCCTCAATCCCCTCTTCCATGACAGGTCCCTCTTCTGACAAGGGACCGGTCCTTGTACCTGCTCGACTCCGTTTCAATATTTTGATCTTTAGGTTCGTCTTCTTATCACAGCCGATCCAAGAGTCACTCAAGCAGAATGCAGTCAAGTTATAATTTCCCTCACCAGGAGCCTGGAACTTGCCCATTACCAACCTTGACCCACTCTTTACTCTCTCAACAGCTTCCCTAACAGCTGCATTTGTTTCCTTCAGGCTTGCCCCTGAGCCTTCCTTCAACTCTTGAATTGCTTTGGATGCCGCGGTTATGGCCACGGCCTCGTCCATGAAGCTCACCTTTTGGGAGACCCAAACATCATTGGAGACAGAATCTGCAAGCAGCAACCAAAAATTCTCCTCCTTGTGGAAGGGGTAGTAAGGAGCGTGGGGAAGAGCAGCAACGAGGCCGTTCCCCCGCTCAAGTGAGATCCAAACACGCATTGTGACTATATCACCTTCTTGTATCCCTTCTTCACCTTCGGTCTCACACGTGATATCAACTGTCAAGGAAGGCATCATTTCAAGAACCATCTCTAGATCTTTTCTTTTGGTAGGAGATAATCCGGCAACCTGAGTCAGCAGTTCAACCCGGTCTTCTAAGGTCATGTCACGGAAATCTTGAAACGTTCGCACTTTCTGCAAGCATGGTGAAATAGAATTTACAAACCAAAGAATAATACGAAAACGGATGCAAATGTTAATTAATGCCATGTCCAATGATTCTTGCATGTTACACCACATCATCAAGGCAACATCGTTTATAGAACATCTTCACCTCTTTCCAAGACAATATAACTATTTCCATAAATTTGAAAATTTCAATCTGAAGTGAGGCTTCATCCCATCAACTGGCATTTTTTTCTAACCCACAAATAATTTAATCCGAAAACATTGTCAAATGGTTGACATGGTGCGTCTCGACATAAAGATATTAACCAAGCACCAAAGCGATATAACCTGAAAAGCAGCCTAAACACAGGTGGCAACACAGTATTCCTGCAGATGCATCAAGACTCTTTTGGTGCAGTAAAAAAACCAATAAAAGGAGCAATCACTACCTTCCGTGCTATCTTTTTAACCATGGCCTCACTAAAATGCGGCAACTGTAGAAACGGTGCAACACCTTCACTAGATCCCCCAGCAACCTTCCTTGAACTTAGTGGAACAGCCTGGCTCAATGAATATATAAAAAGTTCAAATAAAAAATGGTCATCAATATGTTGAGAGTTAATAGTGTAAAAAGAAAATCTCTTTAAAAGAGAATGACTAGATATACTAGTATCAGAAACAAATCGCAGTTAAGACAACCTACTGAATTATTAGAAGCTGCCACACACACATATTGACAAGTGACAACTGATACAACAGTGTGAGACCAAAAAGCAATAATCAACTTTAATCTCCAGAAGGAGATACAGCTTGCTAATTCTAAAAGAAGAAAGAAAAAGCCTAAATCGTGCCCATATAGTAAATTGATCCTTCTTACACTCACCTTAATGCTAAGGATATGCAAATCAAACAATCTAATATTATGCTTTCATATTAACATTTTTCCCTTTGATATTTTGCGAATGAAACACATACGTGGAGGTAACTAAAACATAATTTGGCACCAAAAGTGGCAGTAAAGCACCAAATTTTCCAAGAAAAAATGAAAAGATTCCATAGAATGAGTATATAGGCATACCTGAATGATATGCTGAGAAAGTTCAACAACTCCAATTGCAGGTCTCAACCATCCATGTCCTTGAGCAGTGCGCGGTATTAATGCCATCTGTGTTCATATGTAAAATACTTACTATTGCAACTCCAATGTATGCGGAAAAGAATATGTGGACTTGCAAGCAGTAACTGTTCAGAAACTTATAAGGTGGCAGAGAGCTTGGGAAATGCACTCAAACATAACTGCCTGCTACAGAGGAAACGGTTTTGCAGTCTAGGAATTTCAAAATATTAAGTCCTATTGCATTAATTATCTAGAAAATTATGATTAGGATGAGAGACTGCAATGGATTGCAAGACCAACTTGTTCTTTTTCACTTCTTTACCAAAGATGCTGAGATAGTAAATGCAATCAATTTCTTACTAAATCCTTCAAAACTCTTAGATGGCACAACAATAACAAAAATTTTCCAGAATAATATCAATCATGTTTAAAGAAAAAATAATAATCAGGAGCTAATTTTATCAATATGTTAAAATATGAATGCAGAACAAGCGAGGATTTTCAAAAATTGAGTGCAACAAATCCATTAATGTGCTAGAAAAACTGAAAATTTTAAATTCACCTTCATCAGTTCCTCAAGAAGGCGGGGTGAAAGCTCAAGCATGCGTCTAAAATCACGCAACAAAGCTGGTGTCAGAGCTTCAGACTCACGTGTCAACTGGGCTTGGATCAACAATTCTGTCTGAAAAGTAGAAAGGTGAGTAACATACTGCAGCAAGAATAATGAGCCTTAACTTCAGAGTATTTGAAAGAATAAGATAATAAAATAAATAGACTAAGGCATGGCTGCATGTGAGTCACCTTTACTAAAGCTGGGTGCTGCTTCCAAAACTTGGTTTGTTCTTGGCGAATATTCTTAAGGTCCAAGTTTAGCTCACTCCTAACCAACATAAATAATTTCTGAAGTGGCTCCCCATCACTTCGCCGAACAGGGATTTCCATGAATTCTGCAGCTTTTATAAAGACATCCAATACCTTGCTGCAAAATTAGAATACTATTGAGAAAAGCAAAATGAAAACAAGAGCAAGTCTTATTGAACATGGTCAATTAAAGTGAAGCCTCTCTCTCTCTCTCGTTAAACTAGTTGAATTGTTGGAGGATGGGAAATTTCGAGTCATTACTGAAATATTCTATATATTTAGAAACACAAAGAAAAACTCTTTTCTTTATGAAGTTAACAAAAAGCACCAGTTAACTTTGTTTTCACAATAAACATCAGTTGAGGAAATATGTACCTTGGAGCTAAAGAAGGTTTCATGAAATAGTAGTAGGCCGACAAAGTTTGATGCATCACATAGTTTCCAGTATATTTGGCTGATCTTGAGAGATATATAACAGCCAACACCAAAGGCAGAAGAATGCATACTCCAACTATTCCCAAAAGCAGTATTCCACCTGATACTCCATCAATATTCAACAGGAATGGAGGTAGGGCTATACCCATTTGAAGCCCCTTAATTATGAATCCAACAAAAAAAAATTCAGAATTAAAATCCCTCGTTCACGAAACTAGTAGTGTTTGCAATAACAGATGAAACAAAGAATCCTGTTACCTGCCTGCCATCAGGGTGGCCATACTTTTCAAAATTCTCCCGAGATACTGGATCTGTCAGGGCCTGATAAGCCTTTGAAATGTATTCGACAAAATAATCATGGGCCTCTGAGATGAACACGGAGGGGAATAAGGTGGATAGGTATTAGGTCTTCAGGGGGAAAATGATCTGCTAAGAAAATCAGATTTGAAACAAATATTAAAACCTATAACCTGGATCCGGATTTTTATCAGGATGATATTGAATGGAAAGCCTCCTATATGCTTTCTTTATGTCTGAATCTGAGGCTCCAGGTTCAAGACCAAGAATACTAAATGGCTCAAACACTTTAACCTGAGAATCAAGAGAAATGAAGATTAATCACATTCATTCATGAGAAAAGCCAAGGCACACCGCATACACAACAATGTTGAAGAAACAAACAAACTGCTTGTTTGCATTAATATATTAATACACGACCAATCAGATATTAGTATATGACCATCACTCTACAATCAAAAACAATTAGGCGAGAATAAATGTCTACATTTTTTCAAACCACACATGAGATTTAAATTCTTCACCTAAACCCAAAGTTCCATTAGAGAGGATGACATTCAGCAGCCGACTCTTGAATAGAATCATGTCGTCATTGGAAATTAAGAACGAATGAAGTACCTCATGACTTGTATGCCTGATATAGTATATCAGCACCCCCATGACAATCCAAAGAAGCACAAGGGAAAGATTACTACACGTAGAGAAGTTTGAGATCTGTCAAAGCAATCCAAAGAATCAGAAATATTACTCAAACCGAAATGCCATTCCATAAATGAAAAGAAACTGGAAGAGAACCAACCCGTTTGAAAATCGATTTCCCATACTTCCCAGACCGAGAACACATGGAACACTGGCAGTGAATAGTCATCGCCTTCTTTGAAAAAGCGCTTAATATCTTAACTAGAGTGTATGGCACTAATGGCAGAGCCATTAGAGTGAACACAAAGATTGGGAACAAAGCACTGTTCTCCTCTGACGCACCCATATTCACCTTCTTACTTCAAAAAAATAAAATTCAATTCTTTTTTTCTCTTTATGCAACTCTGAAAATAATTAAAAAAACTAAATATAAGATTTTAATTCAAAATATGCATAATCTAATTCTCCTTTAACATACAAAAAGAATAAATGTTATATAAAATTAATTCGCACCAAAACTACCATTAAATTGAAAATAATACAGTTAATCAACATAAAATACTATTCCGTCAATTCTCGAATAGTTAACCTAAAACTGGAAATTACCGCCGCATGAATATCTAAATTCAATGAATTTCTATTCCAGGAAAATAAATAAATAAATAAAGCCATATTTATATATGCTTCGATATATTGATTTAATAAAGAAAAAACCAAAGAGAAGCAAAAACGTGAGTGTTAAATTACCAAAGCAGAGCGAATTTCAATGGCGCAAGCAAAGAGTTTCAGCAGAAGAAAATTCGTTTTTATTGTTATTATTATTCTTTGGTTAGTAGAGATGCTAGAGCAGGAGCATACCAGATCTCTATGATTCAAAGCCCAACAACATCCACCGCTCTTAGATGAAGAGGAAAAGCCCGGCCTTTATTCCCTTACCCTACCTCAATATTATATATATGTATTTGTAAAATTAGTAGTTATTTCCCTAAAAAATCAAATAAGTTGATATTATTTTTAAAAATAAGTAAAAATTTAAAAGAAAATATATATTTTTAAGGTAAAGTTCACAAATGATCATCCGACTATTCATATTTATTCAAAGGCTCTCTACCATGTGACAATGAACACTTATATTCTTGATATCTACGATACTCGAACTCATGAACTCAAGTAATAAAAATAAATCACTAACCATTGAGGTTTTTTAATTCATACCCTTATTTTTAATATTAATTTTTAAATTAGGAAAGTTTTTTAGATCAATAAAATAGTGTCATATAAGTCTTGAAACGTCTATAATAATTATTAGATCCAATCAAGATGGATATATTGTTGCCATTATTGGAATCAAATCTCTTGATGAGAAATTTATTAGAATCAAACTGTAAATATGAAAATTATTCAGGATCTAATCATGTCAAATCATCAAGAATAACAATACTAGATGCGGAAAGGTACACGAATTAATCGATAATTTGAAATCCTTGAATCTTTTTTGTTGTTGTGATATTCCAAGAAGATATAATTCTGTTAAGTATAAACTCTCTGGCAGGGATAAGAGAAAATACAAGATGATCTATTTCTTGGGGGACCATAACTCTTTTATATAACTGATTTAAGAATCATTTATTGTTTGTACTTATAACTCTACCCTCGTCAAATTATAAATACAACTTTAATAGTATCTACACTTTTATTTCCATGGTACTTTTAATACCTTATGACTTTATAACATAATCGATCACTTAATTTATGTCATATTTTATTATAACAATATACATTATAAATATATGCCTATAATTATGAATTTTAATCCAACAATCTCCCACTTGTGCAACATATGTTTCCTGATAAATGTATAAACTTTGTTATACCATTGAAGAGAGTCATATTTAAGCTCATAAATGGATTTCCCTAATTTACATATCATTAATTTTGTATCATAAGACACAATTTTCTAACTACACTATATAAACCATCTCATTAATGTTACCATTGAGAAACACAATTTTAAAATCCAATTTATATAACTCAATGTTATATGTTTCTCAATGGTATATCAAGTATCATTATTATCCTGAAAGAGCCTTTCAATGAAATCAAAGAAAAAGTGTCATCAAAATTAATGTCCTCTTTCTAAGTATATCCTTCGGATACAATATATGTTTTATACACGTCAACATGACCATTTGCACTCATCTTGGGTTTAAATATCTAATTGCAATCAATCAATTTTGTATCTTCACGTAATGAGTCAAGTTCTCAAACTTTATTATCTTGTATAAAACTTATACTCTTCTTACGTGACATTAATCTACTTTTGAGAGTAAAAACATTTATGACATAACGAAATTTGATTAGATCATCTTCCATCATTCCACTATCATCCTTATTTTTTGGATAAATACAACATAATAATTTAAATAGCATTTCTCTCATCTAATGGATCTTCTTAATGATACTTGTTCTTTGAGGTTGTTGAGTTTATTCTTCTGAAATAATTTATCATCTTAAATAGAGAGTTGTTTAAAATAATCTTGTTGAGATTTTAGATTCACTTCTTGATTAACAACATGATGAACACACATATATATCATCAAAACTGATAATATGAATTGAGTTATAATCTAATTCCTCCTCAAAAATCAACTCCTCAAACCTTATTTCTCTCTCCAAACTCAACATCCTAAAAAATAATATTATAGATTTCACCTTAAAAGTATTTCTAATGATGAGATCATAAAACTTATAACCCCTAAATCACAAGATAATCAAATTAGTTTCTTAATGATTTAGAATTTTATTTCTCCTTATATGTCCCAACTTATTACAAAAGAGAACAATCCTTTATAAAATATTGTTGTCTCTTTTGAGATGGACCCTTAATCACTACATTCTAATTTTATTTTTGTTTTTATCTTTATATGCACTTTTCAAGTGAGTATTTTCAAACTTATTATTCTTTAACCTTTTTTCCTTTTGCAAACAATAAAAAATGGGCTCATTTATTATTTCATTTCTCCCTTTGAGTTGATTAAACTCTATAGGAAGCAATACTAAAATTATAAGAACAAATAATTCTTCAGAAAAACTCGATCTTGAGTGTCTTAAGTTTTGAAGCAATAGGAAACATATTCATAATGTACACCCTCACATTTTCTTGATCCTTATACTTTATAGACATCAAAGAAGTAAATAAATGATGTCATTTAAGCTTTAATGTTTTTGGGAAAACATTTCTTAATTTTGTAAAGGAAACCATTAGCCTTAGTAATATTTTCATATTATGTGCCCCTAAAGGATTCTAAAATGTCGTGCTTTATGACCACTAACTAATGCAATTTTGAACAAATATCACCTCTCAAATCTGTTATACCAATTAATGATGTTATCCCTCATGAGCGGTAGAAATTGTTCTTTCCTTAGTGAAAAGTCTATTTTTATACAACCAAAACCATATGTGAGTGCATTTTCCATTACTTGAAACTTTTTCATTAAACATGAGAATAAAATTGATATTCAAAGAAACTGTGACAATAAAAGAACTAGATGCATGCATAAAGTACTCAAAATGTTATGCATTTAAAATTGATATCGATATATCATAAGTGAGAACACATGCACAAACATTCAAATTTAGGTCAAGATAAAAAATTATTTAAATACATAAAAACATAAATTGAGAAAAATCATTATGATGAACTAATTCATTAAAAACTTGAATTTTAAAAAAATATGTTCATCATAACATATTTTTAACACAAAGCCGACTATTATATGGAGCGGCATGAGCGATTGCTCAAGGCCCCTAATTTTTCAATAATACATTTTATTTTTAAAATTGAGACCTTTAATTTTATTTTTATTTTTATATAATTGAGGTCACTAATTTTTGTAATCCTACATTTTGTCTTATAATTGAGGTTCTTAGTTTTTTTTCAATCTCACTTTTTACATTTATAATTAAGGCCCCTAACTTTTTCAATCCCACTTTTTACTATAATTGAGACCCTTAATTTTTTTTCAATATCACTTTTTTACCTTTATAGTTAAAGCCCTAATTTTTTTAATCTCACTTTTTACCTTTATAATTGAGGCCCCTAATTTTTTTCAATCTCGCTTTTTAGCTTTATAATTGAAGCCCCTAATTTTTTTAATCTCACTTTTTACTTTTATAATTGAGACCTCTAACTTTTTCAATCCCATTTTTTACCTTTATAATTGAATCCCCTAATTTTTGTAATCTCACTTTTTACATTTAGAATTGATCCCCTAATTTTTTTAATCTTAATTTTTATTTTTATAATCGATGTCCCTAATATTTTCAATCTCACTTTCTACTTTTATCATTAAAGGCCCTAATTTTTTTAATATCACTTTTTACCTTCATAATTGAGGCCCTTAATTTTTTCAATCCAACTTTTTACTTTTATAATTTTGGTCCCTAATTTAATCAATTTTCTAAGTTTATTAATGTTATATTAGATTAATTGTTTCAATGTAATAGAATATATTTTTATTCTATAAAATTCTATTTTTTAGTTTTGTTCAATATGCATGAGATAGCAAAAATATGTAAACATTCATGCTCAACACTCATGCATTCATAAAACTCAATAGGCAACCAATATAAAAAATCAAAAAGTTTTAAGTTTAGAGGTAACCGTCTATTTTCTTGCGTGGCCAGAGCATTTGAGATTCTTTACCTTTATCACCATTGCCCCGACATAAACCTACAAGAGACATTTATTTGGATTTTGGTACCCAAGTTGCTTTGTATCCTAGAGGTTTAGAACCAATGTCTCTAGTTTCTTTTGAAACCCATACTTGTCTGATTTTAAATTTTTTTTATATAGGAAAAGTATGTACATTGTGACCATGAAAATCATAATGTGAGCATTTTTCCATTTTTTAATATAGATGAATTGTTTTTAGAATTATTTATTCTTCTTTTGTTAAGCATTCAAACTTAACTTTCAAATCAAGATTTTCTTTTTCTAAACCTCCAATTTTGATTTTTGAAAACTCAAAAATCATTTTCAAAATTTCATTTGTTTTTCAAAATCTAGTTTTTCTTTTAAAAGAAAATTATTTTCATTTTTAAATTTAGAAATCAATTTCTTATATTTGGAATTCATGGTGTCAAATTCCAAATACAATTATTCATAGGCTTCTTGTAACTATTTAAATGAATACAAATTTAAATCACATGAGTTAGAAGTTACCCTTGAATCTTCTTTGATGCCAATGAAACATAGGTTGGCTACTTAATATTCATCATTGGAGTTTTCTTCATCACTCCAAGCAGCCACAAAAGCCTTCTTTTTTCTTCATCCCTTCTTCTTTAAGAGGTGGCGATCATACTTGACATGTTTCATTCTTTGACACTCAAAGCACATCGGGGGACCCTTTTTCTTACACGATTCATGCTTCACTTCTTTTCCTTTGGAAGAAATGAATCATGTGAATCTTTTGAAGAGCTTGATCATTTCTCCATATTCATTCACTTCTTTACTTGAGTCTTGATTACTCTCATTGGTGGACTTGAAGGCGATTTCTACCTCATCCTCCTTCTTGTTATTTTTTTCTTCTTCTTTTTCCTTATTTCTTTGGAGTCTCATCTCATTGGTGAGTAGAGAACCAATGAACTCATCAAGAGTGAGTAACTCTAAATCCTTAGCTTCTTCAATGGTGGTAGCCTTTCCTTCCTAAGACGTAAGGAAGAGAGCATCTTTCTCACTACTTTTTTATTAGGATAAACCTTCCCAAAGCCTTTAAGCTCGTTGATGATAGAAGTGATATGATTGAACATCATCTTTATGTCTTCATCCGACTTCATCTTAAAGTTCTTGTAGTTGAAATTGAGAATGATAATCTTGAAGTTCATCGCTTGACTAGTTCCTTCATGGGTCACCTCCAATTTGTCCCAAATCTCCTTAGCATTAGAGAATGAAGATATTCTACTGCATTATTGTGGGCCAAGAGCATAAAAAAGGATATACATGGCTTTGGAATTGAGTTGGGCATGCTTTCTATCTGCATTTGTCCACTCCTATCGATTTTTAGAGGGGTGGTAGAACCATCAACGATACTATCTCAAACCGTAAGGTCGATAGCTTGAATGAACAACATCATCCTATTCTTCCAATAGGAATAATTTGCTCCATTGAAGCAATGAGACCTTTTAATGGAGTGAGAGTCCTCAAGGTAGTAGGAGTCAGACGTGGAAGTCATCTTCTCAGTTGCGTTGGAAATTGACAGAACTTTTCAAGGATCGTCTCAAGATGTTGTATGACCTTCAAATGAGTAAAACTCTCATACTAATTGGGATTTTTAAGCTTTATACACAACCAAAAATATAGCAAAGAGGGGGTGGATTAGCTTTGTAGAAACTAAGTTTCATTCGAATTTTATTTTGAACTTTTGTGCAGAAGTTTTTTTATTTCTCAAATATTCTTTTGTTGCCTTATTTAATTAATTTGCATATATTTAGTAAATAATTTTTTATTAATTAAATATGTAGGTCGTATATTACTTCTATTATAGTATATAATAATAGCTTCAATTATTAAGTTGTTACTAATTATGAATATACATATATACATATATATTAAATATATTAATATATGATCGATGCAAATTAAAACAATTTACATTTATTTACAATTGTAGCATCCCAGATGAGACCCAAATCAGCCCCTAAGCCCATCAAGGAGGCCCGTGCACTATAACCAAAGGAGTTAAGGTTTTACAAAATGCTCCCAACGAGCCAAATGTTAGCCGTCAGATCAAGAATATATACGATGATCCAAATTTATCCCAAATGTGTTAGGATTTCTAAACCCTAATTTTTCCAAGCAACTACCACCACCAATAGGAGTCCTTTAGCTTTCATGTAAGCTATCGTTATCCACAATGGACCATCTAACGGTCCACCTGCATTCTTAGGTTCCCATACACATCTGATGAAGTTTCCATGTTAAAGATCAATGAAGATCACACGAATTGGTCCTTCATTGTAACCCCCTCAAACCGATGCGGATATCTCGATCCGATCTGGAGTGTCACATTAGGGTCACCGTAGCGACCCATTGAAAAAATAGCAGAAAATTTAAAACTTTTATTAAAACATGTAACTCAAATTGCTTTATCAGCATTCAGAAATAAAACATATTTTCAGACTCGTATATAAAACAAAATATAATCTACATGCCCCCTAATCACATGTATCATACTCTGAAAACAACGCCGGAAGAACTACCTTATT
Source organism: Hibiscus syriacus (assembly GCF_006381635.1). NCBI lineage: Eukaryota > Viridiplantae > Streptophyta > Magnoliopsida > Malvales > Malvaceae > Hibiscus > Hibiscus syriacus. The sequence continues at coordinate 586,636 of NW_024063304.1, read as the reverse complement.
GATGTCGATAGCTGCACTGGTACAATTCTTTTAACCTGCAATGTTGAGTAATAGAGTGAGCTTCGGAAAGCTCAGTAATACAGAACTACCAGATGATGCTACATGACATGTAGATAAATGGAAAGCCATATAATTTCCTTATTGAATCATACGTATACCAGTTTGCAGAATAATTTGGGGTTCCCTTAGAAGTTCATCGAGTAGAAGCCATGAATCTCAGTTAATAAGAAACCTTTCAAAGTATGACATTTTCAGGAGATCGAATAGGATGTCTAGTGTGTTCCAACAGTATAATAAAATCATAATATGTACACTTATCAAATGATAGTTCAGTAAATCTCATAAAATCATAATGAAATTTAACTTTTGAAAATCATAGTTTAAACTCTTTTCTTGTACACCATCAGTAATTTCCAAAACTATTTTCTATATAGCTTACTCTAAGCACACAGCAAAAAGAAAGCCAACCTAAGGATAAGCTTTATAGCTTGTATCCTTAAGCCCGTAAGTCCAAGTCCATATAGCTTACCCTAAGCACACAGCAAGGGAAGCCAACCTAATGTATCTTGGGGCCCCAAGAGTCACATTAGGCCCATTCTGTTTATTAGCTTGATCAGAGCTATACTATTGTAATTCAATCCAAAAGTTCAATTGCACCGTGACACAAATTCCATAAATCATCACATTAAATTGGTGCATCAATAAAACAATAACCAAAGAACTCAGTGTACCTCATATTAAAACTAATAAAACAGTTCAGTAATAATTAGGGAACACACTAGAGAATCCAAGTATTTTCAGAGGCCATTGTAGTTATCATTTTGGATAACATGAAACTTATGAAATTTGATCAAATTCAAGGAACAAGGTCCTATTGAGGAGAATCGATTACTAACCGATCTAGCCAGACATTTAAGGTTGATACATTAGAATCCCACTATATTTTCGTGTGCATTAGGAAATAGTTCAGGAACCTTTATACATAATAATTCTAAATTCAGATTTACTGCGAGTGATTCCATTACCCAAACAATCAGGGGTATTCAGGAATATACTTTGAATTCATAGGATTTCAGCCCAATTGAACCAAATGAGATATTCAGAATCTTTTCCTTCTGCGTTACTTTTTTTTTTCAAACATGACCGAAGTGATTTTAGATGAAATATAGAATCGAAGATTCAAGTCATTTACAATCTACGACTATCGATCATATTATCAAACAACTCGAGTTACACAACTCTCAAACTGATGCATGTCAACAAGTCAATTCATTATCCTTCCAGTGTATTCACTCTTTAATACCATAATGCAGATCCATAGATCATCCCCATAATCATCACTGAATAAATCTTCCAACGGTCTTTATTTCATTTCCAAGTTTCAACAATATCAGGAAATACTGACTTACTTGATCCATGGCTCATAACCCATAATGACAATTCATCATGTAAGTTCAACAGTGTTTCCAAACTCATCAAATCACCTATTTAATCCTTAGTCATTGATGTTACTTAGATCATTTGGTAAGCAAGTCTATCCCGATTACTTTAAAGTTTTCCAGAATAATTCAGACGTTTCTGAATTTCAAATACACGTTGTACTTCATTTCATTTCAATTTATTCATATAATAAAGTCATTCTGGTATTCGTGGTTGATTTGACTAACGAATACCCACTTATTAGTACTGTATGCGCTCTAGAGTTGAGCTGAGCCAAGTACTTCCAGAATTATCATCGATCCAAATTTGAGAATATGAACAAACATTCAAGTGATACTTATATCATTCAGGTAATGATATAGTACTAACGTTGGTTGATCACTTAAGTTGCGTTCCACAACTTTTACTGGTAGCACAACATCCATGTTTATTTGGATTTCTTAATTAATCCAAGACATTTACTTATTCTAAGTCATAAGGGTATTTTGGTTATTTTGGTGCTCAACATTTTTCTATTCATTTCAAAGCTTGAGTATATCCATTCATTCCTGAGCTTGGTGACATTCTTGAGTCATTTCCATTCCAGGGGTAATTTGGTCATTTTATAATTCTAGAATATTTCAATCATTTCCTTCCATCCGGTCTTATTATTTAATTCAATCTTATCATTTACTTCAGTCCTTTCGAACAATTCTGTCAGCATAATACCTCTGATAAATTACTCTTCAAGTATTTACTCCTTATTCGAATATTTTTAGGTCAAGTGTCTTCTCAGATTTTACAAACGGAATATTATAAATTTTTCTGTACAAAGACAGGATCTTAACAATTAAATTCGTACTTAATCGAGTTAAGTACAAATCCTCAAAGTACTCTCTCATTCAGGGTCAATTCAGACTATTTTATCTCTCAAGGGCATTTTCGTAATTTCTTAACCAGATAATTTCAATATTAGCTCTTAACGAAAATAATTATAATTTAGAGATCCTATGATCAATTACTTTCCCGAACATTCTCTTATCTTGAAATAATTCCTTAATAGAATTCTAATATCTTGCACAAACCCTCTTGGTTTTAAAAACCGGTTATTTGCATTTCCTATACAAAACTAGTATTTCTTATGCACATAAGTAGTTTTATCAGATCAATATGTCTTTTCAGATTTACTAATCAACTTCCAGGGACAATTCTTATCATTTTCCAACATAAGGGTAATTTCGTAATTTTACCATATCGGAGTATTCTCATAATTTTTCATCCAAGTACCTTTAACATTTAACCCTTGATGATATAAAATATAAGTTACAAATCCAGAGCTGATTTCTTTATCACAAATCACAAACTTGTAATTTAATTCTAACAATTATCAATCTCTTATCTTAGTCATTCGATCCGTATTCAGTTGCAGAATTTCTGCCACATTCATATCAAGTGTATAAATTATACAACTCCACAAAAGTGATCAACATTATCATATTCATGCATTTACTGATATCAACATGTTCCATAAAGCATAAAGAGGTAGTAAAGTATTACCTCAATTTTTGTGCCATACTGATCGACCATTAATTTCCATTTGAACGCCCTCGATCTTGAAATCAACTTCCAATAATTCCTCAGATGAATATCAACAGAAATTATATAAAAAACGAAGCTTAATTTTGAAAAACGGATCGGATCGAGTGATAAATCAGTCAAAACAGCTTACCGGGTTCGAATTTGATGAAACAAACTTCAGATTCGGATTCAGGACGTCAACAAAACCCAAAATATGACTATCAAATTTATTCTCACCAACTTGATTTCTAACTTCCAATCTTTTTCTCAAGAACACGGACCATCCACCGTACAAATACGACTTCAAATAATTTTCCTTTCCATAAAAATAAATTATTAGAATCTAATTAATAATTTGGGGATCTAATTGTTAAAACTAAAAACTTTAGGAGTAAATAAAATTTTTAATTACTAAAATTAGGGACTAAATCGATTTGATTTAAAATATCATAGCTTATGTGAAATTTTATTAAAATTGATGGACAAGTTAGAACCTTACCAAACATAGAGGACTCAAACTATGATTTGTCCATCTTATTATCTCAACACCCAATACACGTGATTTCAAAAGTAATTATGAAACCACTTCTTCATTTAACGCAACCTTCATTTCTATTTGTTTTAATCCTCTGTGCTCTTCATATCTCAAACAAGGAGGTTGCAACGGTTGATCATTGACCGCCATTAACCGCCGGTGGACACCACATCGGTCGTCGTCATTGACCGCCAGTCGAAACCCAAATTATTTTGTTCGAATCGTCTCATTCTCCTTATCACAAATATAGTCTCTGATCATCGAGAATATTTATAAATAGATGCAGATCCGAGGCTCTCTATGTTCCCATCCAGTTCGTTTATCTCCATTCGAATTTTGAAGTAGAAACCATGGCTGCCTCGTATGCCTTCGAATTTGCTTTGGACCCTTTGACCAGTTCTAAATTGAGAAAGCTCCAAGGACGGCAGACTTAGCTACGATAGATCGACGTTAGCTAGAGACCCTCCATAGCTTCCCTTTCTGATGCCTCGTTCGTGATATAGGATCAACCTATTTTTTCTTTCCCTATCTGCGTTGTGCTATCTTCATTTCCAGCTGTAGTAATAACATTCATAAATGGTTCTTTGTCATCAGTGTAACGCTGGAACATCAATTTCTGGTACTTCTGGTGTTGTTTTTGTATCTGTTGAGTTCTGAAGATGATGATGCAAAAGGTAGCAGCAGCGACCCCGAACGAACATATTTTCTCTAATTATCAAACTTCATTTCCAAAGGCCACCTGATTATTTTTCCTTTGAATCTTCTTTCTATTTCCTTCTTTTTCTATTAACATTATTTAATTGCTTTGTTGGTCTATTCATCAAATTATAGAGTAACCGAAATGGATTATTGGTTCTCTGTTTCAAATATGACTTTTCACCACATTATCTTATCAATGAATGGTTCCAAATATTTTGAATAAACTATTATTTAATGAGATAAGGTAGAATATTGCAACCAAATCACTATCACATTTGCAGGACCCACTAGGCTACTATGATACAATCAGATATGATTTATTATTGGGTAGTTGAAATTATACTTCTTGTTTGGGGTGTTACAATTCTCCCCTCCTTAAAAGAATTTCGTCCTCGAAATTCATTCATGTCATAGAATTGTAGAAATGAAAATTCCATAAGTTCTTTCATATCTTTAAATAACTTTTACAGAATTACTGATCTTCTACTAATCCTTAACCAGCTGAGTATACATTCTTTTCAGAACTCTCCCTCATTCCAATAAAAAATCAGAACGAAAATATCTTTGTATAATCAATTCAGCCTTGGATACGAGAATAGGTTCGTAGAGCTATATCATATCCCAATTTCATTTATGGAGTTGGGGAAATTTCTCAGATGAGTAACTCTCACATGGCTCGTGAGGTACTTTGCAGAATTTTGATAGACGTTACTGGTATTACTTTATAAAACGGTAGAATCCTAACGGATAAAAACTTAGGTTTGCTCTTTACAGATAGGGAATCAACCTTGGAGTTCCGACTCAGAGAAGTACGATTGTAATCTAGGGGCATGTATTGATCAGACATCATTTGACATTTGACCGACCATCTATCATGAAAATTTTGACTCAAACCATAGCTCTGATACCACTAAATATAACCCCTCAGACCGATGCGGATATCTCAATCCGATCTGGAGTGTCACATTAGGGTCACCGTAGCGACCCATTGTAAAAATAACAGAAAATTTAAAACTTTTATTAAAACATGTAACTCATAATTGCTTTATCAGCATTCAGAAATAAAATATATTTTCACACTCGTATATAAAACAAAATACAATCTACATACCCCCTAATCACATGTATCATACTCTGAAAACAACGCCGGAAGAACTACCTTACTGATGTCGATAGCTGCACTGGTACAATTCTTTTAACGTGCAATGTTGAGTAATAGAGTGAGCTTCGGAAAGCTCAGTAATACAGAACTACCAGATGATGCTACATGACATGTAGATAAATGGAAAGCCATATAATTTCCTTATTGAATCATACGTATACCAGTTTGCAGAATAATTTGGGGTTCCCTTAGAAGTTCATCGAGTAGAAGCCATGAATCTCAGTTAATAAGAAACCTTTCAAAGTATGACATTTTCAGGAGATCGAATAGGATGTCTAGTGTGTTCCAACAGTATAATAAAATCATAATAGGTACACTTATCAAATGATAGTTCAGTAAATCTCATAAAATCATAATGAAATTTAACTTTTGAAAATCATAGTTTAAACTCTTTTCTTGTACACCATCAGTAATTTCCAAAACTATTTTCCATATAGCTTACTCTAAGTACACAGCAAAAAGAAAGCCAACCTAAGGATAAGCTTTATAGCTTGTATCCTTAAGCCCGTAAGTCCAAGTCCATATAGCTTACCCTAAGCACACAGCAAGGGAAGCCAACCTAATGTATCTTGGGGCCCCAAGAGTCACATTAGGCCCATTCTATTTATTAGCTTGATCAGAGCTATACTATTGTAATTCAATCCAAAAGTTCAATTGCACCGTGACACAAATTCCATAAATCATCACATTAAATTGGTGCATCAATAAAACAATAACCAAAGAACTCAGTGTACCTCATATTAAAACCAATAAAACAGTTCAGTAATAATTAGGGAACACACTAGAGAATCCAAGTATTTTCAGAGGCCATTGTAGTTATCATTTTGGATAACATGAAACTTATGAAATTTGATCGAATTTCAGGAACAAGGTCTTATTGAGGAGAATCGATTACTAACCGATCTAGCCAGACATTTAAGGTTGATACATTAGAATCCCACTATATTTTCGTGTGCATTAGGAAAACATTCAGGAACCTTTATACATAATAATTCTAAATTCAGATTTACTGCGAGTGATTCCATTACCCAAACAATCAGGGGTATTCAGGAATATACTTTGAATTCATAGGATTTCAGCCCAATTGAACCAAATGAGATATTCAGAATCTTTTCCTTCTGCGTTACTTATTTTTTTTCCAAACATGACCGAAGTGATTTTAGATGAAATATAGAATCGAAGATTCAAGTCATTTACAATCTACGAATATCGATCATATTATCAAACAACTCGAGTTACACAACTCTCAAACTGATGCATGTCAACAAGTCAATTCATTATCCTTCCAGTGTATTCACTCTTTAATACCATAATGCAGATCTATAGATCATCCCCATAATCATCATTGAATAAATCTTCCAACGGTCTTTATTTCATTTCCAAGTTTCAACAATATCAGGAAATACTGACTTACTTGATCCATGGCTCATAACCCATAATGACAATTCATCATGTAAGTTCAACAGTGTTTCCAAACTCATCAAATCACCTATTTAATCTTTAGTCATTGATGTTACTTAGTTCGTTTGGTAAGCAAGTCTATCCCGATTACTTTAAAGTTTTCCAGAATAATTCAGACGTTTCTGAATTTCAAATACACGTTGTACTTCATTTCATTTCAATTTATTCATATAATAAAGTTATTCTGGTATTCGTGGTTGATTTGACTAACGAATACCCACTTATTAGTACTGTATGCGCTCTAGAGTTGAGCTGAGCCAAATACTTCCATAATTATCATCGATCCAAATTTGAGAAGATGAATAAACATTCAAGTGATACTTATATCATTCAGGTAATGATATAGTACTAACGTTGGTTGATCACTTAAGTTGCGTTCCACAACTTTTACTGGTAGCACAACATCCATGTTTATTTGGATTTCTTAATTAATCCAAGACATTTACTTATTCTAAGTCATAAGGGCATTTTGGTCATTTTGTTGCTCAACATTTTTCTATTCATTTCAAAGCTTGAGTATATCATTCATTCCTGAGCTTGGTGACATTCTTGAGTCATTTCCATTCCAGGGGTAATTTGGTCATTTTATAATTCTAGAATATTTCAATCATTTCCTTCCATCCGGTCTTATTATTTAATTCAATCTTATCATTTACTTCAGTCATTTTGAACAATTTGTCAGCAGAATACCTCCGATAAATTACTCTTCAAGTATTTACTCCTTATTCGAATATTTTCGGGTCAAGTGTCTTCTCAGATTTTACAAACGGAATATTATAAATTTTTCTGTACAAAGACAGGATCTTAACAATTAAATTCGTAATTAATTGAGTTAAGTACAAATCCTCAAAGTACTATCTCATTCAGGGTCAATTCAGACTATTTTATCTCTCAAGGGCATTTTTAATTTCTTAACCAGATAATTTCAATATTAGCTCTTAACAAAAATAATTATAATTTAGAGATCCTATGATCAATTGCTTTCCCGAACATTCTCCTATCTTGAAATAATTCCTTAATAGAATTCTAATATCTTGCACAAACCCTCTTGGTTTTAAAAACCGGTTATTCGCATTTCCTATACAAAACTAGCATTTCTTATGTACATAAGTAGTTTTATCAGATCAATATGTCTTTTCAGATTTACTAATCAACTTCCAGGGACAATTCTTATCATTTCCAACATAAGGGTAATTTTGTAATTTTAACATATCAGAGTATTCTCATAATTTTTCATCCAAGTACCTTTAACATTTAACCCTTGATGATATAAAATATAAGTTACAAATCCAGAGCTGATTTCTTTATCACCAATCACAAACTTGTAATTTAATTCTAACAATTATCAATCTCTTATCTTAGTCATTCGATCCGTATTCAGTTGCAGAATTTCTACCACATTCATATCAAGTGTATAAATTATTCAACTTCACAAAAGTGATCAACATTATCTTATTCATGCATTTACTGATATCAACATGTTCCATAAAGCATAAAGAGGTAGTAAAGTATTACCTCAATTTTCGTGCCATACTGATCGACCATTAATTTCCATTTGAACGCCCTCGATCTTGAAATCAACTTCCAATAATTCCTCAGATGCATATCAACAGAAATTATATAAAAAACGGAGCTTAATTTCGAAAAACGGATCTGATCGAGTGATAAATCAGTCAAAACAGCTTACCGGGTTCGAATTTGATGAAATAGACTTCGGATTCGGATTTAGGACGTCAACAAAACCCAAAATATGACTATCAAATTTATTCTCACCAACTTGATTTCTAACTTCCAATCTTTTTCTCAAGAACACGGACCATCCATCGTACAAATACGACTTCAAATAATTTTCCTTTCCATAAAAATAAATTATTAGAATCTAATTAATAATTTGGGGACCCAATTGTTAAAACTAAAAACTTTAAGAGTAAATAAAATTTTTAATTACTAAAATTAGGGACTAAATCGATTTGATTTAAAATATCATAGCTTATGTGAAATTTTATTAAAATTGATGGACAAGTTAGAACCTTACCAAACATAGAGGACTCAAACTATGATTTGTCCATCTTATTATCTCAACACCCAATACACGTGATTTCAAAAGTAATTATGAAACCACTTCTTCATTTAACGCAACCTTCCTTTCTATTTTTTTAATCCTCTGTGCTATTCATATCTCAAACAAGGAGGTTGCAACGGTTGATCATTGGCCGCCATTAACCGCCGGTGGACACCACATCGGTCGTCGTCATTGACCGCCAGTCGAAACCCAAATTATTCTGTTCGAATCGTCTCATTCTCCTTATCACAAATATAGTCTCTGATCATCGAGAATATTTATAAATAGATGCAGATCTACAAAAAGTGTTTCAGATCCGAGGCTCTCTATGTTCCCATCCAGTTCGCTTATCTCCATTTGAATTTTAAAGTAGAAACCATGGCTGCCTCGTATGTCTTCGAATTTGCTTTGGACCCTTTGACCAGTTCTAAATTGAGGAAGCTCCAAGGGGCGGCAGACTTAGCTACGACAGATCGACGTTGGCTAGAGGCCCTCCATAGCTTCCCTTTCTGATGCCTCGTTCGTGATATAGGATCAACCTATTTCTTCTTTCCCTATCTACGTTGTGCTATCTTCATTTCCAGCTGTAGTCATAACATTCATAAATGGTTCTTTGTCATCAGTGTAACGCTGGAACAGCAATTTCTGGTACTGCTGGTGTTGTTTTTGCATCTGTTGAGTTCTGAAGATGATGATGCAAAAGGTAGCAGCAACGACCCCGAACGAACATATTGCTCTAATTATCAAACTTCATTTCCAAAGGCCACCTGATTGTTTTTCCTTTGAATCTTCTTTCTATTTCCTTCTTTTTCTATTAACATTATTTAATTGCTTTGTTGGTCTATTCATCAAATTATAGAGTAACCGAAATGGATTATTGGTTCTCTGTTTCAAATATGACTTTTCACCACAATATCTTATCAATGAATGGTTCCAAATATTTTGAATAAACTATTATTTAATGAGATAAGGTAGAAGATTGCAACCAAATCACTATCACATTTGTAGGACCCACTAGGCTACTATGATACAATCAGATATGATTTATTATTGGGTAGTTGAAATTATACTTCATTATTTGGGGTGTTACATTCATCGAGCCACATGTGCACTCTCATGGTCCCCTGATCGCTTGTAAATGTATATGCTAAGGTAAGAAATTCTATGCAAGTATACACAGTCGAATCAAGTAATATAGAGTAAGTGAGTTATCATCTCCTCAGGGATTGGTCTAGAATTTAATCTTCACCACAACTAGAACTAGTTGTCACAAGATAATTCCTACTATCTTGTCAAACTAAAAATCTAATATTAATAAAACAAGGAAATACTATAATGTATGATTGTAGAAAAGTTTGGTCGAGACAAAATAAATATGCAGACTACTGAAATAAAACAAAACAAAGACATGTGCTGATTTAAATACAATTCAAACACCTCACATATTCAGACTTATCACAGAGCACTTATGCTAATATTTTGTATTGACAATAATTATTCTAACTCTAGAATGAATTATTATGACTTGCTTAAGCTGCCCGACAGGATTACTAAGTAATCTTAGACGGTTGCTATGGCAATACTACTCAGCATTAACTACAACCCTTGGTTTGTCAGACTGTAGTTATAGCAATACCTCTCAGCGTAAACTATAGTCGTTGTCTATCCTACTCTAGCGTCTATCCCTTTTAGTCGATTGAAACCCGCTCCTTATCTCTAAGGTAGACAAGTTAGAACATTACCATCCCGGATCCATTCTATTGTTCACGTAGATCTATCTTAATTCTCTCGAATCTAAGAATCACTATCTAGACAAAAGGTGATCTCTCGATGCTCTTACATTGCCAAGACATGTTTCACTAAGACCCCAGACAATCTCTCGAAGCACTTACAGTGTCAAGGTAAAATATTCAAACAGTGAACAAAACAATCATGAGCAAAATCATAGTTCATCATTCATAAAGTAGAAAATAATTGTCTAGGCAAAACAAAGATTAACAACAAGTAAAACAGTCATGGTGATATCAAAAAGTCATCCAAGTATCATCATTTAATACAACCCTAAATACGTAAAGAATTTAAGAAAAAAAGGAAGAACGACTCCCAAAACCGGTGCCTCTGTCGTGACAATTCTGATTAGCACCGCGCCTACCTTGGTGATCAGCCTCTCTCGAGACCTGATCACTGCTTTACTACAGTCTGGCTATGGAGGACACCAAGGAAGGTCGGTTGGTAAAAGATGTGAAATCACTGTAGTAGGATGTCACACCTTCAATAAAGGTCTTCTACTTTCTTCTTTGCCTCCCTCTTTGGTGGCTATGACTTGATATTTATAGGGAGTAATCTCCTAGAGTTTCGCACGATTGGAGGTTTCTTAAATAACCATTGTTATAGTGTCTAGACTTAAAAGGAAAGGTGACTGGCAGTTGTCAGAATATTTAGGGCTTGCTTGCACGTGAAGGAGGTCATCCAGCTGGCATGTGACATAGACAATTTCATTATATCCGCTTCAGACTCTTCAGATAAACCTTTCCTTGGCAAGATAAATCTGCTCCTCACGTTTTCTCTGTTCCATTGGCCCTTGCAAATTACGTTGTTGCGACTGAAATGTTCTTCCTCTGTAAGTTTCTGCACAATCATAATCCACACAAACCCTTTCTCTTCAGTAGCATCAGTTAAACTAAATAAATCTTGCCGAAGCAAAACTTATCCACCACAAGCAAATATAACCTAGATGCACTAAATGTAACTAAAATGTTGTGCATACTTTGTTTAGACGAAAAATAACTTAATTGAAAAGACTAAAAATTGAGTATTTTTACGGAGTTATCACACCCCCAAACTTAAGCTATTGCTTGTCCTCAAGCAATATGCAATAGCTAGAAGGAAATTAAAATTGTCATGGCAAAGCAGTGTTAAAAAAATCAGCCCTCACCAAAAATAGTTGCCCTCAACATGTTCGACAGTCATAACAGTCAAGTCCTTTCTCTAGTTAGGATTCCTTGCTATTGTGTGTGCGTGATTGTAATCAATCTATGCATAAAGGTAATTAGAAAACTTAAAGTAAGTGCTTCTGGTTTGTCAAGGCATCAAATTATTTGTTTGGCTTAGTTTATACTCCTAGTTATTTGTCAACCCTTTTTTTTAGAGTCAGCTCATCACACTTACCGTCCCAAACTCTAGGTGAAAGGGAGCATACCTTCCACCCCCAAGCTAGTCGGGTAGAGTCATCCTGTGACTACTTTCATTCACTCATATGCCTCGGCAACTCTTAATTTCTTATAGAGTTTTTCAATTCATGCCTTCACATGGAGGGGTCTCCGTTTTATTTTTCAAGTTTTAAACACAAGAGAGTTCCACCTTAACCTTAAAATATTTTTGAAGTCTCAGCAAGCAAAAAGTTATTTCCTAAAAATTTTACTGATTACCTTAAGCAGGGACATCTACAATCTTGTTTGTAAGTTTCAAAGAATCAGGCCTAGGGTTGGTTCTCTTCTTTAGATAGTCTTAACAATAATGTTGGCCTAGGCAATCAAATTATGCATTCATTATTGGGCATCCCTAATTCATTCCAAACAATAATCTTAACATGTTTATGTCATGAAAACTAAAATTTTCAACCAATTATCATCAATTACTTTTTAACAATGTATGGCAAAATATGGCATAATACCTTCCCCAAACTTGAGGGATGCATTGTCCTCAATGCATGAAACTAAAACTACATGAATCTATATGCAAATGCAAAAAGTAAAAAAAAAATTAAAATGTAAACTTACAGTGGTGGGGTGGCTTGATTGGACGCCCTCGTTTGGGAGGAGAGGGACTCTTTGATCATGAGTCTACTGCTGCTATTGTCGATGGTGACGGCTGAAGGATACGGCCTGCCGTTCGCTTGATGCATTTCTTACTGGTCGAGGCATGTGCTGGAGTTGGTTGCTATGCAATGGGAGTTGGTTGTGCAGAGACTGGAGTTGGACTTTGAGCTGGTTCAGGGGCTGGCGTTGTTTGACGAACAGGGGACTGTATGGGACCTCGCTCAGGTTGCTTCAGTGCTGGAGTGAAATTTTCATCGGAGAAGAAGTTGGGTGGAGTCTCTTGAGTGCTCTCGGAGGTTGAGAAGGATGAGGAACTTGTCCGTGTCGCCATGGCCTTCCTTTGGTACAGGCGAGACATGGGTGGCCAGTAGTGGTACGTCTGTGGGTACTTCTGTGGGACATTCGATGTTGAGGCCTAGAATGTGCTATCGCCAGTAGTGTATTTGAGAATGACATTGTGGAAAGGTGGCAGATTATCGGTTATGATCATGAGCAACTCCTTGAAAAATGTGTTGAGTTACGCATCCCTTTCCTTGACGTACTTGAAGAAGATCTCCATGTGATCGTCTAGGTGCCCTATTTTGTCATGTGTTTCTCACGTGCACGTAACCACTGCTACCATTCTGACCGTGACAATAGATTTTGCTCCCCTCTCCAGACCTTTATGCGGGGCGTTGTCATCGAAACTCACCAGCTCGGGTACTTTCTTCTTGGTGATACCCTCATTGGATTTAATGAAATCCTCAAAGGGATCCTCGGGGACCTTCTTTTTCCTACACATAACAATTATCAAGTTAGTAAATAATAAGTTACCTCGGTTTCATTTTACGCACTCATGGATTTACTTGAAGATGAGTTCTCCAACATCAATCTTTCTTCCGTATATTATTGAGTGTAAGAGCATCAATCTTTTCACAAGCATAGTTGTGTTGTGAGATGTTGGCATAAGCTATCCCTTGAGAAAATGGTTCTACAACTTAACGATTGGTTTAAGGGCTTGGCGATCGACTCTTTTACTCATTGAAGCATTCCCTTCGAACTTGGCCCACCCGAAGCAAAGATCTTTAAGAACTCCACTGTATGTTTCCTGGTATGCCTCAGCGAAAAATTTCTTATGTTGCTCCTCAACTTTCCCCAAATTGAAGTATATGTTGAGTGCTGAGGGGGAAAATCGAAGGAGCTTCCCTCGGACATACACCGTGTGGTTAGATGGGTCTTTGAGATGGGCGTAGAACTCCCTGACCATTGCTGTGCTACGGCTTTGGGGTGGCGAGCAAACTTCTCTCAGTTTTGCTTCTTAATCACGTCCATGACCTCCAGTCCAAATGGATCATCATCATCTGATGGAAAGATGAACCCGTCTTCCAAATACACTTGTCATTTTTGGAGGATTTTGAAGCGTGCTTCGATTGTTTGGAAACGGTCAAATCTCAGTGTTGGGGTTGGGTTTTTTTTGATCTGGCCATGATTCTTGTTTAGTGCAGTGAAGTTAGCGGCGACGATGAGAAAAATTTTGTTGAACGGAATAATTTTTTTTTTCTTATTTAGGAGAGAGAGTGTGAGGCATGAAGAAGAAGATGGAGTTGGGTGGTTTTTTTAAAGTAATGTATGGTTTCTTCGGGGTAATTTGGTCAAAACATGAGGGGAAAAGATTTGGCATTGAATGTGTGATATTTGATTAGACGTAAAGTTGGGAAATTGATTACTTTCCCTCTTTAATTCTGTCGCCTAAACCTCTTGCCCTAGGGTTTTCTCTCTTTTCATGCGTGAACTTCCTCCTCATGTTGCCACGTGTACTTTGAATGCCTACAATAAACAAAGAAAAGAAAATAAAACAAAAAGGATAATGAATGAATAAAATAACTTAACTTATTTATATACATAATTCAAATTTTTGTTGCATAGGCAACGAATTTTGTTCAAGTAAGTAAGGCAAACTCTTGGGCATCATGTGCCATTGATGCCGGTTTATCTCGCATGACTGGGGCTCCTTTTTATTCCTTTAGCCTCTGACCATTCTCCTTGAAAATGGAACCATCGTCTCAGTTCTTGATTTCTATTGCTCCATTGTTATGGACTTTATGTACGATGAATGGTCTTGACCATCGTGACTTTAACTTGCGTGGGAATGACTCAAGACGTGAATTGTAGAGCAGTACTTATTGTTCAGAATAAAATTGCCTAGGCAATATTTTTCTGTCATACTATCGTTTTGTTTTCTCTTTGTATAGGCGGGCATTTTCGTATGTGAGTGCTCTGAATTTATCCATCTCGTTCAGTTCCAATAGTATTATTTCTCCAGCAAGCTGAGCGTCCATGTTTAACTTTTTAATGGCCCAATAGGCTTTATGTTCAAGTTCCACAGGTAGATATCATTCTCTTTCGTAGACAAGTTTGGACAGGGACATTCCCAGCGGTGTCTTGAATGATGTGCGATAAGCCTATAGTGCTTCATCTAGCTTTGACGACCAATCCTTGCAACTTGGGTTGACCACCTTCTCAAGGATCTGTTTAATTTCCGATTAGACACTTCGACTTAACCATTAGTATGAGGGTGATATGCCATAGTGATCCTATGTCGCACTCCATATCATTTCAATGTCTTGGCAATCAATTTATTGTCAAAATGTGTGCCCTCATCACTAATGATAGCTCGTGGTATTCCAAAACCTGTGAATATATTTTTGTGCAAAAATTTTAGCACCGTCTTGGAATCATTTTTAGGTGTTGCAATGGCTTCAACCCATTTGGATACATAATACACTGCCAAGAGAATGTACAAATCTCCAAATGATATGGGAAAGGGTCCCATGAAGTCTATTCCCCATACGTCAAAAGTTCAACTTCCAGAATATTTTTCCATGGCATCTTATGTTGTTTTGATATGTTCCCTATTTGTTGGCATCTATCACATAACTTATAGAATTCCTGCACATCTTTGAACAAGGTTGGCCAATAGAATCCGGATTGAAGTACTTTCGCCTCTGTTCTCATTCCACCAAAGTTCCCTCCATATGGTGACGAGTGACATTGAAGTAGAATTTCCTTGTGCTCTTCTTCTTAAATGCATCTTTGAATTATTTAATCTCCACACTGCTTGAATAGAAACGATTCATCCCAGTAATAGTGTCGCACATCATGTCAAAACTTCTTTCGGCCCTTGCTAGAAAAATCAGGAGGAACAATACCACTAATAAGAAAGTTAACTATGTCAGCATACCGCGGTGCAGCCGAGACAAATAGTATTTTCTCATCAGGGAAATCCTCTTGAATTTTTGTTATGTCATGACAATCAGATTTGTTATCTAGTCTAGACAAATGGTATGCTACTTGATTTTCTCTACCCTTTCTATCTTTGATCTCTAAATCAAACTCTTGTAGTAATAATATCCATCGAGTTAGCCTAGGCTTTGCATCTTTTTTATTGATCAAATATTTAATGGCAGAATGATCTGTATGCATAATTACCTTAATGCCTATTAGATATGGCCTAAACTTTTCAAATGCAAATATTACTGCTAAAAGTTCTTTTTCAGTGGTGGTATAGTTTACTTGTGCATCATTAAGAGTACGACTCGCATAGTAGATAACATGAAAGATTTTATTTTTTTGTTGCCCTAGCACTGCTCCGACTGCATAATCACTAGCATCGCACATGAGCTCAAAAGGTTCTTTCCAGTCAGTTGGGATAACGATTGGTGCTGCTGAAAGTTTTTTCTTCAAATCTGTAAAGGCATTCAAACAATCATTAGTAAATTTAAATGGATGATTTTGTCGAAGTAAAAGACAAAAGGGTCTAGAGATTTGAGAAAAATCTTTTATGAACCGCCTGTAGAAGCCTGCATGTCCAAGGAAACTGCGTACACCTCTCACGTTGGTGGGTGGGGGAAGGTTTGCAATTACTTCCACCTTGGCTTTATCAACTTCAATGCCTCGACATGAAATTTTGACCCAACACTATTCCCTAGGTTACCATAAAATGGCATTTCTCCCAATTTAGTATTAGGTTGCCTTCCTCACATCATTTCAGTACCTTGGATAAATTGCCGAGACATTGATTGAAATCGTCATCTGAGACGGAGAAGTCATCCATAAATATTTCCATACATTCTTCCACCATATCTGAAAAGATTTCCATCATGCATCTTTGGAAGGTAGCTGAGCGTTACACAGCCCGAACGGTATTCGTCTAAATGAATAGGTACCATATGAGCATGTGAAAGTAGTTTTCTCCTTATCCTCCTGTGCTATGGATTTTATTATATCCTAAGTATCCATCAAGGAAGTAATAAAATGATTTTCCCGTTAACCTATCAAGCATCTGGTCGATGAAAGGTAAGGGAAAATGGTATTTCTTTGTCGCTTTATTAAGCTTCCTATAATCCATACATATGCGCCAACCTGTGACTGTTCTAGTAGTGAGGAGCTCATCATGTTCGCTTTTAACCACGGTCACACCACCCTTCTTTGGACACAGTTCACCAGGCTGACCCATGAACTATCGGATATAGGATAAATTACTCTCGCATCCAGCCATTTTATAATTTCCTTCATGACTACCTTGTTCATGATTGGATTGAGCCTTCTTTGGAGTTCTACCGAAGCACTATGACTATCTTCTAAATTGATATTGTACATGCATATGGTAGGGCTAATTCCTTTCAAGTCTACCATTATCCATCCTAGAGTTTTTTTGTGCTGTGACAAAACATTCAACAAACTATTCTCCTGTTCGGAGGTTAGATTGGTAGAGATTATTACTGGTAAAGTTTCATTAATTCCTAGGTATGCATACTTCAAATGTGATGGCAAAGTTTTAAGCTCTAATTTCAGTGCATGTTGTAAAGATGATTCTGGAGAATTAACTTCATCAAAATCTAAGGGTTCAAATTTTATACCTGATTTATATGAAGAGCCTCGATTGTTCCTTTGTCTTTCCTTCATATTCTACATTGGTGTCATTTTCATGGAACCCATTGTGTGCCTTATTCAGCTTTCTGTTGTCAGGGCCATAATTCTCAGAATCGTCTTCTAAAAATAATTTGACTGAGCCAAAGTTTTCTTGTTCTTGCACCTCGGTTATAGGGTCATGGCACAAAGCGATGTATTCGTCTAGCCTTAGAGATCCATCATGTCCAAGGATTGCCTTTTCCTATACTTTTCTAATGCATTGGTATTCCTCTGAGTTGTCCACATATTTCATGAAGTTGAATACATTGATGGTGACACTTTGCTCTCCTACTCGCATTGTGAACTCTCTCTTTTCATAGTCTATTAGGATTATTCCAGTGGCTAAAAAGGGTCGTCCCAGATTGATAGGTGTGTTTTCATCAGATTTGCAGTCCAAGATGCGGAAATCAACTGGAAATACGAATTTGTCCACCTCAACCATGATGTCTTCTATTCTGCCCTCAGGCTGCACATAAATGAACGGCCAGCTGTAGGATAACTGTGGTTGGACAAGCATGATACCCTTCTAGTTTTCTAAATATGGACTTTGGTATCAAGTTTACACTTTATCCCAAATCAACAAGAGCTCATCCTACAAAGTCATTACCAATTGAACATGGTATTATAAAACTTACAGGGTCTTTTTGTTTTGGTAGGAGTTTGCTTACTGCATAACATATTTATGTTGTTGTGGCAACATGTTATACCTTCCTCTTCTTCGTAACGATGTCCTAAAGAAACTTGGCATAGGAATACATTTGCTCGATGGCTTCAAGTAAGGGAACATTGATGTACAATTGGTCTAGAACATCAACGAATTTCTTGAACTTGATATCATCATTATGTTTCTTCAATCGTCGAGGGAAGGGTGGTGGAGGTCTCGCATTATCTGTTGTTGGTGTTGAGGAATCTCTGGCCTTGGCCATGAATTTCTCATCATCTGAATGATGTTTTTTTGAGCCTTCATCCTTTTCTTCTCTTCATGTGATTCATCCTGTTCTTCATTTTCAACTCGGTCTTCTGGTTGTGTTATGCCATGGCGAGGACTGTTTAGGTGTTCTCCCCCAAACTTGTCATTTTGGTTGACTTGTGTTCCACTCCTTAGTGTAAGTACACTGTATTTCTCCTTTCCATGATGCTTAGTGATTTCAGTATCACTAGGGAAATTTCCTTGCGGGCGTGAATGTAATGCCGTAGCAATTTGACCTACTTGGTTCTCCAATGCTCTTAGAGATAAACTATGGCTTTGTAAAAGTATAGCTTGGCTTTGTAGCAAATTTCCTTGGTTTTTAATTGTAGCAGAATGTCGTGCATCAAGGTCTTTGTTGAGGCCATGAAATCTTTTGTCAAGGCCATAAATTCCTGCAATGACAACTTCAAGGAGTTAATATTGGAATTAGTATTAGAGAAAGAAGTTGTACCTTTAGTGTTTTGCCAGGGAAACTGATGATGTTGATTCTGAAAATATTGATGGTCTGAGTTACTTTCCTGTGGCTTGTAATTTGTTGCTTGATTATTAATGTTCCCTTGATTACTCTATGAAAACTTCGGATGTTGTCTCCAACCAGGATTGTACGTGTTTGAATAGGGGTTATTATTGCTTCAGTTATAATTGCCCACAAAATTGGTTGACTCATGGTTTTCCGAACATTCACTCTCATGATGGTTGCCGTGACAAAATATGCATGCGTTATTAGTCACATTGACTTCTCTTACCTCATTAGGACGTTGCAAATTTTTTAACAAATTAGTTATGACAGAAAGTTGAGCAGCTACCAAATCCTTACCCTCTAATTCATATGCTCCAGATGTTTTTCTATTGGTTCCCAACCTTGTATTTGGGAATTAATAGTCATTATTTGCTATCCTGTCGAGGATATCAAAGGCTTCCTCGGGTGATTTGTCAAGTAAGGTTCCATTTGCTGAGGCATCTAACATCATTCAAGTGGGTGCGTTAACTCCGTTGTAAAACATCACTATTTGAGTCCAGTCATGAAACCCATGGTTGACACATTTACGATGTAGACTTTTATACCTATCCCAAAATTTGTACATTGATTCATCATCTCCTTGGCGAAAACTTGCAATATCATTACGAAGCTGTGTATTCATTTGGGCGGATTATATCGGAGTAGGAAACTCTTGCATAAATTAGCCCATGACTCCATTGAGCCGGAAAGAACTCCGCTGAGCCAAGCTCTCGCTCTATCGCGTAGGGAATAAGGGAAAAGTTTTAGTTTAAGCACATTTTCATGCACTCCTTGTTGTCGAAACGAGTCACATACTTCAAGGAAACACGAAGATTAATTGGCCAATAGAATTTAGCATATTAAACATCACTAGTTTAAGTTCAAAATGAGTTGCTTGTGTTTCAGGTGCCACTATGCCTGGATTGAGGTCATCGAGAATTGGGTTCAAATGATCTCGTATCGCTCTTGGTCTTGCAAATTGAAGATTAATTGCTGCATCAGGATCTTCTATATCTCCTATGTTGTTGCCTTGTAATTGTAGTTGGTTTAAATGTTCTTTGGTTCTTTGGTCACGTAGCGTTGTCTGAACGATTGTTCCATTTCAGGGTCGAATGGTTCCAATGGTTTACCAGTAGATCTCAGGGTCATGCAATAATAAAAACGTACAAAAGAGAATAATAAACTATGTTAGACTAGATAAATATAAGGTAACAAGAAAAACTTGTTATGACGAATAAAAATTTCGCCAGTTGCTAATCCCCAACAATGGCGCCAAAAACTTGATCGCTTGTAAATGTATATGCTAAGGCAAGAAATTATGTGCAAGTATACATACTCAAATCAAGTAATATAGAGTAAGTGAGTTATCGTCTCCTCAGGGATTGGTCTAGAATTTAATCTTCACCACAACTAGAACTAGTTGTCACAAGCTAATTCCTACTACCTTGTCAAACTAAAAAGCTAATATTAATAAAACAAGGAAATATTATAATGTATGATTACAGAAAAGTTTGGTCGAGAAAAATAAATATTCAGACTACTGAAATAAAACAAAACAAAGACAAGTGCTGATTTAAATACAATTTAAACAACCTCATATATTTAGACTTATCACAGAGCACTCATGCTCATCTTTTGTATTGAAACAATTATTCTAAGTCTAGAATGAATTATTATGACTTGCTTAAGCTATCCGACATGATTACGAAGTATTCTTAGATGGTTGCTATGGCAATACTACTCAACATTAACTACAACCCTTGGTTTGTCAGAATGTTGTTGTAGCAATACCTCTCAGTATTAACTATAGTCGTTGTCTATCCTACTCTAGCGTCTATCCCTTTTAGTCGATTAAAACCCTCTCATTATCTCTAAGGTAGACAAGTTAGAACATCACCATCCCAGATCCATTCCATTGTTCATGTAGATCTTTCTTAATTCTCTCGAATCTAAGAATCAATATCTAGATAAAAGGCGATCTCTCGATGCTCTTACATTTCCAAGACATGTTTCACCAAGACCCCAGTCAATCTCTCGAAGCTCTTATAGTGTCAAGGTAAAATATTCAGGCAGTGAACAAAACAGTCATGAGCAAAATCATAGTTCATCATTCATAAAGTAGAAAATAATTGTCTAGGCAAAACAAAGATTAACACCTAGTAAGACAGTCATGGTGCTATCAAAAAGTCATCCAAGTATCATCGTTTAATACAACCTTAAATACGTAAAGAATTTAAGAACAAAGGAATAACGACTCCCAAAATCGGGGGCTTTATCGTGACAATTATGATCAGCACTGCGCCTACCTTGGTGATCAGCCTCTCTCGAGAGCTGATCACCGCTCTGCTACAGTTTGGCTATGGAGGATACCAAGGAAGGTTAGTTGGTAAACGGTGGGAAAGAACTGTAGTTGCTCGCTCACACCTTCAGTAAAGCTCTTCTATCTTCTTCTTTGCCTCCCTCTTTAGCGGCTACGGCTGGATATTTATAGGGAGGAATCTCCTAGGGTTTTGCATGATTGGAGATTTCTTAAATAACCATTACTATCTTGTCCAGACTAAAAAGGAAAGGCGACTGGCAGCTGTCAGAATATTTAGGGCTTGCTTGTACGTGAAGGAGGTCATCCAGCTGGCATGTGACATAGGCAATTTCGTCATATCCGCTTCAGACTCTTCAGATAAACCTTGCCTTGGTGAGATAAATCTGCTTCTCATGTTCTTCTATGTTCCATTGGCATTATGTTGTTGCGACTGAAATGTTCTTCCTCTGTAAGTTTCCTATACATACATAATCCACACAAAACCTTTCTCCTCAACAGCATCAGTTAAACCAAATAAATCTCGCCGAAGCAAAACTTATCCACCACAAGCAAATATAACCTAAATGCACTAAATGCAACTAAAATGTTGTGCATACTTTGTTTAGAAGAACAATAACTTAAGTGAAAAGACCATAAATTGAGTCTTTTTACGAAGTTATCATCCCCCTTAACACACACACCATCAATAATAAAAGAAAACAATAGTCCCCTTTTTTATGGCTAGGTTGTTATGACAATATAGCAGAGGGAAAAATGCCCATGAAAGATGTCAAAGCAGCCTTATAAACATCATATTGCCTTCTCTTGTGTTTGGCATTATCCACACGGGAGAGGATAAAAAGCATGTAAACACCAAAAAAGTGAGATCAACAACAATAAAAAATGAGAAAACAAAGAATAATCAGAAGCAAAGAATATTAAAAAGAAAATTTGATTTTTCAGAGCAAAACCAAAAAAAAGGAAACGAGTTGAATCATCAACGAAAAAAAATGATGAGAAACCAAAGAGCAATCAGATAAAAAGAGAGCCAAAGAGTCATTTTTAGCAAAATATGTGAACGAAAAAAGAAATGGGAAATCCAACCTTGTTTGTCGAAACCACCGTCATTGGATAAGAAGCTTCATCGATATATAAAAGGTTATCCCTTCAAACCATTAGATCTAAGGAGAAAGGGTTGCTTTTATGTAGTTGGAGACCTTTTTTTGGTGTGGATATTCGAAAGAGTTCGTTTCGGGGGAGTTGTTTTAGTCACCAACGGCGTTCTCGACAGTCGTGAAATGAAATTTACTTCATCTCCCCTAAAATAGGGCTCTCATCATTTTGAATGCAGAATGTTCGATAAGCTCCTCAGACGCTCCTCCTAAGAACTTACTCACGAAAATAAATTTTGAACGTTAAGCTCAAAAGTTTAGTGCCATACTAATAACCCAACTATATTATATACGTCCATTATATAATCATGCTCGCTAACATAAATATTTGCATAAAAAATACAAGTCTAAACATACATACAAATGCGGGTATCATGGTGTAGTTAGAGGGTTTCGGTACATCTAGAGACACACACCCCTCTAGCCTACCTAGGGTGAGATCCAAAATATCTACATCAGAAAGTTCACCCAACCAACCTACTCCAATATGAGTACTTGGGGCATCTACGACCGATCGATAAAGAAATGCCTTGTGCACTAATTAAGACTTGTCCGAACATTCTACCAAGCAAATGTTTACCTAGCTACTAGAGTAGCTCAGGTGTCCTGATCATTTCCTGAGCACCACACAAGGTTAGTTTTATGATTCCCTAATTTATATCGTTTCTATAAGTAATTATAATCATTAGTGTTTTTCTCACTTGGAGTCTTATTTATGAAGTTTAGATGGCCTTTGATCTCTTAACCCAACTTATTTGAGATATGATAGGTTTTTTTACCCAAATCATGAAAAGGTTATCGATACTAGCCTTACAGTATTGATATTGGTCTCTTGGGTATCAATACTATATTTTAGGTATCGATAACGAAAATAACTTCAATGTTTAAAAAATTTGTTGAGTAGTGATACCCTTTTTAAGGTATCAATACCCTTACCCCAGTATTGATACTCCCTTAAGTATTGGTACCAAAATAGGTTATTAGAATCCTAAATCCTAAAATGGTACAGATACTACCCATTGGGTATCGGTATCCATGAGACAATATTGATACTATTAGAATGAGTATCAATACTTACTAGTAGAACACTATATTATTTGGACCACTCGAGGAACAATATCGATATTGTTCATATAGTATCGATACCATCACCAAAAAATGCCTTGTTTTGGGCACGAAAATGTAACCTAATCCTACCCATTTTCCCTCTTAAGGCCATCAATTATTTTTTAAATCTTATGTGATATATTAAGGGACATAAAGGGTAATTTTTCATAATTAATAACAACATAAACTAGCATTCACCATGAATATGCTCCCATGCTTCATAAGTTAATCAAGCTATACAAGTGTACTTAATAACCCACAAATAGCATAGAAAGGTTATAAATGTGTCATCTTGGTCTCTAAGTTGGTGAAAACATCCACAACTCAACCAAAAGCTATCTTCTCTACTTTGCTTTCTCTTTTTTGGTTTTGGAACCTTATCCAATTTCTCTCACTAATATAACATGGAAAATGAGTTACTCTACAACGGACACACTCTTGGCGAGATAGCTTCGCCAAGATGGAATTGAGATCGAAATTGACAGTTATAGAAGCAACAATCTGAGTCGATCGCCATGAACTTAAACAATAATTGATCAAGGATAATTGATGTTGATTAGATCATTTTCTGAAGCTGGAATCAAATATTGCCTTGGGTATTCGGTATACAAAATAGAGTCACGTTGATAGCCTTTGTAGACAAAGTAACCGAAGTGAATCCCGAAGGGAAAATCTAATTCGATGATCTAAAGGAAATTGAGTCAAAGTAAAGCTTGAGGCTATTTTACCATATCATTTACAATCTTTTATTCTCTTATTTTTCACTTTAATTACTTTTTATTTAATCTCTTTATTACTCAATCATTTTTTACCAAACCCCCTGTTAATACTTTCATGTCTGGCTTAAAAAATCGAACAAAAATTTATAATTTTCCAAGTCCCTGTGGAATCGACCCTTACTTCTCTTTACTATACATTTTCTTTATTTATCAATTGAGAAGTAATTTATTTTGACATCGAAACGAAAGTTGTCAAATTAGCACCGTTGCCGGGGACTTCGCCAAAGTTACTAATTTTTTTGCTTTTGATTTATGACCAGGACTAATCTGGGCGCATTAGTGGAGTATGACCCGAAAATTGAAGCCAAAGCTAGGAGACTTCACACATAGACGCTTCGGGAAGAAGGAGACAACAATCAAATCCAGAATCAAATCAAATTCAGGTGAATCCGTTAATATATAACCAATTTCGATAGCTGATCCTACTATCAGACAGTTAGCCGCGTCACCTATTGAATAATAGCCTTTGTGCATCGATTTTCCCCAAGGCGAAACTCCATACCAGTTAAAAACTAGCCTTATTCATCTCCTCCCTACATTCCGCAGATTGCCAATGAGAATCCACACAAACATCTCACGAAATTTCACATGGTCTGTTACAGCATGAGACCACAGGGAGTAACAGAGGACCAAATCAAACTTAGAGCTTTTCATTTTTCCTTAGCCGAGAGTGGTTATTTTATCTTCCCTCTAATTCTATTACTACATGGGCTCAAATAACTCGTCTTTTTCTTGACAGGTTTTTCCCTACGGCGAAAGTAAGTAAACTACAAAGAGAATACTTGGAATCAAGCAACTTGATGGAGTGTCACTCTATGACTACTGGAGAGGTTTAAAAAGTTATGTGCTAGTTGCCCATAACATGGGTTAACAGAGCAAACACTCATTCAATACTTTTATGAAGGAATAACTCCCCTGGAAATGAAGATGATCGATGCTACCAGCGGTGGAGCCTTGGTGAATATGACTCCTACTGAGGCTAGGGACTTAATTTCCACAATGGCCGTAAACTCCCAACATTTCCGCACAATTAATAAACCTCCTCGAAGGGTTCATGAGATAAGTTCATATTCCTTAGAAAATAAGATAAATAAGTTAACTGAAGTAGTCAACTCTCTTGTTGCAGGAAGGACAGGACCAAACAGATCGTGTGGAATATGTGCATTACCAGATCATCCGATAGACGGTTGTCCACTGATTAAAGATGACACAGTAGCTCAAGTCAATGTAGTCAGGAACTTTCCAGGACCTCTCCAAAGAGCTTATAATCCCTATGGCAATACTTACAACCCAAGATGGATGGATCATCCGAATTTTAGTTATGCTCAAAACTCAAGGCCGAATCAAGGTTATCAACCGAGACCACCTCTACCACCACAATAGCTGCAGAAGACATCATTAGAGTCAATTGTCGAGAGGTTAGTACTTTCCCAGGAAAAATTCCAAATTCATACTGAAGCCCACTTCCAAGAGATAGATAAGCAAATGTGCCAACTGACTCAAACCGTGGGGAGATTAGAGAAAGGAGGCTATCATCACAAACTGAGCTGAATCCAAGAGAGAATGTTAGTTCCATCACCCTCCGAAGTAGTACAATTTTTGAATAACCAGACCCAAAGAAAGTAAGCGCAAGATCCCAGAAGAAAAAAAAATTCGAACTCCCAGAGGGAAGAAGAAGCAATTGACGTAGAATCTCGAGAAAAGAATAAAGATGAATGAAAACTAATTCTGCACCATCTCCCTATGCCATTCCGCCTCCGTTTCCTGAAATATTCTTTAAAAGAGACAAACAATCAGAGGAGAGAGAAATCTTGGATGTATTATAAAGTGGAAATAAATATTCTACTTCTTGAGGTAATCCAGAAAGTACCGAGTTATGCCAGATACCTTAATGATCTCTGCACTAATAAAAGGTGACTTACCGAAAACGAGAAGGTGAATTTAGGTGAGGACGTTTCAGCAATTTTCCAACGACTTCTTCCACCGAAGTATAAGAACCAAGGTATGTTTTCAATAACTTGTAAAATTGGTGAGGTTAAAATCAAGCGAGCTATGTGCGATCTAGGTGCCTCTATCAATGTAATGGCTCTCTCCGTCTATAATTTAATTTTCACCGAGCCAATGAAGGAGACGAGAGTTACACTTCAGCTAGCCGACAAATCAATTATTTATCCTGAATGACTCATAGAAATGTCTAGTAGAGGTAGATGATTTAATTTTCTCTGCTTATTTTTATGTGATTGATATGGAAAATGATCGTAGCAACACTGGTTTTGAAATCCTCCTCGTTCGTCCCTTTCTGAGCATGACAAATGCAAAAATTAACGTTCGGAGTGGTATTCTTACTATGGAGTTCGACGGTGAGATCGTAAAATTCAATGTTTATAAAGCTATGAGATATCGGATAACGTGCATAGTATTAATTTTGTTGGCGTTATTGAACTTGTTGATTATAAATCTAACTTGGTTGATGATTTATATAGGAAATTGGATGATAAAAAAGACAACATAAATGAGTTGAAAAATATTTTAGTTGTTGATTCAAATTTGATCTTAACTCCTTTAAAAACTAAAGATTTAAATTCCCTTTTTCAGGCACCAAAAATTAAGTCGAAGCCACCGAGGAATCGTTTGAAGAAATCATTTTTTGGTGAAAAATATGTTTTGAAGGCCATTCTTTTCGACAGGATTTTTAATTTTGGAAATATTCGAAGAAATCTTTATTAGAATTTTCAAATTTCTCATAAGAAATTTCTTAGTTGGAAAAAGCGAATGAAGTGAAAGTGTTTGTCACAGAACCTATAGTTTGAATCAAGTCGTCGAGCTAACGATGTTAAACAAAAGCGTTTCATGGGAGGCAACCCATTGTTTTTAATTCTGTTACATTTTTATTTTTTATTTTTACTTTTATTTTTATTTCAATTAAGCATGTTTTATTTAATTTTAAAGGAATTTCAAACTTAAACAACGAAGAATTGAGAGATTATCGTCTGAACAATGCCAAATTCGGCCCCCAAGAGCATGTAATGGCGTACAAAGAAGAGTAGTACCGATACCCCTATGACGATATCAGTACCGTGAAAACAAAATCGAAATATGGTACCGATACCATCAAATGGTACAGATACTATTATATAGTGGTATCGATACCCCGCTGACAGTATCGATACCGTTGATTTCGTACGGCACAAGTTAGCACACTTCTAAGTGACCGATGCACTTTAGCAAAATCCGGGGAGTACTCTATTCCTTCTCTTGAACTTTAATTTTACGTTTTGAGGTAAAACGCTTTAAGTAAGGGGGAGTATAGTGTAGGTTAAATTTCCCTTTGCATATCTTTATGTTTTGATACTCGTATGTGTTGGTTGGATTTACGGAAATTTCATTGGATTTCTTTGTCTTGTTGATTATTTTTGGAATGCTATGCTTGTTTGGGAACACATGATTGTTTAGGCTAGGATGTTCTTGATAGTGAATAGCATGAATTGTGATCAAGTTGATATTTTTGTGATATTCCATGATTTTTTTGGTTGAAATGTGATTAGCTCAATGCATGAAAACAATTTGGTGAGATCTGAGCCCTTACGAGCATATCATTTTCGCTCTCATTTTGTTGGATTGAGTGTGTCGAATTGGTATTGGTATTCTAGAACCTGCATGTTAAATACTGTCAAGATTACACATAAACATGATGCTCAAAAATGATTTGGCATTTTCCCCCTAGTTACCCATGAGATTAACCAATTTATAAACCTAGCCTTTTTCCCACTAAAATTGCTACCCATGCATTTTCCCCCTAGTTAACCACTTTTGAGCCTATTCCTGCTTTTTTGTTTTCACCATATTTATAAACCTAGGCCTTTTTATTTTATCCCTCTTGTCTACCTATTTCAGGGCAAGTGAACATTAATCCATTGTATGCTACATCGGGAAAAATATTTAAAAAAAAAAAGAAAAAACAACAGTTCGAAAAGGAAAAAAAGATTTTGTTAAAAAAAAAACAGAAAAAAAAGACATGAATAAAAAATAAAACAACAAAAATGTGAAAACGGAAAAAATCAAATGCATTCCAAAAAGAATTTTGTTATTTGATAGTTTATCTTGTTGTGCTTAATGTTTTGATGGAGTTGAACTTGTTATTTGTTAGTTCTTTGCATTGAAGTTTTAGCCATATATTTAGCCTTTTCCCCACCTTTACCTAAGCTCCGTTACAACCAATAAAAGACCTTTGATTTATGCATCTTGTTCTTATTAGTAGTGGAGATTTGATTTACTTTCAGGCCTATGGTAATATCGTGTTGATTCTGACATTGAGCATTTCTTTACCCCAAACATATTGAGTGATTCGAGTGAATCTCGATAAGGTGTTGAGTTATAAGCATTGAGATTAATGAATGCATTGATATTACAATTGCAATTGCGTTATTCCAATTGGTGATGTTCAATTGATTTATTTCTTGACTAGAATAGTTATTGTGGTCTCTAACTTGCTTCCTCGGATATAAAACTTGACAAAGAACGATATATGAAATTTTTGGCTGGTTTGATTAATCATACTTGAGGACAAGCATGAGATAAGTGAGGGGGAATTTGATGAGTGTTCAGAATAATTAATATTTGCTCGTTATTTCTTTAATTTGTGGATTTATTGCTGTTGACTTGGTGGTGTTATGCTTATTTTCGTGCAGTCCTTGCTTTCCAGAATTAGTGATAAAACGGGCGTATTTTGTATTTTTATTTGGTCACGGCTGGAGACATGGGCATGAATCTGGGCACAACACGGTCTGATGTGGCAGTTTCTAGAAGGTCCAGTCTGTGACGGTTTCTAGAAGATCTACTCAGTACACCTTATGGAATATGGACAGAGTTGCATTATGAGACTAGTTTAAAGTTTAAATTTAGAAAATAAACAATTGTTAGAATTATTTTATTTTAATTTCTTTGTTTATCCTTAGGTTTTGAGAGGCTATAAATACCCTCTTGGGGTAAGCCTAAACTCACAACTCAAATTACAATATTCTTTTCTCTCTAGTTTTATTAAAGCTTTCTCTTTTATTTTACTTTTCAAGTTTCTCATTTTCTTTTATTTTTAAGCTTTGTTTTTAATATGCTAGTATGACTTTTGTCATACTAGCTAAATTTTTCATAACCCGAGAGATGAAGCGATAACTCAATTCCAACGGGAGAATTGAAACAGGCCCTTAATATCTTCGGAATATCTCTCTCAATCTCTTCTCTTATATTTTCAAAATCAAAACAGTTTACAAAATCAAAGATAGACTTTGGTCTAGATTATTGTTGTGATTAAACGTGTGGGAGGAAGATTTGGTTTATAAAAAGCACATTCGACTTCCTGGGAACACACTTGGCGAGATAGCTTCGCCAAGATAGAATTGAGATCGAAATTGATGGTTATAGAAGCAACAATCCGAGTCAATCACCATGAACTTAAACAATAATTGATCTATGAAAACTGATGTTGATTAGATCATTTTCCAAAGCTAGAATCTATAAAAATAGCAAAAAATTTAAAACTTTTATTAAAACATGTAACTTAAAAAATGGTTTATCAGTATACAGAAATAAAACAGATTTTGAGACTCAAATATTAAAACAAAATACAATTACATGCCCCCTAATAACAAGTACCATACTCTGTAACCAACGCCGGAAGAACTCCCTTACTGAAGTCGATAACCGGACTGGTACGATTCTTTTAACCTGAAAAAGGTGAGTAACAGAGTGAACTTCAGAAAGCTCAGTAATACAAAACTACCAGATGATGCTGAAGAACGTACAGATACAAATAAACATATTTTTCCTTATTTGTTCAGATATTTATAGATTTCTTTGGCTGAGCTGAGGTTCCATTGATGTTTCAGGTAGTAACATATAATATTCAGTTCAGATGAAATAGTTCAAATATCTAGGTTCAGGAGATCAGAATAGGTTATCTAGTGTGCTCCCATAAAACCAGTAAAATATATATTTTTATTTTAAAACATATATATATACATCCCCATCCTTTCACAATCTGTTTGTGTAGGTTCTCCGGAACCATACACCCCGCACAACCAGCAAGGCCCTGAGCACACAACCGAGAAGCCTGCAAATAATCTTCCTCCAATAATAAACCCCCAGATAAAACATTTCTCCGTCGGTAAACGGAGATATCAGAAATCAAAACAGAATTCATATCAGATATCAGAACAGAATCCAGATAAGAAATCAGAACATAATTCAAGTTGAAAATAAGATAAAATATTTATATTATTAGGGAACACACTAGAGTTTACAGATATTATTCAGAGATACTGAATAATCTTATCGGCAGAAACACGGATCTTCAGTTTATTGATAGAATGTCGGAATTTAGAATCACTATTGGAAGAGTTCATAACTGACGGAATGCTCTTAATTTCATGTTCGTGCTTTCATTATATCATGAACTACTGACGTGCTTGATTTGTAATTCATGATTCATAAGAACATTACATCATGTATGTTCATTAACGTTTCCAAACTCATCCAAATCACTTACTTAATACCTAGTCCTTGAGGTTACTTAATTCACTTAGCAGTCAAGTCAATTACAATTACTTTGGATTTTCCAGAGAAATCAGACGTTCCTGAATTTTAGATAGATATTGTACCCTCATTCAATTCGGTCTTCGTGGTTGATTTATCGAACAAATATCAAATTCTTAGTACTGAATGCGATCTAGAGTTTAGCTGTATACTTCCAAAATTATCATCGAGTCAAACTTGAGAAGACGAACACGCATTCAAGTAATATCTATGTCGTTTAGGTACTGACTTATCGTTAAGGTTGATCGACTCACTTAAGTTGTGTTCCATAACTTTTAAAGGTAGTTCAAAACCTATGCTTATTTGGATTCCTTAATTAATCCAAGACCTTTACTTAGTATAGGCCATAAGGGTATTTTGGTTATTTTGGTGTTCAATTTCATTCCAATCATTACAAAGCTCGAGGATATCCACTCATTCCTGAGCTTGGTGATATTCTTGGGTCATTTCCATTACAGGGGTATTCTGGTCATTCAACAGATCTGATGTATTTCAATCATTTCCTTCCATCCTGTCTTATTATTGCATACCAATTTATCATCTATTTCAGTCCCTTCGAACAATTATGATAAAAGAGCACCCCAGATAAATTGTTCTTCAGGTATTTACTCGTAACTCGGATATTTTCGGGTCAAGTGCCTTCTCAGATTTTTACCAATGGAATATCAAGAATTTTTTTGCTCTAAGTCAGAATCTTAATAATAAAATTCATACTTTGCCGAGTTAAGTACAAATCCGTGAAGTACTTTCTCATTCAGGGTTAACTTGGATTATTTTACCTCTCAAGGGTATTTTCATAATTTCTTAACTAGATAATTTCGATATTAGCTCTTTACGAAAATAATATAATTTAGATATCCTATGATTAATTGCTTTCTTGAACACTCTCTGATCTTGAAATGATTCCCTTAACAAACTTCTAGTATCCTCACAACCCATAGGATTTAAAAACAGGTTATCCATAATTTCCAAGTAAAACTAACATTTCTTATGCACATCAATATTTTTATCAGATCAATATGTCTGTAAAAACCTCTTAACCAACTTCCATATTCAAATCTTATCTTTTTATAATACAAGGGTATTTTTGTAATTTTACCCTACCGGAGTATTCTCATAATTTCTCATCCAGGTACCTTTAACATTTAATCTTTGATGAAATAAATTATAAGTTACAAATCCATGTTGATTTCTTTATCACTAAGCACATAACTTGTAATTTAATTTTAACAATCCCTCAATTTTTATAAAAGTCATCTGAACCATAATCAATTACTGAACCTTTTTACCGTATTCAGATCGAGTATAGAAATTAATTAACTACACAAATGAGACTAACTTTATCTTAATCATACATTTACTAGTATTCACATGTTACATAAAGCATAAAGAGGTAGTAAAGTATTACCTCGATTTCCATGCAATACTGATCGACCATTAAATTCTATTCGAACTCCCTCGATCTTGAAATCATCTTCCAATATTTCCTCGGATCCATATCAACAGAAATTGCATAAAAAATAGAGCTTAATTATGAAAAACGGATCAAATCGGGTGATTAATCAGTGAAAACCAACTTACCGTGTTCAAATTTGGTGAAACAGACCCCAAAAACAGATTCAGGATGTTGAAAAATGTCATAATAGGTATACCCGGTCAAAGTCAAAGGTTGTTTAATGCCCGGTCAACGTCGGTCAAAGTTATGGTCAATAGTGGTCAACAGTCAACGCAGGTCAACGGTCAACAGTAGACCATTTTATACAAATATCACCCTAACATAAATTAATTACAAAATTAGCCACCTTCTGTAAGTATTTACACAACTAACACCTGAAATTTACACAAATAGCACCCAAATAATAATTAATTTCAAAATTAACACCCAGACGATGCCCACTCTCGGGGGTGGCGCGTGCGGCGCATGAACAGTAACATGGTGTTGGAAAATTCCCAGAAAAATTCCTAAAAATTATTTTAAGCGATTTTGAGGCACTTACAAAGTTCGGTTCACAATTTTGAACGGCGAAGAGCTCGATTCCTAAACATCGGAAACTTTGACGGTCTCACCCCTCCACGCGTCGGCGACGATTGAGAAACGGAGAACACCGGTGGACTCGGAATGATGCAAGGAACACGATGGTGTAGGAGGTGTCGAAAACTGATTTTCGGATTGTCGTGAATCAATGAAAAATCAACTGAAATCGAGTTATCACCGACGATACTTCCGACTAAAATTAACGACGAACGACGACGATTCACGACGAAAGGTTTGAGGGGTTTTGTTCATCGGTCGACAACGAACACGATAGTGGTTTCGGTTCATCGATCACAGGTTGGACGACGA
This sequence comes from Hibiscus syriacus, assembly GCF_006381635.1. NCBI lineage: Eukaryota > Viridiplantae > Streptophyta > Magnoliopsida > Malvales > Malvaceae > Hibiscus > Hibiscus syriacus. Next base: position 553,194 of record NW_024063304.1, on the reverse strand, counting down.
GTAGATCGGAGTTGGAAGGAGGGTTGTTGGAGAGAGGAAACTGGGAATTCTTTTCTGCTGAACCTGCGCACAGGGGAGTTTATAATTCAACTCATAATAAAAATGGGTAAACCATGAGTTTAGTCACTGAACTTCCTGTACTTCTTAAAATGGTCTGCCAACTTTGAAAATTTTCAATTTAATCCTCAATTTTCTTCCAAAATTCCAATTAAATTTACCACTTTATAATTTCTTAAATTTAGCCCTTAAATTGGGGTGTTACATAGCCCTTGTAGACAAAGTAACTGACGTGAATCTCGAAGGGAAAATCTAATTCGATGATCTAAAGGAAATTGAGTCAAAGCAAAGCTTGAGGCTATTTTTACCATATCATTATTCTCTTATTTGTTTTACTTTAATTACTTTTTATTTAATGTCTTTATTACTCAATCGCTTTTTACCAAAACCCCCATGTTACTACTTTCACGCCTGGCTTAAACAAATCGAACAGAAATTTAAAATTTTCCAAGTCCTTGTAGAATCGACCCTTACTTCTCTTTACTACGCATTTTCTTCATTTATCAATTGAGAAGAAGGAATTTATTTTGACATCGAAATGACAGTTGTCAGTGTGGCCTGAGTTGACGGATGCATAAGCTACCACTTTACATTCTTGCATAAGCACACACCCTAAGGCATTCAGTGAGACGTCACTAAACACTTTGAATTATTTCTTTGACTTGAGTTGATTTAAAACAAGAGCTTGAGTTAGGATGGTCTTCAAATGCTTAAAACTTTTCTGTCACTTCTCGTCCCACAGAAATGGAACTCTCCTCTAATGTAGTTTAATCATTAGAGCAACTATTATCTAGAAACCCTTCACAAACCAATGATAGTAAATGGTAGACCCAAAAAGCTACTAATAACTCTATAAAAGGGATACATTATGTTCCTTTTACTTAATTTATTTGTTGCCTAAAATCCATTGTCATAGCATTTAGTAGAATTTAGGTCATATTATTGCATGTAGTGGAAAGATTTTACTGCAAAATAAATTTATTGCTAAAACTGATGTTGCTAAAAGGAAAGGTCTTATGGTTGTGGTGTTGTGCAAGTGAAAAGAGTAGTCGAGGAAAAAAGTTTCACCGTAACATTTTTGGATAGAAATCTAGGAGAAAAAAAGGATAAAATAGCAAAAATATCAAGCTTTCAGCTTTCCAAGGATCACGTGAATGAACTACCATGCAAATATTTTTGGACCACTTGCCAGCATGCCTCATATTCACGTGTAGTGTATAATTCCTAGAGAATAAAAGGAATTTTTTGGCCCAAAACCCTAAACAATTCCCCACAATAAATACCTAAGGATACCCTACATTGTAGAGAATATTTGGGAGTAACTTAAGCAACGGAGGCGGCAGCTGACAAACCTCTATTTTTCTTCTTATTTTCATCATTTCTCTTGGTGTCCTCCATAGTCGAGCTTCGAAGGGGTAACAACTACAATCTGAGAGAGGCTAGCTCGCTAAAGAGGTTTAAGGCGATGGTCCTAAGCTTCAGGACAACAACTCATTTGAAAGTTTTCTTCTCCTTGTACTTTCATTTCTTTATTTTATATGGGTTTGTACTTAACGTTGATGATGGATGAACTTAGCCCCACCAAGAACTAATTTATTTGGTGTTGGGTTTGCTTTGAATGATTTTTATTTTGTTTTAATGAATGGTTGAAATATTTTTCATGTTTAAATGTTGTTTTGCTCATTGTTTATAATTTAAATGCTTAGTCTTGTAAGAGTTTTTAAGAGATTGTCATTTTCTAAGTATAAATGCCTAATATCGAGAGAGTTAGGCTAGATCTATGTGAGCAAGGAAGCTAAACGCGATGGTTATGTTCTAATTCTTCTTAGAGATAAAGAGAGGGTTTTATTCGACTAAAAGGGATAAGACATATTCGATAGACTAATGGTGTAGTTTATCCTTAGAGGTATTGCAGTAGCATTTTCTTATCAGGTTCCTTACTAGAGATAGCCTAGGAGCACTGTTAGTAAATCTTATCAGGTAGCATAGACATAGAATACTCAAACCATTCTAGACATAAATAAACTTTCACCATAGAATATGAAAATGAGATGGAGGAGTTTAGAGCTCAAGCATACAAAAATGACCGTCTGTACAAGGAAAACCCAAAGAAGTGACATGACAAAAAACTATTGCCGTGAAATTTTTATGAAGGTCAATAGGTACTCTTATAAAAATCTAGGCCAAAGTTATTCCCTCGCAAGATCAAGTCTCGATGGTCTGGCCATTTCAAGTACATCATGTTTATCCCCATGGAGCGATGGACATTAAAAACCTAGACGATGGCAACATCTTCAAGGTGAATGGCCAATGTATGAAGGCCTACATTAGACCCTCCATCCTGCGAGACAATTCAACATTTCATCTCTACAATGCTTGAAAGTTTACCCCGTCTTCCTTTACAAATTTTCGCTATAGCATTTTATTTTCGTAGTTTGAATATAAATAATTTGTTTTACTTACCCGTTTTCTTTCTTAACTTTTCATTTCATTTTAATTAGTCTTTTAATTTTTTTATGACATGTGGCAGCTTAGGGTGAGATGCATTGAAAAGTGGAAGCAAAACCCTAATATTTTACAAGTTTAGGTGATAAAAAGATGGGGAAACAAATCTTTTTTATTTAATTTTTATTTTTTTTATTTTTCAAACCAACCAATCACCATTCACTTCATAATTACTTTCCTTTCTCTTTCTTACTTTTTCAATTTTGCATTAACTTCCACTCTTCCCAAAACCACCCACCACCCACTTTATTTTTTTAAAGAGAAAATAACCTCAGTGACCAAAAATCCCATATAATATACGATTTTAACCAACTTTTTCCGGATTTGCCAAAATGACCAACAAAATCGCAATGCGATCGCTAATTCGCAACGCGATCTCCATTATCGCAAATTCGCGTTGCAATAGTTGGAAATCGCGTTGCGATGGTATACAGTGTCGTTGCGATTTTCCCAATTCGCAATGCGAATAAGTAAATCGCAACGCGAATTGGGAAAATCGCAATGCGATACTGACTATCGCAATGCGATACTTACTATCGCAATGCGATAATACAAAATCGCAACGAGATACTGACTTTCGCAACGCGATTTACATAGCGCCATTCGTATTAACGCGTATTTTTTTTTTCAAATTCCAAACATGAATTTTTTCTTAATAAATCGGAAACTGAACCGTCCATAGTAATCGCAACTCATAACCTCAAACCCAAAAACACAACACTCAGTCCATCTCCATCTCTCACTCTCTACGGTGAAATTCGTCCCCATCTCCGAAGATTTCCGTCCCCATCGTCGGAGAAATCCCTCACAACCATTCACAGTCAAAATCCCTCACAATCATTCAGAAATGGAAAATCAACCTCCGAGGGTTAGTTTTTTTTATTTTTATTTTGAAATTTTTGCATTATTTTAGGTTTTTCATATTGAGATTGATGATAAGTTTACTGGTAATTTCAATAATAGATTAACCATTTCACTTAGATTTCTTATTAAATTCATTCGATTGCTGCCAATACTGCTAAACTGTTTAGCCTGTGAAGTTAGTATTTGTCTTTGTTTGTCTTTTGGTTGAAGTAATGCAGAAGAAGAATAGTTTCGAGAATGAAATCGCAACGCGGAAATAACTATCGCAACGAGAGAATCGCAACGCGAAAAAAAACGCAACGCGAAACAAAAATCGCATTGCGATTTTTATTTCGCGTTGCGATTTTCATTTCGCGTTGCAATTTTTATTTCGCGGTTGCGATTTTCATTTCGCGTTGCGATTGTCTGGTCGCGATAGTCATTTCGCGTTGCGATTCTCTCGTTGCGATTCTATCGTTGCGATAGTCATTTCCGCGTTGCGATTCTCATTATCTCGTTGCGATTTTCATTTCAACCAAAAGACAAAAAAAACAGTTTGCAAATTTTAGTTTCAAGAATAAACTACTATTTATTTATTATTTTGTTTTTGGTATATCTTGACAGTGTAGTTTTTGGTATATCTAACTTGGTATGTTTATTGTTTCTTGTAGAAATTTTTTCGGCTTCATTGACATTAAGGAATAAAGTTAGCCTAGCCACTACAATTGCTTCGAAGCTTTCACCTGCACAAGAAAATTGTTTGAAGAAACCCTGCTTGGGCCATGGCTGAGAGTACAGCATCCGGGTGGAGATGCTAGTTTGACCCATTTGTGGCTTCAGACCATGACTAGCGATCTACCGACAGTATACAACGTGGTGAGGAAGAGATATGGTTTCATTTTCCACCGGTGTATACTTGTTTGGGTGGAAGGAGTTCTGCTTAATCATGGTCTACGATTCGGACACGATGATGTAGGCCGGTACACTCATCATATCACCCGCCCATCATGGTTATCCAGGGTTTTTCCTGATGAGTCAATAGAGAAGCCGAACTTACACGTCGACGATATGAAGAAATTGTTTAATAAGAAAGATGGTTTTACTCGGATGAATGACGTCGATGTTGTCCGAGTATGCCTTCTACTACTTTTGTATGCCGGCTTTTTAGGCAGAGAGGCCAGACAACCTATTCCTCAGGAGCTAATTATTGGTAGAGGACTAAATGCATGGAATCTGTTTCCGTGGGGTTCGTATATATGGAAAGCTACCTGGACTAAGTGTCGTCTGCCTTTGATGACCGCAAAGTTTGTGGGGCGATGGGTCGAAATACACTTTGTCAGGCTTGTTTGGGCTTTAAGGTAAGAATTTCTATATAATGTTTTCAAAATTATAATTAATTATTTAACAATTACTAATGTTTGTTATTATATTGTTTGTAGATTTGGATATTCGAGCCTTTCCCGCCATGAAGACATATGCAATAAAAACTTCAAATGATATTCCCAGGGCTATTTCTTGGAAGAGGAAACGTCTGTTGGATTGGGAAGACTTAATACCATATGCGACATAAATAATGTAAGTTAACACAAATACTATCATATATAAACAAGTTATTAATAGTAGACGTTTAACTTTGTTTGAGTTTTATTTTTAGGAGGCCAACATTCCATTAATGAGACTGACACCCACGGAGGCTGAGCTTGCCACTGATTGGTGGCAAGCTAGTCAGCGTTTTCTTGATGGCACGAATGATGAGCAGCCTCCACTTCCTCCACTTCGAGAGCCATCACCTCACCTAGAGCCATCACTGATCGACCCGACTATACACCTCTACAACGAGAGCCATCACCTATCCGTCACATCATCCAGCCTCTTCTCCACCATCACCTCATGATAGGCGACCGGCAAAGATGCCACGACTTCTATCTCCCATTCTCCACCTCCACGGGATGAGTCAAGGGAGTTACGTGATGAGGTCAATGCTTGCGTGAGGAGATCGGTACTCTACTTGATAACGATGGTGCATGGCGTGTGGAGGTGTCTACTTTACGTGGTGAGGTTGCCGCTCTACGTGAGATGGTAGTATCGTTGCAGAATGAGGTTCATACTCTACGCAACGAGGTAAGTTTAAGATTTTCCATATTTAACTTGATGATAAATTTACTCGTAATTTCACTTAAATTAACCATTTCACTTAGATTGCTTAGTAAATTTATTCGGTTGCTGCCAAAACTGCTAAACTTTTTACTTTAACACTGTGAAGTTAGTATTTGTCTTTGTTTTGTCTTTTGGTTGAAAGTTTGAAATATTTATCTTGTTTTCACTGTTTAAATATCATGTCTGTTTATTTACTGATATTTGTATTTAATTATTTAGCGGACCGATAAGGTGGATGCTTTACGTCGGGTTTTCTTGCACGACAGAGTTCACGCATCAGACGGCGTGCACGTGCTATTAAGTCTCCGTATACCCCAATAGTGCGAAGACACCGCAAGAAGAAGCCCGACTCGCCTGTCATCCCTCAAGAGTCCACTCCTATCGTTGAAGAGGCCCCTATCATTCCTCGAGAGTCCCCTCCCACCATTCAAGAGGCCACTGTCATCGTTGAAGAGGTCCCTCCCACCATTCAAGAGCCCGATTCACATGGCGTCATATGTAGGATTCTTGAGAAACCCTCTGACGTGCCGGACATGATGGATTCAAGTTGGCTCTCGTATGAGTTACCGGCCAGTACCATACCGGTATCTGAAGAGGAGAGGAAACAACTACCGACACAATTCTGGATAACACCCTTTGGGCTAAGACCGCAGTTGATTTTATCTACATGAGCGAAGCCAGGGGTGTTTCACTGACATATGCAAGCTCAATGATGATATCTATTTGTTGCTTGATCGGTCTTGGTGGGGCGTATTATTAGGGGTCGAAGACAATGGCTATTTCGATGGAGGGGTAAGTCTTATATTTTTCTTATATTTTCATTTGATTATTTTTTTGTAAATTTATGTAAGTTACTAATATATGTCTTTTTTTGTAAAACAGCATATCGATGCGTGGGTGTCACGTCTTCTATAATTAGGAAACTTAAGGAAAATAAAAGAAATACACGATATACAATTATGCCGACGTCTTTTAACGCCGTTCACTTGAAGAATCAACGAGATGAATCATTTGCGTTGGGCAATGGAAGCTAAACTTTATCCTGCATGGGGGAGGTCGATAAGGTTAGTGTTTATTTTAGATTGAGTTTAAAGGTATTCATAAATAAGTGCGCAAATGAATGAATTATTACTTATGATTGCAGGTGTTTATCCTATTTTGGAACGTAACCATTGGCTTCTCGTCGAGCTTTAGATCCCATCCCTTAAGGTAATAGTATATGACAGCATGATAAATTACATATCATTGGCTGATTTAAGAGATATTATTAAAGGATGGAGCTCTTATTTGGCTAAATACTTGGATGCGATAAATTATTGGACTCGTTCTGGAAACAAGAAGCCAAAAAAGCTCAATATTACAGTTAGCAGAGACGAGACCGCACCAACAAACGAAAGGACCAGAGGGGATGTGATCCTCTCGTATGCTTGGTGTTGGACCGTTGATCACAGGAAGTATAAAGTATCTACCTCCCACCGATATAGATAGAGCTGCAGTAGGCTTGTGGTTTCGATATTATATGGCTAGATCGATATACGAGACGCTGCCTACCTGCATCCGCGTTATAAAAATGTCCATAAACAATTGGTATGTTTATAGGCTTGTGGTTTGAAAATGTTTGGTTAAGTACCTAGAATTCAATAATTTGCTGTTTGTAGGTTTTAGATGTGTATAAAGTGTTGTTTGAGCAAATGTTTGGTTTATGCAGGTTAATCTCAGAAGTGAGCTGCGTGAAAATGATGTATGGCTGCAAAAGTTGATTCAATAGTAGAAGTGTTATTTTCTCTAATAATTATTGCTTATTTTTTTATTGTTTAATTGATTTGTAAAAGGTCATTTGTAAAAGTTTATTTGTTTAATTGATGTTAACATAATTCTTATTTGTGCTTGTTTAATTGATTGAAATGTAATGGTTGATTTTGTTGATTTCAATCTGCATTATGTTGAAGGCAAAAAGTACTATCGCAATGCGAAATGAAAATCGTAACGAGAGAATCGTAACGCGAAAATGAAAATCGCAACGCGAAATTAAATTCGTTGCGATTTTCATTTCGCATTGCGATTCCCTCGTTGCGATTTTCATTTCGCATTGCGAAATTAGCGTTGCGATTTTCATTTCGCATTGCGATTCTCTCGTTGCGATTTTCATTTCGCATTGCGATAGTAATTTCCGCGTTGCGATAGACATTAAGATGATTGCCTATTAAGTGATAACAACTGGAACAGATCATAGCAATTTTCAAACTCAAGTTACTAATACATGCCTAACTGAAAATGTTAAAAGTTCACACATAAAATCTACATAATACAACGTTTGCATTTAAAAATCACCTAAGTTAACAGTCCCAAAAGGTGAAGCCAGTTGTGATTGGGATTTTAAAGATGATTGCGATTTTGATTGCCTTTTTCTTGACACCATATGAGCTTTGGATTTTGATGATGATCCATATTTGGTAGAGGAAAAGATGATTGTGATGGCACTGGTGATCCACATGTCAACCTTGTATGACCATTTCCTTGCACCGACTACATGTCGATCTCTTCTCTTCACCCTTAGACGGTATATGATCGTGACTTTTGGTCGGCCAGGTAGCCTTCTGTCCATGGCTGGTGGCAAAATTGTTTGTAAGTCTGGTATGTCCCACTCAGAAGGATGTGAAATAGGGTAGACAATCTCGGCATAAGTCTGTCGATACTTCTGTAGTGTAACAATCCATAGCGTATGTGCTTGAATCATCTTGGTTTAGATGAAGAGCAACTTTATAACATGGCCACACGGATAACCAGATGTTTGCCATTTCATACAACTACACGTCTTGCATTTAGATCGACAAGCCCATATAATTATTATCCAGTACTTCAAACAAAGTGTTTGAACATGGTTCAACTCTCCATGACGTTGACTTCACAACACGTTTCGTTATCTTTTTTTCAGTCCATGGTGTAACACGATGTTCCAATGTTCCTGTAAATTTAAATAAATAATACTTAGTAAAAATATGATAAGTTACGAATTCAAAGAAATATACCTGCATGGTTTCTTTTCTTGTAGTACCACTGTTGAATAGAGGCTCGAAAAAACTCCATTAACATAGTAATGGGTAATTTCCGGGAATGACGACTTAGAGCGTTAATTGATTCTGCACTATTAGACGTCATGAAACCATATCTTGCTCCAAGTTGATGTACTCTTGACCATCTTTCAAACCCGACATCTTCTAGTGTTTGAGCACACTGAGGCAAAAACACGTCTTAAACAGTTTATATGCTTATTGAAATCCACTTCCCGATAAGCCTTTACAGCCTTTCAGTATGTCCATTTGTGCTTTTTATACCAGCAGACCTTGATTTTAGATTTCTATACAAATGAACACCACAAAGTCCATGAAAAGCATCTGGGAAACACCTTCTAACAGCGTTGTCAATTGAGTTTGCCCTATCGGATATGATTGTCAGATTGCTAATAGGACCTATGCAATCCCTAAGATGCCCCAAACCATGTCCACGAATCAGAGGTTTCAGATTTTCCAACCCCGTAAGCTATTGGCAATATCCCATTGTTAGCATCCATGGCTACTGCTAATAAGTTTACTCCAAGGTATCGACCTTTCAAATGTGCTCCGTCAACTATAATAACTGGGCGCATGCAAGTAATAAACGAACGAATCTACAAAAATATACACAAGAAATATAATCATTTAAATGTGAAATGCATGTAACTAACAGAAATGAGTCAACAGATTATATTGATTTACTAACCGCAGCACCAATGGCGATAAACAGCAACTCAAAGCGTCCATCTCTAGTTTTGATATGAGTTACCGACCCAGGATTTTTCAGCTTTAAATTGTGACAATAAGCCGGCAGTTGGGCAAACGATGCTTCTGGCGACCCCCTCAATAATTCCAAGGCATAACATTTGGCTCTACAAGCTTGAGAATATGATATACTAATCTTGAACCAAGCATTCATGTCAGTCATAATTTCATGTCCCCGATATACCTTGCCATTCAAAAACATTAACTCAGCCAGAAAACCACCCAACACCTTTTTGTTTGCCTGTCTATGGTGAGGAAAAACTTGGGTTCTTGAACATGTATGTTTATCAATAAAAGTCCTAACTTGAAACATTGCGCAAATCTTTTATCCTCTTTGCAATCATACGCCACGTACAGTTTTTGTCAATCGTACACCTTGTTTCGAAACGATCTTTGCTTGATTTGTTAACTTTTAGTTGATAGCCATCTTCCACACATTTCGTATACAAAGCTATCTTCAAGTCTTCCTTTGTATCAAAACAATCATCTTTCTTGATACGAATAACTTTTGTGTAACAATCATCTGCTTTCTTTGCCAACTCTTCTTCTGGTAACTGAAGTAATTCTGGCATATTCCAGTATACCTGTGGCATTTTCTTTCTTCGGGGACTTTTTCTTCTTCTTTCTTCTTCAGGATTATATGAATTACAGAATGGATGTTCAACATGTTCATTCACAGTCGTAACTTCCTCCTCATTATCATCAACAACATCTTCCTCGGCAACGGGTGTTTCATCATCAAAATTCGGGTATTGACCAATATCAAAATCATTACACGCAGGGTCTGTTTCTTCTTCTGAAACATCATCAAAATCCGTGTATTGACCAATATCAAAGTCCGGGTATTGACCAAGATCAAATTTTGAATACTGACTAGTACTCACAATTTTTTCTCTTGGCTCATCGTCTAATTGGTCAATACGAAAACGGAATTGGTGCTGAAAGTTGATTTGGATTTGGATTAGAGAAAGGCTGTGGGTTTTGAGACCCACTTAGTTGATTACTACCACTACTGACCCAACAATACTACTTCTAGGTTCAACAACATACAATGTAACATCATCACTTGAAACATTAATGTAAGCAATGAATCGTTCACAATCATTATCGGTTAACAAATAAACTTTACCATTTCTCTGATAAGATAGCCTAAATCTACTTAGGGGCTCTAAATTCAATTTCTTTGAAACACGTAACATTAGGGTTTCATAAGTTAACTTCTTTAATGACAGTTTTAGTTGAAGATTCATGGGTAAGGCATATATTGTAAAACACCATGAACATTCTCCCATGACCCTCCAAAACACAATCTATCCAAACATGATCAACATTAGATTATTTCATGGTTGTAACTAAACAAACGAGATGCGAAACTAAGACCTGTTGCCAGATGGGGAAGGATGTCGTTGGATATAGGAACGGATGTCGCCGGAGAGAGTGATAGATGGAGATGGAATGAGTTACGATTTAGGGATTTAGGTTATGAGTTGTTGCTGCTGTGTATATATATACAAAAAAATTTGGCTTGCGAAACTAAAACCTGTTGCGAACTTTGAAACTCGCATTGCGATTCTGTATTATCTCGTTGCGAAAGTCAGAATCGCGTTGCGAAAGGCAATCATTTGACCATCGCAATGCGAAATGCAAATCGCAACGATAGAATCGCAATGCGAAATGAAAAGGCAACGAGGATTAACATGCATAAACTTTTAACAATTATTGAATTCTAGGTACTTAACCAAACATTTTCAAACCAAAAGGAGTATATATGTTAACAAAACTTGCATTATGTGTATTTTATGTGTGCACTTTTAACATTTTCAGTTAGGCATGTATTAGTAACTTGAGTTTGAACATTGCTATGATTTGTTCAGTTGTTATCACTTATTAGACATTCATTTGACTATCGCAACGCGAAAATGGCTATCGCAACGAGAAAATCGCAATGCGAAATGAAAATCGCATTGCATTTTCTCGTTGCGATTTCATTTCGCATTGCGATTTTCATTTCGCATTGCGATTTTCTCGTTGCGATAGCCATTTCGCGTTGCGATAGTCTGTTTGCCTTCAACATAAAGCAGATTGAAAATCAACAAATCAACTATTACATTTCAACACAAATTATGTACACATCAATTAAACAAATCAACATTTACAAATCATCTTTTACAAATCAATTAAACAATCAAAAAATAATAACAATTCTTATTTCTTCATCAATTATTGAATCAATGAATCAACAACTTTGTGACCCCGTACATCCATTTCACGCAGCTCACTTAAGGATTAACCTGCAGAAACCAAACATTTGCTCAAACAAGACTTCCTACACATCTAAAACCTACAAACAGCAAATTATTGAATTCTAGGTACTTAACCAAACATTTCAAAACTAAAAGGAGTATATATGTTAACAAAACTTGCATTGACTTACCAATTAACAATGGACACTTTCATAACGCGGATGCAGGTAGGCGCGTCTCGAATATATTGCTCTAGCCATATAATGCGAAACCACAAGCCTACTGCAGCTCTATCTCTATCGGTGGGAGGTAAAAACTCTGTGCTTCCATCGTCAAAGCGCCAAGCAAAGGCATACGAGAGGACCACAATCCCCTCTGGCTCCCGGCGATTGCTGTGGCACGGTTCGTCTCTGAAACTGTGACATTGAACTTCTTTGGCTTCTTGTGTCCAGAATGACTTCAATACTTAATCCCATCCAAGAATTTAGCCAAATGAGAGCTCCATCCCTTGAAAATATCTCTCAAATCAGACAGTGATATGTAATTGATCATGCTGTCATACACTATTATCTTCAGGGAGAGCTGAAGTGGACGAGAAGCCAGTGACGACGTTCCAAAACAGGGATAAACACTGCGATCATAAGTAATAATTCATTTATTTGCGCACTATTTATGAAACACCTTTAAAAATTTAAAAAAAAACACTAACCTTAGCGACCTCCCACCATGCAGGATAAAGTTTAGCTTGTCCATGCCAACAAAAATGATTCATCTCGTTGATTCTTCAAGTGAACTGCGTGAAAAGCCGTCGGCATTATTGTATATAGCGATTTTTTTATTTTCCTAAGCTTCCTTATTATTAGTAGACGGACACCCACGCATCGATATGTTTACAAAAAATACATATATTAGTGAATTACATTAATTTTAAACAAATTAATCAAAATCATATATAAGACAAATATAATACTTACCTCCCCATCCAAATAGCCACTGTCTTCAAACCCCTAATAGCACACCCCACCAAGACCGATCAAGCAACAAAAACATTTCATCGTTGAGTTTGTGATGTCAGTGTACACCCTTGGCTCCGCTCATGTAGATAAAAATCAACTGCGGTCTTAGCCCAAAGGGTATTATCCACAATTGTTTCCGGTAGTTGTCTCCTCTCCACTTCAGATACCGGAAGGGTACTAGCCGGTAACTCATACGGAGCCAACTCTCATCCATCATGTCCGGAACCGGTGGGGGTTTCTCAATACTTCGATATATTACCCCATGTGAATGGAATGGTGGGAGGGACCTCTTCAACGATGACAGTGGCCTCTTGAACGGTGGGGGGGGAATCTTGAGGGAAATAGGGGCCTCTTGAACGATTGGAGGGGACTCTTGAGGGATGACCGGTGAGTCGGGCTTCTTCTTGCGGAGTCTTCGCACCATTGGGGTGAACAGAGACGTAATAGCACGTCCACGCCGTCTGATGCGTGAACTCCGTCGTGCAAGGAAAACCCGACGTAAAGCATCCCTTATCGGGCCGCTAAAAAAAAATTAATACATAAATCAGTAAATAAACAGACATGATATTAAACAAAGACAAATATGTTTCAAACTAGCATTGTATTCACCCAATCATTATTCTATCATAGTTCACAAATGCTCAGATAACATTCCAGAAGTAAGCACTTATATAACATTTAAAAGGACAACACATAAACATTCCAGAAGAATAGTTTACTTTCGCAACACGAACTAAAATCGCAACGCGAAATGACTATCGCAACGCGGAAATGGCTAGAAATGAAAATCGCACGAAAAAATCGCAACGAAATGAAATCGCAACGACAAAATCGCAACGCGAAAACAAATCGCTTGCGATTTCATTTCGCGCGATTTCATTTCGCATTGCGATTTTGGCTCATTCGCATTGCGATAGCCATTCCGCGTTACGATAGTCATTTTCGTGTTGCGAAAGTAAACTTCTTCTTCTGCAAATTGAAACTTGAATGGATTGCATTACTTCAACCAAAGACAAAAACAAAACCAAAAACAAATACTAACAAAAACAGTTTAGCAGTATTGGCAGCAACCGAATGAATTACGAGTATGAAAAATCTTAAACTTACCTCGTTGCGTAGAGTATGAACCTCATTTGCAACGATGCTACCATCTCACGTAGAGCGGCTACCTCACCGCGTAATGTAGACACCTCAAACGCCATGCACCATCGTCTTTACGTAAAGTACCGACCTCCTCACGCAAGGCATTGACCTCATCACGTAACTCCCTAACTCATCCCGTTGAGGTGGAGGTGGAGAACAGGGAGATAAACGTCGTGGCATCTTTCCGGTCGCCTATCTTGCGGTGATGGTGGAGAAGAGGCTCGATGATGTGACAGAATAGGTGATGGCTGTCGTTGTGGAGGTGTATAGCCGGGTCGATCAGATGATGGCTCTGGGTGAGGTGATAGCTCTGGGCGAGGTGATGGCTCCCGAAGTGGAGGCTGCTCATCAACCGTTCCATCAAAAAAACGCTTACTAGCTTGCCACCAATCAGTGGCAAGCTCAGCTTCCGTGGTGTCAACCTCTGTAGAGGAGTGTTGGCATCCTAACAATAAAAGCTCAAACAAAGTTAAACGTGTACTAGTAATAACTGTTATAAACATATGGTAGTATTTATGTTAACTTACTTATTATTGTCGTATACCGTAGTAAATCTTCCCATTGCAAGGTCGTTTCCTCTTCCAGGAAATAGCCCTGGGAATATCATTTGAAGTTTTTATTGCATATGTCTTCATGGCGGGAAAGGCCTCAAATATCCAAATCTACAAACAATATAACAAACATTAGTAATTGTTAAATAATTACTTATAATTTTGGAAACATATAAAAATTCTTCCTTAAAGGCCCAAATAAAGCCTGTCAAAGTGTATTTGGAACCATCGCCATGCAAACTTTTCGATCATCCAAGGCAGACGATAACTTATTCCATGTAGCTTTCCATAAATACGAGCCCCACGGAAACAGTTCCACGCATTTAGGTCTTCTACCAATTTGATTAGATCATTTGGAATAGGTTGTCTGGCCTCTCTGCCTAAAAAGCCGGCATGCAAAAGAATTAGAAGGCATACTCGGACAACGTCGACGTCATCCATCCGAGTAAAACCATCTTTATTATTCAAAAATCTTGTCAGGTCTTCTACGTGTAGACTCAGCCTCTCCAGCTCAGGAAAACCCGGGATAGCCATGATGGGCGGGTAATGTGTAGTGTACCGACCTACATCATCGTGTCCGAAGCGTAGACCGGTGATTAAGCAAAACTCCTCCCCCCAAACACGTATACGCCGGTGGAAAATCAAACCATATCTTCATCACGACGTTGTATAGTCTCTGGTAGATCGCTAGTCATGGTTTGAAGAAACAGGTGTGTCAACATCGCATCTCCACCGGATGTTGTACTTTCAGCCATGGCCCGAAGCATGTATCCTCAAACAGTTTTCTTTGTGCAGGTGAAAGCTTCGACGCAATTGTTTTGGCCAGGCTGACTTTATTTCTCAAGGTCAATTGAGCCGAATAAAAGTTATAAAAAAACAATAAACATACTAAATTAGATACCAAAAACTACACTGTGAAGATATACCAAAAACAATAATAAACATAAAGAGTAGTAGTTTATTCTTCAAACTTAAATTTGCAACACTGTGAATTTCGTATTTTCTTTGTTTTTTGGTTGAAGTAATCAATTCATTCAAGTTTCAATTTGCAGAAGAAGAATAGTTTCTGAAAATGAAAATCGCAACACGAAAATGACTATCGCAACGCGAATTCGACTATCGCAACGAGAGAATCGCAACGCGTTGCGATTTGCATTTCGCGTTGCGATTCTCGGTTGATTTAATAAGCAATCTAAGTGAAATGGTTAATCTATTATTGAAATTACCAGTAAACTTATCATCAATTTCAATATGAAAACCTAATAATAATGCAAAAAATTCAAAAAGAAAATAATTAAAAAAACTAACCCTCGTTGGTTGATTTGGTTGATTTTCCATTTCTGATTGTGAGGGTGGCTCTGAGAGATGGAGATATACGGATTTTGCCGGAGATGGGGATGATTTCGTCGGAGATGGGTGAGAGAGTGAGAGAGATGGGACTGAGTTGTGATTTTAGGTTTTAGGTTATGAGTTGCGATTACGGGATATACTGTGGACAGTTCAGTGTTCCAATATATTAATATTCGTGTTTGGAATTTAAAAATAAAATACTTGGCCAGGATACTAATGGCGCTTTGAAAATCGCATTGCGATTATGTATTATCGCGTTGCGAACGTCAGAATCGCGTTGCGAAAGTCAGTATCGCGTTGCGAAAGTAAGTATCTCGTTGCGATTTTGTATTATCGCATTGCGATAGTCAGTATCGCATTGTGATTTTCCCAATTCGCGTTGCGATTTACTTATTCGCATTGCGATTTTCCCAATTCGCGTTGCGATTTACTTATTCGCATTGCGAATTGGGAAAATCGCAACGACACTGTAGACCATCGCAACGCGATTTTCAACTATCGCATTGCGAAAATGCAACGCGAATTTGCGATAATGGAGATCGCGTTGCGAATTAGCGATCGCATTGCGATTTTGTTGGTCATTTTGGCAAATCCGGAAAAAGTTGGTTAAAATCGTATATTATATGGGATTTTTGGTCACTGAGGTTATTTTCTCTTTTTTAAATCGTACACTATTCTTCTTCTCTACCCTACTTTTTATTTTCCTTCTTAAATTTTCTTTTTATTTCTCTCCACTATGAACCATTATTGACGCATTCAAGCTTTCACTTCCAAATTTTCTTTTATCTTTTTGTTGCAGCAAACCCATGGTTCGTTCAAAAAAGAACCCCAAAGCATCCTCATCCTCTCAAAACATAACATAGTTCCTACGATTCAAGGATAAAGCGGAAGAGGCACGCTTCTAACTTATCAAAGATATGACCATTTACTTAGAGAATGACTTTTGTTTCGCCTGTTGGCGAAAAAGAACTTGGGCCCGAGGTCATGGATGTGGTTACGAAGCACAAGTGGGAGCGGTTCGTAAAATAACTCGGTGATGTTCCTCCAGCGATAGTGAGAGAGTTTTACTATATCATTGATCCTTCAATATGCCATCTACGTGCATGGAAAGAAAATATTCTTCACCCCATCGACCATCAACTGTTTCTTTAAGCTCAATAATATTGAACATCACCATGGGAAATTTGTGGCTGAAGCCGACACCAAGATATTTAATGGAGTCATGGAGGACTTGTGATTTCAAGGTTATCATTGGAAAGGGGACACACCCAAGAAATTAAGTGTGAAACGTCGCTTCCTGAAACCCCAAGCTAAACTTTGAAATCATTTCCTCAAAACCTATTTGATGCCAACTTCTCATCATACAACTGTTCTGCTGCAGTGAATATTTCTTCTCCACTCCATTATTTTGGGGCGTCCGATTAATGTTGGTGAGATTATTATGCAGATTGTCTATGATTGTGTTAAACGGAAGAAGGAAAACTTGATCTTCCCCAACTTTATCACTGTCATATTTCGAAAGAAAAAAGTGATAGAGGAGCCACTGGAGGAAATTATACCAAGAAAGAATAAGATCACCAAGGAGAAGATCCCAGAGCTAATGGGATTCGATGAATATGCCCTGGGTGTGTTTCTAGAGAAGAGTGCAAAAACTGTCACCTCGATAATAATGACAGCTGTAGTGATAACCTCGTGAAAGATAAAGGAGCAAGTCGATAGGATAGCGAGAAATTTGTGCACATTATTCACTTATGTGAAGGAGCATGATTCTATGATATCATCCTTCTTCAGGAAGTTGTTGTCTGTAACCTGTGATTAACTCGATGCTATGATATCATCCTTCTTTAGGGAGTTGTTGTCTATAACCTGCAATTAACTCCCTGCATTCTTGGATGAGCTTTTGGCCACACCTAGGGACACTGCAACACCTGCTGAAGTGACCCCTCAAGAAGAAAATGCTACAACAAATGAAGTTTAACACGTTGCACCAATCCATACTGATTCATTCATTACTCATCATTCCCAAATATTGAAGAAGAGGCAAACCACTCCAATTCCTAAAACAACCTAGACGATTCTGACCGCACCCAAGTGATGGAGCCCTACCAAGGTGATGAGGAAGAGATCAATCAGCCTGAGGACATAATAGCTGATCCCACCGAGCAAGTAGAAAATAACTCATTTGCCACCGATCCATCGAGGCAACTAGAGTTGCCAATGATGAGATGTAGACTAAAGCGATCAACTGGTTGTACCAATAACCCAAAACCTATCGAGGAATTTGCAATGCCTCCATGTACCACCGATGAGACTGACCAAGACAACCCTACCCCACTGAAGAGACGCAAAAGGCATGCGGGGAGTGAGACTACTTCACCATAATAATGAAGCACCTTTCTTTGCGTTTGCATTCACATTCTTATAGTTTTGTTTTGTTTAATGTAATCTTCATTCATTTAGGAATATATCCATCAAGTTAGAGTAGGTATTGTTCATAGTCAGGAATTTGTATCGATAGTGCTTACATATATTTTTGATATGGTAATTGTTTAGATTAAGTAAATTTGTTTGGAATAAAATTGATGATGACCAATGATGATGGAAATCATTTCTATGGCTAGAATTAAATGTACATGGCTATTGAGAATGATATAAACAACTCTAGGACTTGATTCTTTCATACACGATTGTATGTTTTCTATGTTTAAGGAACTTAGAAAATATTTATGAAAGAACTCTTGCATGTCTTAGCACACATTTTTTATCAATGAACTTAAAGGCTATATGAAGATAGAAAGGCTAAATTAAACTCCCTTATGTTTTGAATGATATGAATTACAAATAAATGCTTTGACATAACCATAGAGGGACACTCCTAAGTGATATGACATTGCTTGGATACCCTTTATAAATAAATGGAATCCGTAGCATATGAGTGAATAAAAGTAGTCACGAAATAACTCTACCTACTAGCTCGAGGATAAATTGTATGCTCTAATTCATTTAGCGTGTGGGATGGTAGTTGTGATAGGCTGACTCCACTCGTAGCAGTAAAAAACTTGGGAGTAAAAGTTGTGCTTAGTGGAAAAAATGAATGCTATAGCAAATCAAGAGAGCTTTCTTAGAAGCTTTCTAATTTTTTAGCATATACTAGATACAATCACACATACACAAATAAAAGGATATTACCCTAGGGAAAAGTACTTGATTTCTCAATTTGTTTAGCTTCTTTAAGCCAATTATTCTAAGGGTTGAAATTCTATCACACCTGACTATCTTGACTTGGACTTTTCTATAACATTTATTTTTTGTTAATTACTATCTATTGCTTGAGTACAATCAATAGCTTGAGTTTTTACTTAAGTTATTCGTTGTCTAAAAGACTATATTCTGTCTTTTTACTTAAGTTATTGGTTGTCTAAGCGCCATTGGCATAACACTTAGTAGAGTTTTGGTCATATTATGCATGTGTGGAAAAGTTTTACTGCAACGTAAATTTATTACTAAAACGGATGCTACGAAGGGAAATGTCTTGTGGTTGTGATGTTGTGCAAGTAAAGAGAGTAGCCCAGGAGAAAAGTTTCGCTGTAACTTTTTTGGCAGAAATCCTGGAAGCAGAAAAGGGCAAAATAGCAAAAATATCAGTTGCAAGTTGTCCAAGAATCACGTGAATGCACTGCTGCTAATATTTTTGGGACCACCTACCAGCTTGCCTCATATTCACATGTAATGTATGATTCTTAGGACATAAAAGGAATTTTTAGGCCCAAACCCTAAGAAATTCCCCTATATAAATACCTAAGGATACCCCTACATTTTAGAGAACTTTTGGAGTGACTTAAGCAAGGAAGGCGACAACTTATAAACCTCTATTTTTTTTCTTCTTTTCCTCCTTTTTCTTGGTGTCCTCCATAGCTGAGCTTTGAAGAGGTAGTAGCTAGAACCTTGAGAGAGGTTAGCTCACTAAAGAGGTTTAAGACGGTGGTCCTAAGCTTCACGGTAACAACTCATTTGGGAGTTTTCTTTTCCTTATGCTTTTATTTATTTATTTTTTATATGGGTTGTACTTAATATTGATGATGGATGAACTTAGTCCGCTATGAACCAATTTATTTAGCATTGGGTTTGCTTTGAATGAACTTTATTTTGTGTTAATGAATGGTTGAAGTATATGTTTAAATGTTGTTTTGTCCATTGTTTATATTTTAAATGCTTAATATTGTAAGAGCTTTTGAAAGACTGTCATTTTCTAAGTATAGATGCCTAATATCAAGAGAGTTAGGCTAGATCTTTGTGAGCAAGGGAGCTAAACTGATATGGTTAAGTTCTAATCCACTTAGAGATAAAGAGAGGGTTTTATTCAAAAAAGGTAAATGATATATTCGATAGATTAGTGTTACAGTTCACACAAAGAGGTATTACCGTAGCATTTGTTTTATCAGGTTCCTTACTAGAGATAGCCTTGGAGCATTGTTAGTAAATCGTGTCGAGCAACATATTCATAGAATACTCAAACCATTCTAGAAATAGGATAAACTTTCGCCATAGCAAACCCATCCAATTACCTCTATAGAAACTTGATGTGAGGTTGTCAAGTCTTATTTCATTATCCGAAGTTCAATTTTAAATTCTGCTACAACATTATTTTTCTGTTACTTTAGTACTTCACTTAAAATTTTGCCACAACAATATTTTACTATTCACCTAATCACTTCACTAAAACTTTCGCGACAACTATACTTCCTCACCTATTCCTACCATTTTTGCCACATACAAACTTTATTCATTTGTCTATACCATCATACATATATAGATTTACTTAGTGACACATTTTCTTTATAACTTACTTTTAAAATCCTTACAATCCCTGTGATATTGATACTTACTCACTACTATATTACTTAGTCGAATGTGTATACTTGCACATATTTTACGTTCAATTTATAGCACTCACAGTACTACACCAAGTTTTTTGTGTCGTTGCTGGGGATTGAACATTTGTGTTTTTAAAAAGTTTTGTTATAGCATTTTTTTCCTTATTTATTATATAGTTTTACTTGTTACTTTTGGTTATCTTTTTCAGGTTTTCTTGGTGAATAACCTGATGGCAACCTGAAAGACCACAATTACCCATTGAACCTGAGATCAAATAGTTTTTCAGAAAAAGGAGATATGCTCAACTTGTTTAGAGAAATATGTATGCACTTAAAAGCCAATGAGGTGACCAAGTAGAAGATCCTGAAGATCCAAATGTTGCAGCAAATAAAAATACGAGGAATGTTACGCAAGCACGTGCTATTCGAGATCACTTAGATCCTAACTTGGATGATCTCAACCTTGGTATAGTGGCACCCGAGATTCAGAAAGCCCAATTTGAACTCAAACTAATGATGTTCAACATGTTGAACTCTGTCAGACAATTTGGTGGTGCACCTCACGAAGATACAAGGCGGCATATCCATGATTTCTTGGAAGTATGTGATTCCTTTAGACAGCAAAGAGAACATGAATATGTACTAAAGTTAAATTTATTTCCCTATTCATTGCATGATCAAGCAAGGGCTTGACTAAGTATAGTTCTATATGGCTCGATGGAATCTTGGTCTGACCTGTTAAAAGCTTTTTATTGTGGTACACTAAACTAAAAAATGACATAGCATCTGTCATCAAGTTGATGATGATTCAATATATGAGTGTTGGGATCAATATAAAGGATTGCTACGCAAGTGCACCAACCATTGATTCCACAACTGGATGTAAGTTGTGATGTTTTACAATGGTGATAATGCTTCCACTCGGATGATGTTAGATGACTCATGAAATGGAACTTTGCTGGACAAGTCACCTAAAGAATTCTTTGATTCTATCAGATAGCAAACAATGACTACCAATTTCCATCTACAAGGCTAGGAAAAGAGAAAAAGGCTCAAGGGACCTTTGAGTTATATATCTTAATTGTCTGCCATCACCATCATGCTAAAAAATCTTTAGTTCTCTAGCGAAGTAAGGGAGGTAAAGGTGGCCAGTTCTACATGCATTTTATGTCGCGGTAATTATTATGTGAGTGAATATCCTGACAACCAAGAATCAACCAACTATGTGGGGAATTATAATAGGAACAACAACAACCCCTACTCGAACACATACAACCCTAGTTGGCGAAAACATCCAAATTTCTCGTGAAGAAATCAAGGGGATAACAATACAAGAAATTCCATGCTATAGCAGAATATGAATGAATCCTCAAGTTTTCAAAAAAATATGCTGTGGAAATACTCTAACAAGGGAACATCTTTTTCATCAAATACCAACTCGTTTGAAGCTTTTTTACAAGATTTTATGACTACTACAAAACACTTCATTGCGACCACTAAGACCTTGTTGCAAGATCATTAACAACCATCAAGAATCAATGGGCTTTGTTGTAAAGCCACAACTTATCCTTGAAAGTCTTAGAGAACTAAGTAGGTTAGATTATTGTAGTATTACATGCTCGCCCACAAGGTAGTCTGCCCAGTGACACTGAAGTCACTTAACCACATTGTAAAGAGCAATACAACGCACCCACACTGAGGGGTGACACCCAATTATTCAAGAAGTTAAGTTTGGGGAGGGTAATGGGATGATTCAACCCTCATATCATGCAAGATGGTCATGAAGTGAAATATGTGGGACCTTCAGAGAAGGATGACCAGGAAAGATCCTCAAGTGAAGTTGTTGATGGTGGAAAATTTAACGCTATAGCAAAGGTTAGGATTCCACTAGTGGCAGAGGATATAAGACCCCCACACCCTTTCCATAATGATTGAGAAAGCAAAACGAAGACCTTTAATTCAAGAAGTTTATTGGTGTCCTTGAACATCTATATATCAATGTCCTTCTCTTGGAGGTTATTGATCAGATTCCTATGCACGTCAAATTCCTCAAGGATATCATTACTAAAATGAAAAAGGTCGAGAGGTTTATAATAATGCTACAACAATAGAATGTTTTTATGTGATGAGCAAGCTATCACCAAAGTAAAAAGATCCGGGCAACTTTATATTCCTATGTTCTATTGGTGATAACTATGTGGGTATAGCCCTGTGCAATCTTGGATCAAGTGTAAACTTAAAGCCCAAGTTAGTTTTCCTGAAGCTTGGGATGGAAAATGCACGACCAACCAATGTTATCCTTCAACTAGTCGAGCAATCCCATGTCCGGCCCGAAGGTAGAGTTAAGGATGTTGTGGTAAAAATTGACAAGTTTGTGATCCCAAATGATTTCCTCATCCTCAATTATGAGGCCAATGACAATGCACCCATTATTTTGGGCGACTCTTTTTAGCCACAAGAAGAATTTTGATCGATTATGAGAAAAGTGAATTCACAATGAGGGTGACCAATCAGAGTATAACCATCAACATGTTCAACACCCTTAAGTATATAGACGATTCCAAGGAGTGCCACTGCATTATAGACATGGACTCGACGATAGACAAAGGAAGTTGTAAACTTTCGCTGCAGCTCAATAAAGATGATACTAAGGAGCTTATGGAATTTCCATCAGAGGTGTAGTAGTCTAGCTTACACATAGCTAGACCAGGAATGCGATTTGAACCTTTGAATTTTGAGGAATTTATTCCTCCAAAACCTTTGCTACAGCATGCAACTACCTTAGAGCTGAAACCTTTATCGTTACATCTTAAATATGCTTACTTCGGTAGTAATAAAACATCATCGATAATTATCTCTTTTACTCTTATGTTTGACCAAGAACGTATTTTGTTAAATTTATTGTCACAACTTAAGAAATCTCTATGTTGGATCATGGCAAACCTAAAGGGTATAAGCTCGATGATACACACACACAAGATCTTAATGAATGAATACCACATCAATTTCGTTAAACCATAAAGATGACTCAACCCTATTATAAAGAAGATGTTAGTAAAAGAAATAAGTAAATGTATTGACGTTGGAGTGATCTACCTCATATCAAACAGTTCGTGGGTTAGTCTGGTACAATGCAGCCCCAAGAAAAAAGGCATGACCATGGTGAGAAATGAAGAGAATGAACTCATACCCACATGAACCATGACCGGATGGAGGATATGTATATATTACTACAAGATAAACAAAATCACCAAGAAGAATCACTCCCCCCTCCCATTCATCGATCAAATACTAGATCGATTGGCAGGTAAGGCTTACTATTGCTTCCTCGATGGATATTCTGGGTACAACTAGATTGTCATAGCGTCGAAAGATTAGGAGAATACCATCTTCACATTCCCTTATGGTATTTACGGTATTGCAAGTTTTCAAAGGTGCATGTTGTACATTTTTCCCGGACATGCTTGAGGAGTTCTTAGATATATTATGGACGCTTTCTCTATCTCAGGAGATGACTTGGAAAAATGCCTTGGTAATTTAGTGAAGGTACTGAAGATATGTGAAGAGGCGGACCTGGTGCTTAATTGGGAAAAGTGTTATTTCACGGTGACCGAATAGGGTACAAAATTTCAAATAAGGGGATCGATAAGGACAAAGTGAAGATCAAAGTAATCGAGAAACTACCCCCGCCTACCATCGTGAAGGGCATCTGAAGCTTCTTAGGGCATGCGATCTTCTACCGGAGATTTATAAAAGACTTCTTGAAAATATTCAAGCCTGGGTGCCTTTTTCTATAGAAAAATCGGCCTTTCGTGTTCAACAAAATTGCGACATATTTAGGCACCCATAGTTGTCCCACCGGATTGTACTACCGCATTCAAACTAATGTACGATGTAAGCGGTTATACTGTAATAGCAGTGTTAGAGCAAAAGTGAGGTAAGATTTTTCATGTCATTTATTATGCTAGCAGCACCTTGAATAAAGCACAAGTAAACTACACAACCATTGAGAATGAATTACTTACTGTAGTATTTGTGTTTGATAAGTTTAGGTCCTACCTGATATGCACTAAGGTCATAGTTCACTCCAATCACTCAGCTATCAAATACTTAGTGACCAAGAAAGACGCCAAGCCTATAGTTATTAGATGGATACTACTATTGTAAAAGTTTAACTTAGAGGTTAGAGATAGTAAAAGAACTAAGAACTAGGTGGTTGATCATCTCTCTAGTCTTGAAAACAACATTGCATGTGATGAACACTTAGAGACAATGGAGGATTTCCCTGATGAGAAAATTTTATTTGCCACAGCAATACTGTGGTACACTAACATAGTTAATTTTCTTGTTATTGGTGTTTTACCTCCTGGTTTAAATAGCCACGACATAAAGAAGTTCAGACATGATGTGTTATTTTATTATTGGGATGAACCCTACTTGTTCAAGCAATGTGTGGATTAGGTAAATTGAAGGTGCGCCCCAAAGAAGAGTAGAGTGAAATTTTATTCCATTGGCATACATCCCCGTGTGGGGGTATTTTGGTGGAACTAGGACTGCAACAAAATTCCTCCGATATGGATTTTACTAGCCCACTATATTCAAGGACACACATGACTTCTACAAGGTATGTGATCAATGTCAACGCAATGGGAACATATCGAGGATACATGAAATGCCATGGTAAAATATCTTAGAGGTGGAACTCTTCGACGTATGGGGAATGGATTTCATGGAACCCTTCCCATCTTCTTTTGATGATCTCCACATACTCATAGCAGTGGACTATGTGCCCAAATGGGTTAAGCCAATGAAAACTCTAAGAAATGACTCCAAGACCATGCTCAAATTCCTTCACAAGAACATATTTACAATGTTTGGAGCAACTAGAGATGTTATAAATGATGAAGGCACTCACTTCAACAACAATTTAATTGCTAAAGTATTACAGAGATATGGGGTGCGACATAAAATTTCTATGGTATATCATCCCCAGACCAATAGGTAGGTTGAAGTCTCCAATCGTGAAATCAAGTAGATCCTTGATAAGATGGTAAATTCCAAGAGGAATGCCAATAGGTACTATTATAAAGCTATAGGTTGTAGTTATTACTTGGCAAGCTCATCCCGATGGTTTGGGTCATTCCAAGTGGACATAAAAACCCTAGACAATGGCACCATCTTCAAGGTGAATGCCCAACATCCGAAGGCCTACACTAGAGCTTCCATCCTGTGAGAGAATTCAACATTTCATCTCTACAACGCTTGAAAGTTTGCCTCGTCTTCCTTTACAAATTTTGTTATAACATTTTATTTTCGTAGTTTGTATATAAATAATTTATTTGTTTTTACTTACCCATTTTCTTTCTTAAATTTTCTTTTTTGTTTTATTTTTAATTTGTCTTTTAACTTTTTCTTATGACAGGTGGCAGCTTAGGGTGAGAATCATTGAAAAGTGGAAGCAAAACCTTAATATTTTACAAGTTTGGGATGCAAAAAGATGGGGAAAATATTTTTATTAATTTTATTCCTTTTATTTTTCAAACCAACCAATCACTATTCACTTCATAATTACTTTACTTTCTCTTTCTTACTTTTTCACTTTTGCATTAACTCCCACTCTTCCCAAAACCACCCACCACCCACTTTATTTTTTAAAAAAATCACACATTATCCTTCTTCTCTACCCTACTTTTTATTTTCCCTCATAACTTTTCTTTTTCTTTTATCTTCATTGTGAAACCTCCATTGTCGACACATTCAAGCTTTATCTTCCAACTTTTCTTTTATATTTTTGTTGTAGCAAACCCGTGGCAACACAATTTCGATGATTAAAGGATAAAGCTGAAGTGGCACGCTTCTAACTAATCAATGGTCGGACCTTCTACTTGGAGAATGGTTTTTTTTCGGTTGTTCGCGAAGAAGCACTTGGGCTCGATGTCATGGACGTGATGACGAAGCATAAGTGGGAGCGGTTCATAAAACAACCTGGTGATGTTGCTCTGACAGTAGTGAGAGAGTTTTACGCTCATCTCACTGATCCTTCACAACATACCATCTATGTGCGTGGAAAGAAAATATGGTTCACCCTATTGGCCAACAACCATTTCTTTAAGCTCAATAATATTAAACATCACCATGCGAAATTTGTGGCTGAAGCCGACACTGAGACATTTAATGGAGTCTTGGAGGACTTGTGATTTCAAGGGTCTAGTTAAAAAGGGGACATACCTAGCAAATTAAGTGTAAAACGTCGCTGCCTGAAGCCCCAAGCCCCAAGCTAAACTTTGGAATCATTTCCTAAAAAATCATTTGATTCCAACATCTCATCATACCACTGTTCTACTGCAGTGACTACTTCTTCTCCACTCCATTATTTTTGGGTGTCCGATTAATATTGGTGAGTTATTGTGCAGCCGGTCTATGATTATGTTAAACAGAAGAAGGAAAACTTGATCTTCCCCAACATGATCATCGCCCTATGCCAAAAAAGGTGATAGAGGAGCCGATACACGAAATTATACCACGTAAGAATGAGATCACCAAGAAGCAGATCCCAGAGCTAATGGGATTTGACGAAGATGCCCCGGGTGTGACTCTAGAGAATGGCGCAAAAACTATCAACTCAATAAGAATGGAAGCTTTGGTGACAGTCTCGTGAAAGATGAATGAGCAAGTGGATAGGCTAGCGGGAAATTTGTATACATTATTCACTTATGTGAAGGAACATGATGTTATGATCTCATCCTTATTCAGGGAGTTGTCCATAACCTGCGATTAACTCCCTCTATTCCTAGACAAGTTTTTGGCCACACCAAGGACGTTGCAACACCTACTGATGAGACCCCTCAAGAAGAAAATACTGCAGTATATGAATATCAACTCGGTGCACCAATTCCTGTTGATCCGATCATTACTCATCATTCCCTAGTGATTGAGGAAAAGACAAACCACTCTAATTTCCAAAATATCCTAGAGGATTCTGACTGTATCCAAGTGATGGAGCCCTACCAAGATGATGAGAAAGAGATAAATTAACTTGAAGACATAGTAGTTGAGCCCATCGAGCAAGTACAAGAGAACCCACTTGCCACCGATCCGATGAGACAACTAGAGTCACCAATAACGAGATATAAAGTAAAGTGATCAGCTGGTCGTACCATTAACCCAACACCTATCGATGCATCTTCTGTTACAATGCCTCTATACACCACCGATGAGACTGACCAAGACAACCCTACCCTACTGAAGAGAAGCAAAAGGCGTGAGGGGGGTGAGACTGCTTCACCACAACAATGAGTTGTCTTTCTTTTCATTTAAATTTATATTCATATAGTTTAGTTTTGTTTAATGTAGTCTACATTCATTGAGGAAAATACATCCATCAAGTTTAGGGGAGGTACTGTTCATAGCATGCATTTGTATCAATAGCGTTTGCATATATTTTTTATATGGTATTTGTTTAGATTAAGTATGTTTGATTGGAATAAAATTGATGATGCCTAATGTTGATGGAAATCTTTGCTATGGCTAAAATTAAATGCACATGACTATTGAGAATGATAGAACCAACTCTAGGATTTGATTCTTTGTGATTCTTTGATACACGTTTGTATGTTTTCTATGTTTAAGGAAATTAGAAATTTTTTATGAAAAATTCTTCAATGCCTTAGCATAAATTTTTAACAATGAACTTAAAGGATATATGAAGCTAGAAATGCTAAATTAATCTCCCTTATATTTTGAATGGCATGAATTACGAATAAATGCTTCTATAACTATAGAGGGACTCATATGTGATATGGAATTACATGGATACCCTTTATAAATAAATGGCAGTCGTAACATATGAGTGAATAAAAGTAGTCACGAGATAACTCCACCTACTAGCTCAGGGATAAAATATATGCTCCAATTCATTTAAAGTATGGGATTGTAGTTGTGATAGGTTGACTCCACTCGTAGCAGTAAACAACATGGGAATAAAAGTTGTGCTTAATGGATAAATAAATGATATGGCAAAATAAGAGAGCTTTTCTAGAAGCTTTCTAACTTTTTTAAGCATAGACTACATAAAATTACGCACACACACATAAAAAGGATCTTGCCCTAGGGAAAAGCACTTGATTTCTCAATTTGTCTAGCATGTTGAAGCCAATTATTCTAAGGGTTAAAATTCTATCACACATGACTATCTTGACTTGGAATTTGCCATAACATTTCTTTTTTTTTCTAATTATTATCCATTGCTTTAGGATAAGAAATAGCTTAAATTTTTACTTTAGTTATTCTTTGTCTAAAAGACTATATTTTGTGTCTTTTTACTTAAGTTATTAGTTGTCAAAACACCATTTTCATAACATTTAGTAGAATTTAGGTCATATTATTTTATGTGGTGGAAAAATTTTGTTGCAGTATAAATTTATTGCTAAAACTGATGCTACTGAACGGAAAGATCTTGTGGTGTTGTATAGGTAAAGAGAATAGTCGAGGAGAAAATTTTCACTGCAACATTTTTGGACAGAAATCCTGGAAGACGAAAAGGATAAAATAGCAAAAATATGAAGTTGTCAGATGTATGGTATGATTCTTAGGGTATAAAGTGAATTTTTGGACCCAAAACCCAAAGAAATTCCCCTTTATAAATACCTAATGATGCCCTACATTTTAGAGAACTTTTGGGAGTGACTTAAGCAAGGGAGGCAGCAGCTCACAAACCTCTATTTTTCTTTAAATTTTCCTCTTTTTTCTTGGTTTCCTTCATAGCAGAGCTTCGAAGGGGTAGCAGCTAGGACCTTGAGAGAGGTTAGCTCGTTAACGAGGTTTAAAAAGGTGATCCTAAGCTTTACGGTAGAAACTCATTTTTGATTTTTCTTCTCCTTGTACTTTCATTTCTTTATTTTATATGAGTTCGTACTTAATGTTGAATATGGATGAACTTAGCCCCGCCATGAGCCAATTTATTGGGCGTTGGATTCACTTTGAATGATTTTTATTTTGTGAAAATGAATGGTTGAAGTATATGTTTAAATGTTGTTTTTCTCATTGTTTATATTTTAAATGCTTAAACTTGTAAGAGCTTTTGAAAAAATTTCATTTTCTAAGTATAGATGCCTAATATCAAGAGAGATAGGCTAGATCTACATGAGAGAGGAAGCTAAACTAGGATGGCTAAGTTTTAATCTATATTAGAGATAAAGAGAGGGTTTTTGTAACACCCACATACCAATGCAGGTGACCCGATCCGATCCGAGGTGTCATATTAGGCCCACCAGAGCGACCTACCGTAAAAATCCCAGAAAATTAAAAATTTTGTTAAACACTTACAATCATAAAACAATTTATAAAATTTACCAATATTAAGAGATAAAACAGATTTCAGACTCATATATAAAACAGAATACAACGTACATGCCCCTAATCACATGTATCGTACTCCGCAAGCAACACCGGTTGATCTCCTTTACTGATGTCGATAGTTGCACTGGTTTGAACCTTTTAACCTAAAAAGGTGAGTAACAGAGTGAGCTTTTGAAAGCTCAATAATAGAAAACTACCAAGTGATGCTGAAGGACATGCAGATAATAGGCAAACATAAGTATCCTTATTGATTCAGATATTTATAGATTTTTATGTTGAGCTGAGGTCCCACTGATATCTCAGGTAGTAAAAGATAGGAAGCTTTCAGTTTAGAGTAAACGTTCGGAGGACTAGGTTCAGGAGATCAAAACAAGGTGTCTAGTGTGTTCCCACAAAACCAGTGAAAATATACAAATCTTTTTAAAACAGTAGCAGTTTAAAATATATTTTTCAAAAACCATAGTAAAACCCTACAAACGAACTGCATCCATAAGGACTTACCCTAGGCCCAAAGGGCGTAGATGTGAACCTAAGGGAGCACCTTGGGTTCATAAGGTCTTACCCTAGTCGAACTATAGGTGCCCACCTAAGGGGAGTGCCTTCAAGCCCATAAGGACTTACCCAATGCACATAGCAGAGGAGCCACCCTAAGATCTTATCACTAGGACCACTAGGCCGAGGAGTCCACCCAAGAGTTGCCTTAGGTCCATAAGGAATTACTAGTCGGTGTTAAACCTATACAAGGAATTACCATCAGTGGCTGAACATACCAGAGTCTTCAGTCAGACCAGAGTCCCTGAGTACCTCATATAAAAATAATTTCAGTCAGTAAATTGAGATATCATAATAGATATAAAAGTTCAGAGCAGAAATCAGAGGTCAGATTGTTTTTCAGATAGAGACATACTTTTAAAATCAGAGAAAACATCCGTGTAATCAGGGAACACACTAGAGGTTTCAGAAATTATTCAAAGGTGATTGGTATTTATCAGTTAAAGAGTTAAGAAACTTCTGTAAACTTATGAAATTCAGAAACGAGATCCCTATAAAAGGGTTTGATAGCTGACAGATTTATCAATTATTCAGAACGTGATTTATCAGGATCATGTAGTATTCAAATATTTTTCAGAGGCACTATGTAATTAGAAAAGTATTCAGATTCCATTACATCAGAGTTACTCATGTATTTCAGATATGACAGGAGTAATTCCATTATCCAAGAAATCATAGGCATTTTAGGCATTAGGTTCTTGGAGAATTCTTAGTGATCTGAGCTAATAAGGGAGAAACAAAGATGCAGGACATTTACGATTTGTGAGAAGCTATTGAAATATCGAGTTAACTCGAACAAATCAAATCCTAACAATGATACCTGTCAAACGATCAAATCGTTGCACTTCAATGGTATTCACTCTTTAATACATCATTAGGGTACTTAAATAAAATAGTATTCAAGTTTATCCCGGTTACTTCGGAGTTTCCAGAGTAACTCTATCATTTTATAAATTCGAATACGTACAACACTTCCATTTAGTTCAACTTTGTCATTTCGAGAAATTTAGATGCGTAAGGTACTTTTGGAAATTTAGCCTCCGAGTGTTCGCTCAAGAATTAGAAATTTTAAGTCTTTTACCATCTCAATGATCATGATCGATTAACGTGATTTATTTTCACTTTCCAAGAAAACCATTATCTTTTGTATCATACTATTTTTTCGTTGTTTCTTATCCAAGCATTTTCAACATTTAACCTTTAACGAGATTAATCAGAATTTACGAGTCCCGAGATTGATTGATTTAATATATCACTGAACTTAGATTTGTTTTCGATCGGTCTACCAATTTCTTTTATTAGCTGTTTGAGTTTTATACAATGTTCCTTCTTTATTCTAAATTCAATTTGAGTCCAATGATAATTAAATACACTTCATAGACTAAATATTTCCATTTATGCATTTACTAATTATCAATGTGTTCGGGTAAGCATACAAAAGGTAGTAGAGTACTACCTCAATTACTGTGCTCCACCAATCGAACATTTAATCTCCATTTGCTCACTCTCGAACTTGAATTCAATGTCTAATAAATCCTCGGATACATAGCAACCGAATTTACTTCAAAAATTGAACTTAATTGAGAAACCAAATTGAATCTAAAGGTAAAACACTGAAAAATAGCTTACCAAGTGTGAATTTAACAAAACTTACTTCGGATTCGGACTCAGGACATCGCAAAACATAAAATAAGACTTTTCATAAAATTAGACTTTTTTGGTCAAAGTCAACGGTCAGGTCTGATCAAAGTCAACAGGTCGGATTAACTCTGTCCGAGTTGACTCAACGGGTTGACTCACAAGTTGACTCAACGGGTTGACTCACGAGTTGACTCGATCAACTCAACTGAGTTGACTCAGCTTTCATGAATTCTCGGCTGAAGAAGGAAGCCCCACGCGCAGTGGAGTCGTATGGCGGCTCTTGCGGCGGTGACATGAGTCGAGGTGATCGGTTGATTCTTCCCTGATCAAGCATTCACCATTTTCAATCAAAAACATATCAAAACCCAGCCAAATTCATCGAAATGTAAAGAAAAAGGTTGAAACTCTTACCCACGATGGCGATCGGTGAAACTAGCGACGTTGACGCAAACCACCGGTTGGGTTTTGAGCGCACAGAGGAGGGGAGTCTGATAGTACAAGCAGTGAGGCCAAAGGTTGCTGGATTTTGCATTTAACTTAGCGACGGGGTGGGTTTTTTCAATCGAGTTTCTTCAACGTCTCCACGGTAAACAGCGGCTCCTTTTGACGAATTGACAGAGGGGTCTTAGACGCAGCGGACTGGTGCTCTGATTGAAGGTGGTGGTGACCTACACCACCAGTCGGAGCAAGTCAGATCGAGAAAGGGAAGGTGACAGGGGTTTAATGGAGTTTCTTGGCTTTTCCACTATGTGTGGCGATCGATCCAAGAATAAGGGTTGAGGGGTTTTGGTCGCCGAATGCTGGTGAGTTGAACGGCGGTTACGGCGCGCTGAACTGCAACCGAACGAAGCGACTGGGATGGTTTGGTTTTTTATTTAAGGTTTTGGATTAAAATTAGGGAATTTTAGGGTTGATTCCCAAACTGAGGGAATTTATTTTTCTCTGACCATGAAAAATAGATTATTTATAGGGCTAGTCCCTGAACTACCCTAACCTTCAAATTTAACTCATATATCTTTAAAATTATTCGATTTAGTCCCTCAATTAAATATAATAAAATTTAACCCCCAAATTAGGGTGTGACAATTCTCCTCCGCTTAAAAAATTTCGTCTTTGAAATTCACTCATGTTAAAGAAATGCATAAGTGAAGCTTTCAAAATTTCTTCATTATCTTCAGGTAGTTTTTACAGAAGTACTAGTCCTTTACTAATCCTTAATCAGCTGAATGTACATTCTCATCAAAACTCTCATTTATTACCAATAAAAGAATCTGAAAGGAATTATATTTGTGGAATCAATTCAACCTTGTATATGAGGTTAGGTTCATAGAGCAATAATATATCCAATTTCACTTCTAGAGTCGGGTTAGAATTTCTCAGATGAGTAACTCTCACATTACTTGTGAGACACTTTACATAGTTTGGACAAACTTTACTGGTATTTCTTTATGTATAGATCGAGCCCTAACAGATAAAAAACTTAGGTTAGCTCGTTACAGAGAGAGACTCAACCTTTGAGTTATAGCTTAGAGAAGTACGGTTGTAGTCTAGGGGCATGTACTAACAAGATATCCTAAGACATTTGATCGACCAGTCTATCTATAAAAGCTTAACTCAACCTAAGCTCTGATACCACTAAATGTAACACCCACAGACCGATACGACCCGATCAGATCTGAGGTGTCACATTAGGGCAATCGGAGCGACCTACCGTAAAAATTCCAGAAAATTAAAATTTTTGTTAAAACGCTTAAAATCATAAAACAATTTCTAAATAAAAAAGTAAAATTTATCAATATTAAGAGATAAAACAAATTTCAGACTCGTATATAAAACAAAATACAATCTACATGCCCCCTAATCACATGCACCGTACTCCGAAAGTACGTTGGTGGAACTCTTTTACTGAAGTCGATAGATGCACTGATTTAAACCTTTTAACCTAAAAAGGTGAGTAACAGAGTGACCTTTGGAAAGCTCAGTAACACAGAACTACCAAGTGATGGTGAAGGACATGCAGATAATAGGCAAGCATAAGTTTCCTTATTGATTCAGACATTTATAGATTTTTATGCTGAACTGAGGTCCCACTGATATCTTAGGTAGTAAAAGATAGGAAGCTTTCAATTCAGAGTAAACGTTCGGAGGACTAGGTTTAGGAGATCAGAACAAGGTGTCTAGTGTATTCCCATAAAACCAGTGAAAATGTATAGATCTTTTTAAAATAGTAATAGTTTAAAACGTAATTTTCAAAAACCATAGTAAAACTCTCCAACCAAACACCAATATACAGTTCCCCAAATTGCATCCATAAGGACTTACCTTAGGCCCAAAGAGTGTAGGTGCCAACCTAAGGGAGCACATTGGGTCCATAAGATCTTACCCTAGCTGAATCGTAGGTGCCCACCCAAGGGGAGTGCCTTAAAGCCCATAAGGACTTACCTAATGCACACAGCAGATGAGCCACCCTAAAGGAGTGCCTTAGGGTTTAAAAGGTCTTACCACTAGGCCCATTAGGCCCAGGATTCCACCGAAGATTCGCCTTAGGTCCATAAGGAATTACCAGTAGGTGTTGAACCTATACAAGGAATTACCAGCAGTGACTGAACTTGCCAGTCTTCAGCCATACCAGAGTCCTAGAGTACCCCGTACAATAATAATTTCAGTTAGTATATAGAGATATCATAAATCACATATTAGAACAGATATCAAAGTTCAGAGCAGAAATCATAGGTCAGACTCTATTTCAGATAACAGAGACATACTTTTAAAATCAAAGAAAACATCTGTGTGATAAGGGAACACACTAGAGGTTCCATATATTATTCGGAGGTGATTGGTATTTATCAGATAGAGTCATGAAACTTTTGTAAACTGATTAAATTCATAAATGAGATACCCATAAAAGGGTTTAATAACTGACAGATTCATCAGTTATTCAGAATGTGATTTATCAGGATCATATAGTATTCAGATATTTTTAGGAGGCACTATGTAATCAAAAAGGTATTTAGAATCAATTGCATCAGAGTTACTCGTGTTTCCATATATGACAGGGGTATATAAATCAAATAGTATTCAAGTTTATCCTGGTCACTTCGGAGTTTCCAGAGTAACTCTATCGTTTTAAAAATTCAAATATGTACATCCCTTCCATTCAGTTCAACTATATCATTTTGAGAAATTCAGACATGTAAGGTACTTTCGGTAATTTAGCCTCCAGTGTTCGCTCAGGAATTAAAAATTTTAAGTCTTTTACCATCTCAAAGATCATGATCGATTAACATGATTTATTTTCACTTTCTGAGAAAATCATTATCTTTTATATCATACTGGTATTTTCGTTGTTTCTTATCCAAAAAATTCCAACATTTAACCTTTAACAAGATTAATCAAAATTTACAAGTCTTGATATTAATTGATTTACTAATTAAATCATTCAACTTAGATTTGTTTTCGATTGGTCTACCAATTTCTTTTACGAGCCGAATGAGTCTAATATAGTGTTTCGTCTGTATTCCAAATTCAATTTGAGTCCAATGATAATTAAATACACTTCATGGACCAATTATTTCCATTTTTGCATTTACCACTTATCAATATGTTCTAGAAAGTATACAAAAAGATAGTAGAGTATTACCTTGATTTTCGTTCCCCACCAATCGAACATTTAATATATATTCACTCACTCTCGAACTTGAATTCAATGTCCAAAATTCCTCAGATACATAGCAACTGAATTTACGTCAGAAACTGAACTTAATTGAGAAACCAAATTGAAGCCGAAGGTAAGACACTGAAAAATGACTTACCGAGTGCGAATTTGGAAAACATGACTTCGGATTCGAACACATGACGTCAAAAAACATAAATTATGACTTTTCAGAAATTTTAACTTTTTTATCAATGTCAACGGTCTGACCGGTCAAAGTCAACGGTCTGATCGATCAATGGTCAACTATGGTTAAAGTCAACGGGCCGGGTTGACTCAACGGGTAGACTCACAAGTTGTCTCGACTAACTCAGTTAACTCAACCGAGTTAACTCATCTTTCCAGAATTATCGACTAAGAAAGAAGCCCCACGCGTAGTGGCTCGTGCAGCGACAACAGAGGTCGAGGTGATCAGTCGATTCTTCCCTGATCAAGCATTCACCATTTTCAATCAAAAACATATCAAAACCCTACCAAAATTCATCGGAATTAAAAGAAAATGGTTAAAATTCTTACCCAGGTCAGCGATCTACGAAACTAATGGCGTTGACACGAACCACCGGTCAAGTTTTGAGCACACGGAGGAGGAGAGTCTGATGGTACAGGCGGTGAGGTGAAAGAATGACTGTGGTGGCTGGATTTTGCAGTTAATCGAGCGATGGAAGGGTGTTTTTTGACCGAGCTTCTTCAACATATCCACGTCAAACAGTGACTCCTTTCGATGAATTGACATAGGGGTCTTCAACGTGGTGGACTGCCGCTCTAATTGGAGGTGACAGTAACCTACACCGCCAGCCGGAGCAAGGTAGATCGAGGGAGGGAAGGCAACAGGGGTGGGATGGAGTTTCTTGGCTTTTCCATGATATTTAGCGATCGATCCGGTAATGAGGTTTGAGGGGTTTTGGTCATTGGCTGCTGGTAAGTCGAACGATGATTACGGTGCACTGAACAGTGACATGGATGGTTTTATTTTTTATTTAGAATTTTGGGTTAAAATTGGGGAATTTTGGGGTTATTCCAGAACCGAGGAAGTTTATTTTTCTATGACCATGAAAAATGAAATATTTATAGGGCTAGTCCCTAAACACTCTAACCTTTTAAATTAACTCAAAAATCTTCAAAATTATTTGTTTTAGTCCCTTAATTAAATACAATAAAATCTAACCCCCAAATTAGGTTATGACAGTTTTTTTCGACTAAAAGGGAAATGGCGTATTCGATAGACTAGTGTTGTATTTCACGCTAAGAGGTATTGTTGTAGCATTTGTTTTATTAGGTTCCTTACTAGAGATAGCTTAAGAGCATTGTTAGTAAATCGTGTCGGACAGGATAGGAATAGAATACTCAGACCATTCTAGACATAGGATAAACTTTCGCCAAAGTAAACCAAGCCAATTACCCCATAGAAGCTTGATTGTGTGAGGCTGCCAAGTCTTATTTCAGTATTTGAAGTTCAATTTTAAATTCTTGCTATAACATTATTTTTTGTTACTTCAATACTTCACTTAAATTTCTGCCACAACAATATTTTATTATTCACCTCATCATTTCACTAAAACGTTCGCCACAACTATACTTTCTCACATGTTCATACCATTTTTACCACAACCAAACTTTATTCATTTGTTTATACCATCATACATATATAGATTTACTTAGTGACACCCTTTCGTTATAACTTACTTTTAAAATTCCTCATATCCCTATGGAGATGTTCAATTTGTCTATAGTATGAATAAAGTTTGGTTATGGAAAAAAATAGTATGAACAAGTGAGAAAGTATAGTT
Source organism: Hibiscus syriacus (assembly GCF_006381635.1). Lineage (NCBI taxonomy): Eukaryota > Viridiplantae > Streptophyta > Magnoliopsida > Malvales > Malvaceae > Hibiscus > Hibiscus syriacus. The sequence continues at coordinate 515,588 of NW_024063304.1, read as the reverse complement.
GTGGCTAAAGTTTTAGGCGAGTGAAGAGGTGAAGAGTAAAATATTACTGTGGCATAAATTTAAGTGAAGTAACAGAAAATAATGTTGTAGCAAGAATTACAATTGAACTTTGGAGAATGAAATAAGACTTAACAGCCTCACACAACCAAGCTTATAAAGGGGTAATTGGCTGGGTTTGCTATGACAAAAGTTTATTCTATGTCAAGAATGGTCTCAGTATTCTATGCATGTGTTGCCTAACAAGATTTACTAAAAGTGCTCCTAGGTTATCTCTTGTAAGGAAACTAATAAAATTAATGCTACGACAGTACCTCTTAGCGTGAACTGCAACACTAGCTTATCGAATACACCCTATCCCTTTTAGTTGAATAAAACCCTTTCCTTATCTTTAGCACGGATTAGAACCTAACCATCCCAGTTTAGTTCCCTTGCTCACGTAGATCTAACCTAACTCTCTCGATATTAGGTATCTATACTTAGAAAATGGTAAACTCTCAAAAGTTTTTACAAGACTAAGCATTTAAAATATAAACAATGAGTAAAACAACATTTAAACATAAAAATGCCTTAACCATTCATTAACAAAAAAAATCATTCAAAGCAAACCCAACACCAAATAAATTAGTGCATGGCGGGGCTAAGTTTATTCATCATCAATGTTAAGTACAAACCCATTTAAAAAATGAAAACATAAGGATAAGAGAAACTCCCAAATGAGTTATTGTCGTGAATCTTAGAACCACTTCCTTGAACCTCTTTAGCAAGCTAGCCTCTCTCGAGGTCTTAGTTGCTACCCCTTCCATGGTCAGATATGGAGGACACTAAGAAAAATGAGGAAAAGATGATGGAAAATGGAGGAAGATGAGCTACCGCCTCATTTTCTTAAGGCACTCCCCAAAAGTCCTCTAAAATATAGGATATCCTTAGGTATTTATAGTGGGGAATTTTATAGGGTTTTGGGTCCAAAAATCCTTTTATGCCTTAGGAATAATATCCTACAAGTAAATATGAGGCAAGCTAGTAGGTGGTTCCAAAAATATCAACAGGGCAATGCAATAACGTGATCTTTGGATAGCTGGCAGCTTGATATTTTTTTCTATGTTGTCATTTTCTTCTCCCATGATTTCTTTCCAAAAAATACTACAACGAAACTTTTCTCCTCAGCTACTCTCTTTACCTGTAAACACTAAAACCACAAGACCTTTCTCTTCAACAACATCAGTTTTAGCAATAAATTTATACTGCAATAAAACTTTTCCACGACATGTAATAATATGAACTAAATGCAACTAAATTCTACTAAATTTTATGACAATGGCTTTTACACAACCAATGACTTTAGTAAAAAGGTACATAATATAGCCTTTTACGCACTTTGGACAAATTCTTCAGTGGTTCCCACTCTACAACAACTTGAATCTTCTAGGGATCAACCCGAAAACCATCTGTTGATACCACAAGCCCAAAAATGATACCTATGATATCTAGAACTCCCACTTATTGAACTTGGCAAAAAACTGACGCTTCCTCAAGGTATGAAGTACCATATGGAGGTGATGGTCATGCTCCACATCCGAACATGAGTACATTAAGATATCTTCTATGAAAACCACCACAAACTAGTCTAAGTATTAGTGGAACACTAAATTCATTAGGTCTATTAATACTTCCAGAGCGTTGGTGAGCCCAAACGGTATCAAAAGGAACTCATAATGGCCATACATCATTCTAAATGACATCTTTGTTATATTGGCTTCCTTGACCTCCAACTAATAGAGTACCCTGAACTTAGATCTATCTTAGAGAACACGTACACTCCCTTAAACTGGTCAAAGAGGTCATATATCCTTAGGAGTGGATATCAGTTCTTGATAGTTAACTTATTCAGATGACGGTAGTCGATACACAACCTCATCGACCCATCATTCTTCTTCACAAAAAGAGTTGTGCTCCCCACGGAGAAATGCTTGGTCAGATAAAACCCTTCTCTAATAACTCTTAGAGTTATACTTTCAACTCATTGAGCTCCATCGATGCCATGAGATAGGGAGCCATGAAAATCGGAGTGTAATCCGACAATAACTCAATGCCAAATTCTAGCTCTCAATTTGGTTGCAATCCTGGTAGTTCTTATGGGAAAATATTAGGGAATTCTCAAAAGGTCTGAATATCTTTGATGGTGCAGATAAAAATTTGTGTATCGATCACTTAAGCTAAAAATGATTCACAACCCCAATCGATCATCCTCTACACTTTTACTACCAAAACGATCCTTGAACACCCAGATTTCACAACAAACATCACCAATTTGGTTCCATCATCTTTCTTGAGCTTGATTTATCTAGCCTTACACCTGATGCTAGCATCATTCTCTGAAAACCAATCCATACCTAAAATTAAATCAAACTCCCTGAATGGTAACTCTATTAGATTGGCTAGGAAGATTTGACCTTGAATTTCAAATGGACATCGATGGTGGATCTTGTCGACAAGAATATCTATCCCTAAAGGACTAGATATTCTGACTCATGTCTTGAAGTTTTCGGCTGGGAGGTTTCTTTCTTGGACTAAGTCATAACATATGTTGGAATGGATCTACTAATGTTGTAACCATAATAGAAAACATAGAAAAGTACCTGAGATAAAGTCAGTTGTGTCATACTCCTATTAAGCCCAGAGGACATACTGGTGGGAGGCTACATGAGGCTCTAAATCAGCCATGGATCTAACAACACCTCTATTATACTGTTCAAAAGAAAAAAATATCGTCTATCGAGGGTCCTTGACCTCTCTAAATAATCTGAACCAATATATGAGTCAGTGATGGGGTCACACTCTACACCTCTGGATAATCCTGGACAAAATGATTTAGCAAGCCATAGCCAAAACACACTCTAGTCTCGAAATGGCACACTCCGAGGTGCCTCTTATTATATGTCTAATAAGTTGGGTACGGAGCCCTTACAGATCCACTAGCACTCACACTGATGTCATCAATAAGGGTCTCCTATAGGCCTTGATCTACCCCCACAGTCTACACTTTGAGTCGGTCTTTGGGACTAGCTCACAAAGGTCCTCCAGGAACCTTAAAAATATATGGCCCTCTTAGCTGATTCCTGAGTGGGTCTCAAAGAATTTATCATCCTCTGAGTCTTTCCTGAAGTAGTAATCGATATTCTAGACCTTATCCCTAGAACCTTATCATTCATTTTTTCTTGACAGGTTAACTCGAAGAAGATCTTAGGTGGGTCGGTAGCTAGGTGGATGAAAATGTCGAGATGGAAGCCCTCCCTGAAACTCTTGTAGTAGTGGTACTCAGATGCCACCAACTTCGGTGCATACCGACTCAACCGGAGGAACTCTCTCTCGTACTCCATCACTGATCAGTCTCCCTGGGTTAGATGGAGAAACATGTCAAGTCATCAATGTGAGCTTCTCCTATGTACTTTTGGCAGAACTCATCCAAAACGTGCTCCTAGGTCAGCCTCTCAAGCTCCATGGCCAGCTCGATGGTCTCCCACCAGTCTATGGTGTCACCCTTCAACAGGGTAGTGACGCACTCTAAGTTACCCTCGGGGGTACGATGCAATTGTCTGAGCGTACGGAGGGTCTCTCTAATCCATTTATTCGTAGCGATAGGGTCATCATATCCGAATCTAACAAAATCATTCATTTGGTAATTTTAAAGTCCCTCGACTGGGGACTTCTGATGAGTCACTACTGGAGGAGCTGGTGGTGCAGACAAGGTAGGCGGTATAGCTAGAATCCTAGGGATGGACCTGACTATATGTCGCAATGCTGTTGTTAGATCCCTAAAGAATGTCGCCTCATCAACCCCAACATCTATTTGGACCTCAAACTCAAAGTCTGAGATAAACTTATCATCGGTGTCACTTGTTAAAGAGGCACAACTCTCCTCTCTACCCTCGTGACTAGGGGTTGTACTATTGTCCATAACCGTTTTTCTAAAATAAACAGAAAAAATGAGTCATTATCGCTATTCCAGACACATAAGTACTCTCAATACTCTAGGGATATGCACACATATTGACCTTTATTGACTCTAACCCGTTGGTCCTAATAACATCTAAACCTGACGTTATGATACCATTAAATGTAATATTCTAATCCACTATGATTCGAAGATCAAAGGATTAGTACGTTACATGGGAGCACTCACGTAGTTAACCCAAAAAATTTCTTTTTAAAAGAATTATAAAGACTAATTTAAAACCTCCATCATAAACATAAAATGAAATATTTGTGTTTAAGTTTACAAATCGGGAGCCTCCAAAATACATCCAAACTGATTCAAAGAAATATTTCAAAATACAGTTACAACTTGAATACAAAAGGTCCATATATAGTACATATCCTCTAAAAAATATACTCAAAATATACTCAAAAGATTATCTCATTCTAGAATATGTATTGTACGATAAGCTTCTCAAACGCTCCTCCTAAGAACCTGCACACCTAAACAAATTCCAAATGTTGAGCTCACAAGCTTAGTGTCACACTAATAACCCAATTATACTATATGCGTCCATTATATGATCATGCTCATTAATATAAATATTTGCATACGAAAATAAAAATCTAAACATACATACAAAGGTGGGCATTATGGTGTAGTTGAAGGGTTTCGCTACATCTCATAGACACACACCCCCTTTAGCCTACCTGGGTTAGATCTAAAATTTCTACATCTAAAAGTTCAACCAACCAACCTACTTCATACGAGTACTTGGGGCATCTACGCCTGATCGGTAAAGAAGTTCCTTGTGAACTAATTAAGACTTGTCTGGACATTCTACCATGCAAATGCTTACCTAGCTACTAGAGTAGCTCAGGTGTCCTGATCGTTTCCCGAGTAACACACAAGGCTAGTTTTATGATTGCCTAATTTATATCGTTTCTAGAATTAATTATAGTCATTAGTGTTTTCTCACTTGGAGTCTTATTTATGAAGTTTAGATGGCCATTGATCTCTTAACCCAACTTACTTGAGATGTGATAGGTTTCTTACCCAAATCAGGACGAAGGTATCGATACTGGCCTTAAAGTATTGATACTGGTCTCTTGGGTATTGATATTGCCTTCTGGGTATCGATATCGAAAATAGCTTCGATGTTTGAAAAATTAGTTGAGTATTAATACCCTTAATTAAGGTATCGATACCCTTACCCCAGTATCGATGCTCCCTTGAGTATCGATACCAAAATAGACTACTAGAATCCTAAATCCTAAAATGGTACTGATACTACCCCTTGAATATCGGCACCCTTGAGACAGTATCGATACTCTTATAATGAGTATCAATACTCACAGGTAGAACACTCCATTATTTTGACCACTCGAAGAATATTATCGGTATTGTCCATATAATACTAATATCGTCACCCATAAATGCCTTCTTTTGGGCACGAAAATGTAACCTAATCCTACTCATTTTCCCTCTTAAGCCCATCAATTATTGTTTAAATCTTATGTGATATATCAGCGGACATAAAGGGTCATTTTCCATGCTTAATAACAACATAAACTAGCATTCACCATGAATATGCTCCCATGCTTCATAAGTTAATGTAAGCTATAAAAGTGTACTTAATGATCCATAAATGGTATATAAAGACTAGAAATGTGTTGCCTTGGTCTTTAAGTTGTCGAAAACATCCACAACTCAACCAACATCACTCACTAATATAACAAGGAAAATGAGTTACTAACTTGTCTAGGAGATCAAAATAATCTAAGAACATTTTTCCTTAACTCTAATTTACAAAAAATGATCTAGAAATCCTTAATTTCCTAAACGCCTTTTAAACCCTATCTATGGTCACTATGGTCAAACCAAGAGTTTGAAATCTTGAATGAAAGCTTGGGGTGAGGAGATCATGATTCTTACTTTGAAATTTTCAAACTAAGCTTGTAGGCCAACATGATTTTCACCTTTGCTATGTTTTCTTGAAGGAGAAAGAAGATAGAGATGAAGAGAAAAGTATGGGACTAGGAATGATGAAAGTGAGAGAAATAAGAGGAGTCGGTAAGATACATTACATCATCCTCATTAAACAAAACCAACATTTGTTTGAAAAGATGGTACAATTGCTCTTTTATTCCTTCATCTTTTATTTAAACAATAAAATGACCCTTTTTACTACCATTTGGGCCTAACTTAAGCCCAAACCTTAATTGGTCCAAGCCTTTTTAAAACCCTAATGGGCTTATAAAATCCTCTTGGGTTAGCCCAAAACATCTAACCCGAGATTTGGAGCGTTATATCATTTATTATTGTTGTATTCATTAATCATACATTTATTTTATCATTTTTGTAAAATCAAAGGGAATATTGCTTTATATCGAGTGTTAACGGAATTGTGTCCAATATGACTGGATAATGACTTCCGTTATTTTTTAGGTAAATGGACATCCTTTTCAAATAAAATCGAGTGAACCAAATTCATTTTAGAGTCAAATATTCATAAAAAATCACTCTTTTCAAAATTCATTCAAAGAAATTAGTGGTGTCGTAACCGTTTTTCGCCCGGAGGGAAAAGATCGATATCGACTCGGGGGTTTTCTCTTTGAAAATTGTTTTGAAAGGTGAAGAGTCGCCACCAATCATTTGAGGTGAGATTGGAACACCATAAAACTAGGTGATTTTAATAAAACATCATATTTTTATCAAAATACCAAGTTTTGGGGTCTGTAAAATCCCAAAATCAGGTTCGGGAGTCGATTACGCGTGGGGAAGGATTAGCACCCCCACAAGCACCCAAAAATTGGTACCTAGTTGATTACCCTATATTTAAAATCAAAAATTTGGATTTCGATATTTATTTAATTTAAAAATCATTAAGGATGCAAAGTTGAAAAGGGTATTCATTTATCGAGACCGATAGCATTCGCCCCCGAGCGTAATGCGGGAGATCAGTTATTGTGTCTAATAACCGAATATTGCCTCGTTTTTTAAAAACATGATGTGGTTTTGAAAAGGATGTCGACTTATTCAAGGATTTATCAGTAGTCACCCCATGAGCACGATCGCGGGAGATATACTATTAATTCCTTAATAAGTAAGTAGTGTCTTAGATTTGTAAAAATAATGCAATCAAACAAAATTTTATTTGTCTTAATTAAACTAAAAATAAATTAAGGCATTTTCTAACTTAGAGTGTCAAATTATGAAAATTAAGGAATCTAGGAGCTCAAATTTAAAATATAAGTTATAGTATTAATACTTAATGCTATATTTTAAAATGGATTAAATATTCACGTATTAGAAAGTTTCTCTTAATAATTTTAAAATGATCGAATACTACCCTTATTCAATTTATTTCAATTCGAGTCAAGCAATGCTTATGAGGATACCATGCGAGATTAATTATGACTAAAATGAACTAATATACAGACAAACAAAAGTAATGCTTTTGTACAAATACTGAATTATCAACCATCTAAAAAAACATTAATATATATATATATATATATATATATATTAGCCATGCACATAATAAATAATCAAAATATGTGAACATATTAAATATTCATACACGTAAAATATAATCATAAAATATCAGTACATAAAAGATGTTACATATAAGAATAAAAATATTTAACACGACAATAAATAAATAAACTTATAATATAAATTTCATAAATACTTATATATTTATATTCAAAGATTGATGTTTAATAAAAATAATAACATACGTAAATTTTATATATATATATATATATTCGTATTTAATAAAAATAATTATGATATATACATGAAGTATTAAGCCTGTTATGCATATATACTATAATATATATATTACATAATATGGATAATAAAATAGATATATATTCACATACTATATATAGCATATATATATATATATATATATATATATATATAATTACTTAAATAATACAATATATATGTACGTGCACACGAAACAATTATTTATAACAAATATATTAGTGTAAATATAATAAGGTATCAAAATTAATATTCGACTAACATAGAAGCAAGTAATAAATCACAATAGAATATTACACAACATGAGGGACTAAATAATTAAAACTGGAAATTTAATGTCTCAAAAGCGAAATAATAACCAACACAACACAGGATATAAAAATCACATATTACAAGCACTAAAAATGTAATAAACCAAGACAGTTAGGACCAAAATATAAAAATTCAGTATTACATGCCGAAAATAAAAATATATTGTCTATAGTGACCAAAATAAATGTGCACAAAAAGTGAGAGGCAAAATTATAAATTTGGGAAACTTTAATTAAGGACCAGAATGAAATATCCTTGAACTCAGAGACCTCACTCACACGATTTATCCATGCAACATAAGGAGGGAACCCTAATCTACAAAACTACGTAGTTTAATTTTAATATATATAATATTACAAGGTTTTGGCTAAACCAAATTCATTCTCCTCCCCTTTTGTTTATGCGACAGACTCCCATCTTTTCTCTTAACATCTTCTTCTTCTTCTTCTTTTAGTCTTAAAACCTTAAAAATAAACTAAAAATACCTTAAATGTTCGATCTAACTCTACTCATCACCCGGTGAGAGGTCTTAAAATAAGGTAAGGTCTCTATTTTTTCTTTGTTTTTTTTACATGCAAGGTTTTTTTTTGAATTCGAAAAATAAATAAAAATATACCTCCAACAAAAATGTTCGAATCTGATTTTGGGTACCCAAATGGTTGCTGATTTTATATTCTTATTTTTTAAAAAAACACACACACACTTTAGAAATTGAAGACGAAAATGAATTCAAAAATGAAAATATACCTCAATCAACTGTTATTGATTTCTGATAATTCGAAAATGAAGGGAGTGAAACCCTTTGTTTACACTGATGACATATTGGGAATCAAATATCTCTGTTTTTTTCAAATCCGGTAGAAGAAAACCCTCAATTCCCTTTTCACAATTTGTTTCCCCTCTTTTTTTCTTTTTTCTTTTTCTCTGCTCGAATGATTCCCTCCTTTTTAGCTTTTAGTCTCCATCGAATCCTTTGTCGTTGTATGTTAATTTTCTGTGTTTTTTATGAGATTTTGTTGGAGCAGGTGAATATTTGGGCGTATGCAATGACGTTCTCTGAAGATTTGGGTGCTTCACGTGATGGTGCTACAAGGGTATGGTACTTGGGCTTCAAGCTGGGTCATATAGGTTGATGTTGAGCTTTGTAATGGGCTCTGGAATTTATTTTTGTATTTGGCCTGCATGTAAATTAATAATAATTATTATTAATAATAATATACTACTAAAATTAGAGTGTAATCTTTGCCCATTCTTATGTCAACAAGAATAGGGCAAAACGAAAAGACAATGTGTTTTTCGTCCAGTCAACTTCAAGGTTTAAAATATGATAATCATTGATCTGTTCTGCTATCACTCATGGAATATCATATCTGGGGATGTTGATTAATTCCACTGTTCTTCAGGAAAGATTGAATCAGTGTAGACTTGTTCCGCTGTCACTCAAGGAATATCAAATCTTGGAAGATAGGAATTTGTTCCGCTTCTTCTGAAGGGAATATCAGATCTAGGAATGTTGATCCATTGAATCAGGGTAGACTTGTTCCGCTGTTACTCAGGGAATATCAAATCTTGAAAGAGAAGGATATGTTCCGCTTCCTCTAAGGGAATATCAAATTTGGGAAAGTTGATTTATTAAATAAGGGTAGACTTGTTCCGCTGTCACTCAGGGAATATCAAATCTTGAAAGAGAGGGATTTGTTTCATTTTTTCTGAGGGAATATCAGATCTGAGAAAGTTGATCCATTGAATCAGGGTAGACTTGTTCCGCTGTCACTCAGGGAATATCAAATCTTGAAAAAGAGGGATCTGTTCTGCTTTCTCTGAGGGAATATCAGATATGGGAAAGTTGATTCATTGAATCAAGCTAGACTTGTTCCGCTGTTACTCAGGGAATATCAAATCTTGAAAAAGAGTGATATGTTCCACTTCTTCTAAAGGGAATATCAGATAGATGGATTTGCTTCACTAGTCTTCCGTGAAGGCTTAAAATGGCCCGAAAGACTTAATCGTCATGCTCGGAATGCTTACTGATGGATTTGCTTCACTACACTTCGGTGAAGGCTTAATATGGCCCAAAGAATTTAAGCATCATGCTCGAAAGACTTACAGATGGATTTGATCATCATGCTCGGAAGACTTACTGATGGATTTGATCATCATGCTCGGAAGACTTCCTAATGACCCGAAGGATTTAATTTTGGAAATAGTTTACTAGGTAAGAAACCTTTCTTACTTTTCAAAAATTTCAATTTTAAATTTAAATGAGAAACCTTTCTCATGTGAAAACATCCTGCCCGAAGGTCTTATGGATGACCTGAATGATTTATAAATTTTGGAAATATTTTACTAGGTAAGAAACCTTTCTTACTTTTCAAAAAATTCAATTTTCAAATTTGAATGATAAACCTTTCTCATTTTTTCACTTATAAAATGACTTAATGGTTGGGCAACATGCCCCACTTCAAAGCAATGTTCCTATGTGGATTAGACCCATCATGTTCTTTAGGTTTTGCCTCTTTAAACATGATAAACATGTATTGAGGTTTGAATTCTAGCTTCCATTTGTTGGGATTTGGATATCATGAATCTTTTTTCTGGAAGATATGTAAAAACCAAATGTTTATGTGTGAAATAAGAATGCAATGCAATGCATTTTTTATGCAAATGATGTTCTCATGCATGCGTAAATGCTGATTCAGTTTTCCTTTGACTTCAATGTAACCCCCACAGACCGATAAGGGTAACCAGATCCGATCTGGGGTGTCACATTTGGGCCACCGGAGCGACCCACTGTAAAAATAGCGGAAAATTTAAAACTTTTATTGAAACGTGCAACTTATAAAATCAGTTGTCACTATTTAAAATTAAAAAAAATTTCCAGACTCGTATATAAATCAAAATACAATTACATACCCCCTAATCACATGTACCATACTCTGCAACAACGCCGGAAGAACTCCTTTACTGAAGTCGATAGATGCACTGGTACAATTCTTTTAACCTGAAAAAGGTGAGTAATAGAGTGAGCTTCGAAAAGCTCAGTAATACAGAACTACCAGATGATGCTGAAGAACGTGCATATACAGATAAACATACATATCCTTATTATTTCCAAACATTTACAGATTTTTATGCTGAGCAGAGATCCTACTGATATTTCAGATGGTAACGGGCAATGAGCTTTCAGTTCAGAAAAATATTTTGGATGACTGAGTTCAGGAGATCAGAATAGGTTTTCTAGTTTGTTCCCATAAAACCAGTAAAAAGATATATATATTTTTTTAAAGCATATATATATATACACCTCCATCCTTTCACAATCTGTTTGTGTAGGTTCCCCAGAACCATACACGCCGAACAACCAGTAACAGTAAGGCCCTGAGCACACAGCCGAGGAGCCTGCAGTAATCTTCCTCTAACAATAAACCCCCCAGATAAAATATTTCTCCGTCGGTAAACGGAGATATCATAAATCAAAACAGAATTCATATCAGATATCAGAACAGAATCCAGATCAGAATCAGAACAGAATTCAGGTAACGTATCATAACAGAATTCAATTCGGAAATCAGATAAAATATTTATATAATTAGGGAACACAACAGAGTTTACAGGTATTATTTAGAGGTCCTGTATCAGGCAAAGAAACACAGTTATTCAGTATGCCGATAGAATATCAGAATTCAGAATCACTATTGGAAGAGTTCAATAACTGACAAAATCATCAATTATTCAGAATATGACTTGAGCTGTAAGGAAGAAATGAAGATTCAGGACATTTACAATCTATGTCGATTGATCGGATTATCAAACAATTCTTAAATGAATAACTCCCAAAATTAATGCTTGTCGATTGATCAATTCATTGTTCTTCCAGAGTATTTACTCTTTAATACCACAAACTCTTGTCCATAGATCATTTTTGGAATCATCACTGAATAGATCTTCCAATGTCTTTATTTTAATTTTACGCTTCCAATATATCATGAAATAATAACTTGCTTGATTTGTAGTTCATGATCCAGAAGAACAGTACATTGTGTATGTTCATTAATGTTTCCAGACTCATTCACATCACTTACTTAATCCTTAGTGCTTGAGGTTACTTAGTTCATTTAGCATTCAAGTCTATTCCAGTTACTTCGGTATTTTCCAGAGTAATTCCGTACGTTTCTGAATTTCAGATACATATTGTACTTCCGTTCAGTTCAGTTTGGTATTCGTGGTTGATTTGTCAAACAAATATCGAATTCTTAGTACCGAATGCAATCTAGAGTTGAGCTGAGCTGAATACTTCCAAAATTATCATTGAGCTAAACTTGAGTAGACGAATATGCATTCAAGTAATATCTATGTCGTTCAGGTACTGACATATTATTAAGGTTGATCGGCTCACTTAAGTTATGTTCCATAACTTTTAAAGGTAGTCCAATACCTATGCTTATTTGGATTCCTTAATTAATCCAAGGTATTTACTTAGTTTAGGCCATAAGGTCATTGTATAGATTCAGTGTACTTTAATCATTTCCTTCCGTCTGATCTTACTATTAAATTCAATCTTATCATTTATTTCAGTCCTTTCGAACAATTCTGACAACAGAACACCCCCGACAAATTGTTCTTCAGGTATTTACTCATAACTCGGATATTTCCGGGTCAAGTGCCTTCTCAGATTTTACAAACGGAACATCAGGAATTTTCCTGCACTAAGTCAGGATTTTAACAATCAAATCCGTACTTAATCGAGTTAAGTACGAATCCTCTAAGTATTTTCTCATTCAGAGTCAACTCAGACTATTCTACCTCTTAAGGCATTTCCGTAATTTCTTAACCAGATAATTTCGATATTAGCTCTTAACGAAAATAATATAATTTAGAGATCCTATGATTAATTGCTTTCTTGAATACTCTCTGATCTTGAAATGGTTCTCTCAACAAACTTCTAGTATCCTTCACAAATTCTCATATGATTAAAACCGGTTATCCATAATTTCCAAATAAAACAAACATTTCTTATACACATCAATATTTTTATCAGATCAATATGTCTGTAAAATCCTCTTATCTAACTTCTATATTCAAATCTTGTCTTTTTATAACATAAGGGTATTTTCATAATTTTACCCTACCGGAGTATTCTCATAATTTCCCATCCAAGTACCTTTAACATTTACCTTGATGAAATAAATTATAAGTTGTAGATACAGGGCTGATTTCTTTATCACTAATCACAAACTTGTAATTTAATCTCACAATTCCTTAATCTCTTATATTAGTCATTATATCCGTAATTAGTTACAGAATTTCTACCACATCATATCGAGTGTATAAACTATTCAACTCTACCAAAGTGACCAACATTATCTTGTTCATGCATTTATCAATATAAACATGTTCCATAAAGCATAAAGAGGTAGTAAAGTATTACCTCAATTTCCGTGTAATACTGATCGGCCATAAAAATTCCATTCGAATGCCTTTGATCTTCAATTCAACTTCCAATAATTCCTCAGATACATATCAACATAAATTATATCAGAAACGGAGCTTAATTGCGATAAACGGATCGAATCGGGTGATATATCAGTGAAAGATGGCTTACCGGGTTCGAATTTGGCGAAACGGACTTCGTATTCGGATTCAGGACGTCGAAAGCATAAAATATGACTTTTCGGAAATTTGGAATTTTCGGTCAAAATCAAAGTCAACGGGTTTGACTGGAAATTTCGAGGCCTTCGGGTTCGAATTTCGAGAAACAGACTGTGGAATCGGATTTGGAACGTCGAAAAATGTCAGGATAGGTATACTCGGTCGAAGTCAAAGGTCGTTTAATGCCCGTTCAAAGCCGGTCAAAGTTTTGGTCAACAGTGGTCAACGCCGATCACCGGTCAACGGGTCGGGTCAACAGGTCGGGTCGGGTAAACGGGTCGGGTCGGCTATTGACCGGTCAACTATGCACCAAAACCGGTCAAACCGGTCATTTGGACCATCCCCACGCGCAGTGGTGGCGCGTGGGACCCTTTCCGACAGCCTAAAAATCACGAAAAAATTCTTAAAAATTATTTTGAGCGATTTCAAGATACTTACAAAGCTCGGTTCACAATTTTGAACGGCAGAGAGCTCGATTTCAACAAATCAGAAACTTTGACCGCTTCACCTCCTCACGCGCCACCGTCGACGGAGACCAATGATGACACCGGCGAACTCGGAACGATGCAACGAACACGATGGTGCGGGAGGTGTCGTAAACGGATGACTTGATCAATCATCGTTAATCGATGAAAAACCAACTAAAACCGAATTATTAACGACGATACTTCCGACTGAAATTAACGACGAACGGTGATGATTCACGACGAAAGGTTTGAGGGGTTTTGTTCCTCTGTTGACAACGAACATGATGGTGGTTTCGGCTCGTCGATCGGAGGTCGGACGGCGAGTAGATCGGAGTTGAAAGTTGGTTGATTGGAGAGGGAAAATCTGGAAAATTTTCCAGAAAACATACGGGAATGGGGGATTTATAATTCAACTCATAATAAAAATGGGTAAACCATGAGTTTAGTCACTGAACTTCCTGCACTTCTTAAAACGGTCCGCCAACTTTGAAATGTTACAATTTAATCCCCAATTCTTTCAAAAATACCAATTAAATTCACCAATTTATATTTTCTTAAATTTAGCCCCTAAATTGGGGTATTACATTCAAGATGGGAAACCAGGCCTTATTCCTCTTGATCATTCTTCTCTAGGGTTTACACAGATATCGGTGTAGTAGCTTGCAACTTCTGAAGATCTGCCCAACCATATTGTGGTCTTTTTTTTCTGTCTTTATTTCGAATGAAGTGTTTTTTTCTCAAATTTTGCTACGACCATTCATATGATCTTGAGGCCCCCTTTTGTCCTTGGCTCAATTATGCTTTCTCAGATGTTCTTTCAGGACTCTATAATTGATTGAAGCTCGGTTGATTTTCTTTACAAGGTAAGGTCTGCTCAAATTCACGGTCTTCCCCTGACACTTCAAGTTGTGAGACTCATTCTCAATATCTTCTTGGTCTGATTATTGTCATCCCAACATGATCTGGGTTTCTAGTCATGCCCCAAAGTGGGTACTCATGGATTTCTTCGTGCCCAACATATCCTAACTTGAATGTTCTCATTCTGGTGTCACTACATAGTAGTGTTATCAAATAGTTTGAGAGTGTTTCTTCACATTGTCATAAACACTTAAGAAGTGATCAATTATCCTAACAAAATGTCTTGCATTTTATACAAGATGTAATATGTGCCCCTTCTGAATAATGAGGTCATCTTCTTCTTGATAGGTTATTGACAACCTCACAAAGAAATGTTACAAGTTCATATTCTTCATCCACTCTGATCTCTTAGACCATCTACTTCAAGCTTGTGGAATGCTTCATGTTATGGTATTGCTTATTCTTCTTCTCCAATAGAGGTACAATGAGCCCACCAGCTTCAAGGACCTTTCACATATGAAACTGTCCTGTTTGAAAATGTTTTTCCCCTTTCTTTTATTTTAGGGATCAAAGAATGAAAGAATTTTATAAAACATTGCCTCTTAATTCAGGCTCATAATCAAATCAAATCAAATCATAAACATGAGTTAACAGAATATCAAAAGAATCAATATCTCTTTAATGTTTTTAGGGTTATAGCTCTTTGACAAGTGTTAAAATTGAGGGGTTGGCTTCCTATTTTCTAAGGTTTCGACCACCAAAATGTCATTTCTTTCTTGATCATTGCGAACATCGCAACATGCCCTTCTTTCTTGGCTTGGTATTTTAATCGGATGCGGACAAAATGATGCAACTAGCATAATCAATTACTAGACTTTCTAGAACACTTCTATTTCAGTTCTCTGAAATATTCCATTTTTTCAAGCTTCATAAACTCTTCTAACCAAGGCAGTACAGAAATATCGATCTAAAAATGAAATTTATGAGTGCTTGTGTGAAATTGACTATAACAGGTGTTCCTTAACTCCCTTAGTTCATATTTATCGAAACTCCTTATTCATAAAATTGATTTAATTTGCCATTGTCTGGCTAGCTGAAATTAGCTTTATTATACATATTATAATCGCCTTTATCGGGCTAGTTGAAGGGTTCATCTCATCAAAAAGTCTCGACCTGACAATCGTAGTGGAGCAAACACCAAACTGTCAAGTATCCGATCAATGTCATGGTTTGAATATAATCTATTCATAAAGCCAGGGCTTTCGAGTTTCCTCTATAACCAATTGCCTTAGCGGAATAGCTCAGCTTTATTGTATATATATAATTACATTTTGGGTATACGAATTCAATTTCTTAAGCTTGTCAAGAAGAACCTGTTATACTCTAGGTGTTATTGAAAGTCAGAAAATCTCATCTTTAGAGTTTAATTTCCAAGCAACTGACCTAAACTAGATTCACCTACTCGACTATTCCATCTGTCAAGATCATAATCATCATTGAACATCATCAATAAAAGTGTGATCTAGTTAGTTTTGTAACATCATACACAAAAAATGCCCCATGTTGTCCGCTCCTATGCACACCTGAATACCAAGCCTATTGTTCATTCCCTTATGATAAAAGAAGTTTGTATCGGTCCCTGCAATAAAAATGTATGGTGTTTGATTTTATCTTCTATGGATAAAGTCAAGGTCCCTGTTTTATTAGGTTTCAACCTTGTCATTTTGTCAAAGATTTATAACTCTAGTCATTTAAAGAATTTTTAATTCGGTTATCTGTCAAGATCATAATCATCATTGAACATCATCAACAAAAGTGTGATCTAGTTAGTTTTGTAACATCATACACAAAAGATGCCCCATGTTGTCCGCTCCTATGCATACCTGAATACCAAGCCTATTGTTCATTCTCTTATGATAAAAGAAGGTTGTATCGGTCCCTGCAATAAAAATGTATGGTGTTCGATTTTATCTTCTATGGATAAAGTCAAGGTCCTTGTTTTATCAGGTTTCAACCTTGTCATTTTTTCAAAGATTTATAACTCTAGTCATTTAAAGAATTTTTAATTCAGTTGATATTCAAAGAATTTCAAGTCGTAAATTCGATTCAATGCTCACCATCCTTAAAGTAACATAGATTCATTTAAATATCCTTACAAACATAAAGATGAGAAAGTAAAAAAAAACAAGTTCAAACAAGATGTCGTAAATGGAACATGCGATTGTGGTGGATCATAACCTTCACTTGTTCAGCTAGAATGCCCTATTTTCCCTAGAATGATGGGTGCCCCTAGATGCCATAAGCGGATGAGCTAGTCTTCATTCTTAAAGGTCTTGGAGTGAGGTACCGATTCTTGATTAAAGGGGATAGCAAGTCAGAAATGGGAACTTGAAAAACCTTGAGGGTCGTATTTTCCCAAGACATCTTTTGCGGCCAGTCTCGGATTACCTCTCCTTTGATTTTTTTTCTTGTCACTTCCCACCTCTATCTTCTGTTTTAGCGTCAGAGAGGTCTCGAGAGTTGAGTCTTTTATCTCTACCTCACATACCTTACTTTCCTTGATTTCGTGCTTCTCCTTTTCCGTATGTACTTTACTTGTTTCGACCCCATCAACTCTATTCCGAGGGTTGACTTTAAACTGTTTGACTGAAATAGACTGATTGTTACCATCCACCTTTATAACTCTATAAGCCAAAAGATCTTGTATTTGTCGTTTGAAGTTACTACAATTCTTGATAGAGTGTCCTTGGGCTCCAACATGATATTCACAAGAAACTTTCTCATTATACCAGCTCGGATAAGGGGACAGCAGAGGCTTAGCCAGGCATGGAGCAATCAGCTGGGCTTGGAGCAACTTGTGATATAACTGGCTGTATGAAAGCTCTTTTGACCTCACTTTCTCCTTACCATTATTATGAGAAGATTGAAGACCTCGTGATTGATCGGTGAAACACTCGCTTTGAAGTTTTAACGTTTGACCAGAATCTTGGGAGAGACATTGGTTTGCAAATCTCCCTTCATCGTCAAGTTTTGAGCTTTCGGGGAGCTTAGGTTTTCCATTTTCAAAGCATAATAGCCCTTCCGTGATAAGTTTTTAAACTTTAAATCTCAGGATCGTACAATCTTTTGTAGAGTGGTTAAACTCTCCAATATGATAGTCACATGAATTTTTGACATCTTGCCAGTATAGACGCGAATAAGTATTGTACCTCGGAGGAAAAAGCGTCAGGAGCCCACTTTCAAAGAGAATGGGTAACAAGTCTGAGTATGAGATCAGAATCGGAATCAGAGGTATCTTCTTCTTCTTCTTTCTATTCTTTTTGGCCTTCTTTACTGGCATTTGAACCTCCTCTATGCCTCTCTTCTTTGAGTCAGACTCAACTTTTGTGTTAGCAATTTCACCTTCAACTTTTGCTTTTCCACACATGATATTTGTCATATTTCCTAGAATCGTGCTCGATTCTTTGAGTTGACCTGGATTACCACACTCCCTAACAGGTTCTTGATCACTTATTGTCATCGCATTGGCTGCACCACTAACAATCATATTCTCACTTGAATTCATCATATTTCCTTGCATAATAGGGTCCTCTAACGATTTCTCCCCATGTATTACTGTAACCATCATACTCATCAACTTGGAAACCTATTCCCTAGACTCAACTTGGAACTTTCTTACTTCCTCAGTCATTTCTTGCTGTGTCCTTACGAGTTGCTCTTGGATTCTCTCGATCCTACTAACACGTACTAATATTTCATTCATTTCTTTCAATTTTTTTCAGAAACACACCTCGGGTAACTTCAATTTGCTTTTAGAGCTTCTGTCACATTATCTTTCATGAGTTATTCTCACGTTTTCATGATTGATGCATGTAAAAAAGTTTAAATTAAAGCAATGCGAATGAAAATGTGGATGTCAAATGGAAATGCAACCCGATATTGATTCCAAAATAACTTAGTTTATATAAAAAGTACTCAACAACACACAACGTATAATCACTTAGGCATAGAGATTATATCGACATAAATACTAAACGTAGAATCTTACCTTATTCCCTAATCTTTCGAGCTCTATCATCAATCCCATGATGCACCGTTTTTCCTCTGTTTCTGGAATCATAAAAACTCTTAAAGTTGTCGCTTCTTCAGGTAATTCGTAGAATTGGCGAGCTACATCGCGGATCTAATCCATTGCTCTCTCCATTGCTTCATGTTGTCTTTGAATGGTGTCCTGAGCCTGCCGTAGAGCAATTCCAAGCTCTGGATTAGTTAAGGGTCGGCTCTCTTCTAGCTATTGGATTCGCTGATGGCATTTATGCACTATGACTTCTAATTCAACAATCTTCTCTTTTAAGGCCTCGTTTTCTTGCATAGTTACCTCTTGTGCGGATGAGTGGATCAACTCTGCTCCTTCTAGCTCCGCTATCTTCTTCTTTAACATATCATTTTCTTTTTGAAGACTCTTGTAAGGGTTCCGAAAAGTCTCATCGATACTAAGAATTTATGCTTCGAGCTGTTCAATCTGTGCTCGCCTTTGTGTTAATTCCTGGTTAGCCTCATGTTTGTTCTCTCTCAATCTCTGAGTGTGCTACAAGGCTCAGATAATTACTTTCTCTGGCAAAACTGATTCTTCGGTAGTGACAAGGATGTCTCTGAACCGCATCTGCCCGTACTCGGACTAGGTCTGAACACTGATTGTATTCTCAGCCCATCGAAAGACATTGCTGCCTTAATCTCTTTTATAATAAATAGTTAATCTGGGAATCAATATCGTTTATGAAATGATGTGATATGACAATGATACATGCAAAAATGCAATAAGAGCATACAAAAAAAAAAATCAATGTTAGTAGAAACAAGACCACAAGAATCAAGTTAGTTGAAATGATTAGTCAAAAAAAATCTTAAATATGACTTAAAGTTGAGACTAAAAAATAAAGCATACAAAGGAAATTAATGGTCCTAACCGTATGCGTTCTAGTTCTCCTAGGTTATCCGCATGGTTTTAACGGGGTAGGCTTACTAAATTCTTTAAATGAAGTTGAGTTCTAGCAAAGGGTTCCCAAGCCACTTTTACAACCTGCTAAGGTTGCCCCCGATTCTGGTCTATTATAGACTTGTGAATCAAGTTCAGCTCAGGGGATCACATCACTAAAAGCGTAACTCATAACTGATATCCGGATAAGCAACTTAGAGTGCTTTCCAGAGATACTTTGTCAGACCCACACAAGGAAGCCCAATGCTCCTCGTGAGGTGTGAGGTTTCTCCCTACTTAGGTAAAATGGGTTTGAGCTCGAGTGTAGAGCTATGATATGCAACAATCATAAATATTTCACAAAAGTGTAAGCATTAACCAGAGAGAAATCTTTTTTTTTTTAAATAACATAATGAACAGTAAATTAAATAAGATCGAACTTGTAATTCAAAAATTGTAAATACAGGGTAACCAATTCGTGGCTCGACTCTCAATTTGTTTTAAAAACCAAAAGTCCCCAGCGGAGTCGTCAAGCTGTCGTAACCGTTTTTCGCCCGGAGGGAAAAGACCGATATCGACTCGGGGGTTTTCTCTTTAAAAATTGTTTGGAAAGGTGAAGAGTCACCACTAATCATTTGAGGTGAGATTGGAACACCATAAAAATGGGTGATTTTAATAAAACATCTTATTTTTATCAAAATACCAAGTTTCAGGGTCTGCAAAATCCCAAAATCAGGTTCGGGAGTCGGTTACGTGTGGGGAAGGATTAGCACCCCCACAAGCACCCAAAAATTGGTACCTAGTTGATTACCCTATATTTAAAATCAAAAATTTGGAGTTCGATATTTATTTAATTTAAAAATCATTAAGGATGCAAAGTTGAAAAGGGTATTCATTTATCGAGACCGATAGCATTCGCCCCCGAGCGTAATGCGGGAGATCAGCTATTGTGTCTAATAACCGAATATTGCCTCGTTTTTTAAAAACATGATGTGGTTTTGAAAATGATGTCAACTTATTCAAGGAATTATCAGTAGTCAACCCCTGAGCACGATCGCGAGAGATATACTATTAATTCCTTAATAAGTAAACAGTGCCTTAGATTTGTAAATATAATGCAATCAAACAAAATTTTATTTGTCTTAATTAAACTAAAAATAAATTAAGATCTTTTCTAACTTAGAGTGTCAAATTATGAAAATTAAGGAATCTAAGAGCTCAAATTTAAAATATAAGTTATAGTATTAATACTTAATGCTATATTTTAAAATGGATTAAATATTCACGTATTAGAAAGTTTCTCTTAATAATTTTAAAATGATCGAATATTACCCTTAGTCAATTTATTTCAATTCGAGTCAAGCAATGCTTATGAGGATACCATGCGAGATTAATTATGACTAAAATGAACTAATATACAGACAAACAAAAATAATGCTTTTGTACAAATACTGAATTATCAACCATCTAAAAAACATTAACATATATATATATATATATATATATATATATATATATTAGCCATGCACATAATAAATAATCAAAATATGGGATTAATTAACATATTAAATATTCATACATGTAAAATATAATCGTAAAATATCAGTGCATAAAAGATGTTACATATAAGAGTAAAAAATATTTAACACAACAAAAAATAAATAAACTTATAATATAAACTTCATAAATACTTTTATATGTATATTCAAAGATTGATGTTTAATAAAAAAATAACATACGTAAATTATACATATATATATTCGTATTTAATAAAAATAATATGATATATACATGGAGTATTAAGCCTGTTATGCATATATATATAATAGATATATATTACATATATATATATATATATATATATATATATATATATATATATATATATATATATATATATATATATATATAATAATATATATGTACGTGCACACGAAACAATTATTTATAACAAAGATATTAGTGTAAATATAATAAGGTATCAAAATTAATATGCGACTAACATAGAAGCAAGTAATAAAATCACAATAGAATATTACACAACATGAGGGACTAAATAATTAAAACTGGAAATTTAATGTCTCAAAAGCGAAATAAATAACCAACACAACACAGGATATAAAAATCACATATTACAAGCACTAAAAATGTAATAAACCCATATAGTTAGGACCAAAATATAAAAATTCAGTATTACATGCCGAAAATAAAAATATATTGTCTATAGTGACCAAAATAAATGTGCACAAAAAGTGAGAGGCAAAATTATAAATTTGGGAAACTTTAATTAAGGACCAGAATGAAATATCCTTGAACTCAGAGACCTCACTCACGCGATTTATCCATGCAACATAAGGAGGGAACCCTAATCTATAAAACTACGTAATTTTAATTTTAACATATATAAAATATTACAAGGTTTTGGCTAAACCAAATTCATTCTCCTCCTCCCCTTTTGTTTATGCGACAGACTTCCATCTTTTCTCTCAGCATCTTCTTCTTCTTCTTTTTTTAGTCTTAAAACCTTAAAAAATAAACTAAAAATACCTTAAATGTTCGATCTAACTCCACTCATCACCGGTGAGAGGTCTTAAAATGAGGTAAGGTCTCTATTTTTTCTTTATTTTTTTTACATGCAAGGTTTTTTTTTAATTCGAAAAATAAATAAAAATATACCTCCAACAAAAATGTTCGAATCTGATTTTGGGTACCCGAATGGTTGCTGATTTTATATTCTTATTTTTTTTAAAAACACACACACACTTTAGAAATTGAAGACGAAAATGAATTCAAAAATAAAAATATACCTCAATAAACTGTTATTGATTTCTGATAATTCGAAAATGAAGGGAGTGAAACCCTTTGTTTACACTGATTGACTATTGAATATTGGGAATCAAATATCTCTGTTTTTTCAAATCCGGTAGAAGAAAACCCCCAATTCCCTTTTTACAATTTGTTTCCCCTCTTTTTTTCTTTTTTCTTTTTCTCTGCTCGAATGATTCCCTCCTTTTTAGCTTTTAGTCTCCACCGAATCCTTTGTCGTTGTATGTTAATTTTCTATGTTTTTGGTGATATTTGGTTGAAGCAGGTGAATATTTAGGCATATGCAATGACGTTTTCTGAAGATTTGGGTGCTTCACGTGATGGTGCTGCAAGAGTGTGGTACTTGAGCTTCAAGCTGGGTCATATAGGTTGATGTTGAGCTTTGTAATGGGCTCTGGAATTTATTTTTGTATTTGGCCTGCATGTAAATTAATAATAATAATTAATAATAATAAAATATTAAAAAAAGAGACAAAAAATGAGTGTCGACAAGTGGATCATAATTTAAACTTAAGACTTGTATATGTAAAGTCTCACTACTCATACAACATGTAATCGAGAGGTACCAATTTTGGGTGCTATGGGGGTGTTTATCCTTCCCCACGCGTAATCGAATCACGAATCTTTAAAAATAATTTTTTGTAATATACAGACCAATTTGCATCTTTTAAATAATTTTTCTAAAATTCGTTAAAAAAACGTTTTTAGGTATTCGACCTACTTAACCCAAAGGTCGATAGAGAATCTAAAATCATTTCCAAATTAAAATCAAAATTATCAAAAATCCAATTTTCTCCAAAATAAGTTATAAACGTAAACTCATAGTTTTTTTTTTAAAAAAAAAGGAAATTCATTTTTTGTTTTAAAAAACGTTATGACAATTTTTTTTTTTTTTTTGAAAAATTAAGAATTGAGGAGAAAGGATAAGAAAAATATGACACAATGATTTATAGTAGTTCAACTTCTAAACCAAATCTACATCCACTACCTTAGCACCACACTAAAGATTTTCTAACAAATTCACTAATTTGTTCTTTCTTTTTCTACGCTCAAGAGTAACCTTTACAAATTCCCTAGTTTTTAATGGCCAAACTAGAATCACTCCTCATTTTCAAAAGGATAAAAAAAGTAAACAAAAATATCTCATAAAGGTATGTGTTTACACAATTAAGCTCACAAAAAACACTCTATGTACAAGAGAAAAGAAATAATAAATAATGAAAAGTTTTTCTCTTGACCTTGATTGCTTGAATAGGTGTTGTAACCTTCTTCAAGTGCCCTTAACTTGTTTTTATATGTTGGAATGAGTTTGTAGCCATTTCTAGCCATCTGAGATTAATTTTCTATAAAACAAAACTACGCAAAACAAAGATTGTCGGTACTCGGGCCAAGAGTATTTGTGTTCCTTTATAACATTTAAATAAACCAGTTGTTAAAGACCGTTGGGCTAACTAGTATCGATATTAGGGTTTTATGGTATCGATAATACTGTGTAAAGTAGAATCAGTACCAATTTTGCTTGCTGGAATTTGAACACTTTGGAAAATAACAGGTAGTATTGATACTATTAGTGGAGTACTAATACTTCTCTTAATTATGGTATCGATACCTTAAGAACTATACTGGTATTTTTCATGCGGTATCGATATTTTAGAATAGTATCGGTACTACTTACCCAAGAAATAGTTTTGTGTTCAAATTCTTGTTTAATGGACTTTAAATTATTTTGAAAACTTTGAATAAATTCAACCAAGTCCAAAAACATTTTGCCCTTAAATTGTTATATCAAAATAGGTTCAATAGTACTATTATTGCAGTAATCAAACCTTTTAATAAATTATGTTGAACAAAAGACTAATCTTTGGACTAATGTAATTCTCATATAAAAAATACCTTATAATTGTCACATGTTATTAACACTGTTGAAATCAGGCCAAATATAACTTTCCTTTGGGTCAATTAATAAACGCTTGAATCACAAAAAACACATAATCATCTTGATATATTAAACAAATCAATATACACAAAAGAATTCACTTTGGCAGCATTATGTTTCAACTAATTTATCAAAATATTAGACATAGTCATAATATTAATTAATTTGTTTAAATATATATATAATATATATATATATATATATATATATATATATATATTCTATTAACCAACAATCAAAATTGAAAAACCAAATTGAATATATGCATATATCACATTAACAATATAAATAAAATCATATAAATATTATCAATCAATCAATTTCTCGTAATTTTATCTTTCAATTAAATTAAAAGATAACCAAAATAATAATAAATATGAATACAATTAAATCTTATCTCAAGATATTAGATGCTTCATTAATATTTCATCTTTAGATAAAATATTTACTTTAAGTGATATCTAGTGCGGTAACCAAACACTGATAATGAGAACATGTCAAGCAAAAGTCTTCTTTTGTGTCAATTTATTACTCACACATCAAACTGCATAAATGTCAAATGTTTATTACCTAAGTTGTACATGCGATTATGTCAACTATTAATCTTCATTTGAGTCGATCAATACTAAAATATCATAAGTTATGTACGTAACCTTAATATTTAAAAAAAATATATTTTCCATAACTGAGGTCACTTTAACGACTTACTGCTTTAATTAAGTCGTCTCAAAATAAATATCAATATTCAAATTTAATACTTCTATAACAATCAAATGTTAAAACTGAAATTTTTTTATTGCACTATAGTATCTGAAATAACGTAAAATAAGGTTACATAAATGGTGATATAAAAAATTAGAAAGTCAAGTCTTTGATTGTTTTAGAAGAATTCCTTAAACTTACATTTAATTCATAACTTCATAAATTACCAAAGTTAATCTGAATTCAAAATAACCAATACTTAACAAAAAGTCAAAATCAAGTCATGTCAATGAATTAAATCTTTAATTAAACTGAATCAAATATATTAATGCCAAATATATTTATACATTCCATAATAGTCAAAAAACCAAAGCTGAATTTGCTAATCAAGTTGTCGTTTCCAAAGTAACCCATAATAAGGTTGTATGTAACATCCTTAACCCGTGTACGTACTTCAATACGAGTTAAAGATGTCACATAAGCTATTTAAAGACACTTCCTAGTCGAAAGTCGGTAAAATTAGTTTTTCTTTTAAATTCATAAATCTTACTTCAATCACTAAAATATTTAATCGCATAAAATCAAAAAAAAATATTTTATCATTCGTTTGAAACTCGATTTTATGCAGCTATGTAGTTGTTCGATACTATTTCATATAAAGATTAAAACTGCCTAAAATCTGCCAAATTTAAAATCCATATTGATAACATTTAAAATATAACTTAATAACTACTATTCATGCATCTACTAATTATACCTAGTAGTGTCCATATTTAGTCGATATACTTAACAGTTTACAAATTGACTTATAACTATCATATCATAGCAACATAATATTCATACAATATACATATCAGCTAGAAAAGTCAAAATATTATAAAATAACATACTGAAACTATGGGGCAGATATGGTCTTCAAAATTGATGTCAAACTACACTCTACTTCGTTCGCCTTTTTTTTACCTACGCGTGAAACAATCACACACTACGTCTTTATTTAGTGAGGCATATAAACTAAGGTAATACATTTTAAACTATGAAAAGATTATACATAACCAAAGTGCAACCATTGTCATAAAAAATTATATAAAACTGATAATTCAAACCTTTTTCCTTATACTACAACTGTAACATGTAAAATCATCCTTTCACATATATATAAGGCATATAATGCTAAATCATTGTATTAAGAAAAAGTTTAGCTTTCTTTC
Organism: Hibiscus syriacus; assembly: GCF_006381635.1. Classification (NCBI taxonomy): domain Eukaryota; kingdom Viridiplantae; phylum Streptophyta; class Magnoliopsida; order Malvales; family Malvaceae; genus Hibiscus; species Hibiscus syriacus. The sequence continues at coordinate 488,905 of NW_024063304.1, read as the reverse complement.
AAATCGTATAGCATGTATATGCTCTTTATCACAATAAAGTCATATCATGCCAAAATCATCATACATAGTGAACCATTTCCTTTCATCTAAATCAAATAACTTGTATTGTTCACATATTCAGATCATATAACTTGTAATTTTCAGTTTCATATAAATATATTCCGATGTAAGTTAGATGATAATACAAGGTACGCGGTTAGACGAGTGTGCACAATATGCCCTCTAGATGCCATCATATATCAATTGCACTTGAAAGTGTCTCTTCAGTAATATGCACTCGAAAATACCTAATATAGCTTGCACCAACGGTGCCACATGTAATGTACACGAATGTACTAGTTCAGTAATCAATAATCACTCTACCTTATGGCATGCCAATTGTACCTACGACTCTCAATGCATATACAATGGGCTTTTACGTCATAATCATATCTCATTCGTATATTCAATGTATTCATATATACTGCATATCCAAATATCATATAAAAGTGTGTTGGGCAATTCATACCCAAAATCATCCATAACCATATATTAGAAATCGTATAAAATAATTTGAATAGTTCATACCATGTAAACATTTCGAAACCATTTTGAGAAACTATTTAAATATTATTAAATAAAACATCATATAAAAATATATTGAGTAATCTATACTCAAATCATCTTAATATTGTTTTGTAAACAATATAAAAATAAATCATAAATAATTTAAATATTTTTCTTTCCAAATCATTCGATGTTACCTCATCGCAAGCCGTCCTCATATCAATATGTTAGTATAAAGACAATAATGCACTCATCTGGTAATTCCTCACTAGTGAACCTCTTTTTTCAGTATAAGCCTTTATTTTCGTACTTTTCCTTAGCTTTAAGATTACTCATCTCACTATCTCAAGTACAATCTACACGAGTATAATTTACCAACATATAAAATCAAAAGCATATGTTAGCATCTACACTAACATAATAGGCGTATATTAACATAAAAAATTGCTAATTATGCAATTAATGCATATTTGATATAAACTCCATTTCGCATTTTCAATACTTACTTTAACACTTTAAAAATAAAACTTAAATCCTCTTACTATCCATATTCAATTCACTAATCCCCATATTCACCTCAATTTCACATTATCGACCAATGAAATGAATTCTTTTAAAATTCACCCTAACTTTTCTAATTTATTCAAAATGAACCCTTTCCATTTTTCTTCAATTAACTTAATTAAAAATTCCAGCATTTAATTCCAACGTAATACCTCAACAATTAACAATTTTCACTTAAATTTCTAACTTTTTCATATTTGAGATTTGGTCCTCAAACTTTACCAATTTCCCAAAACGATCCAATTTCACCTTCTAATATCAAATTCAACATTCTAACATTAAATTCCAGCATAATACATCAATTATTGAACAATTACACTTTAATCCCTAAAATTTTCAAAATATGTGAATAGGTCCCTACACTTTCACAAACTTCCAAATTGGTCCAAATCACATTTTAAAGGATGTAGAATCATTCTAATACCATTTCTAAACTTAGGGAAATTTTCAATATTTTTCCCTAATTTTTTCCTTCATGGCTGAATATAATAAAGTGTATCTAACTTGATTCAAACATGAATTCATCTTCTAAACATCATTCTCAAGCAATCTCAATTATTTTCATATCATATTCAATCCAAAATCAATCTTTCCTTCAAACCCTAGCCTTAGCCAAATCCTTATACATGTATTTCCAATTGATTTTATTCATCACATATGCTTGAAACAACTCAACAACATCTACTAAATCAAAATTCATCCTTAAATCATTAAAATCCAACTTGCTTTGCATCCACCCTAATAACCAAACCAATGATCCAAGCAAGAAAACCAAGAAATATTTATACCAAATGATAGAATTTAATGTAGACTAATTCTCTATTTCACACCTTAGCCCAAAAAATCAACTAAATAAGCTTAAAAATCAAATTGAAAATTCTTCCTTACCTATTAATGGAGTACATGGCCAAGGGAGAAGATTAGCACCAAATTATTGAATTTTCTACAAAAAAATCTATTAACACTTGTCTTTATACTAATTAAATGAATTTTAAATTCATTTAAAGTTAGTTTACCATTTTACCATTAATGAAACTTGATAATTTCTCATATGTCCCCATAATATCTTCCATTTTAAGAATCAAAAAATCAAATATGAACAAATATAATTCACTTTCCAACTTTTCCCTTTATAATTTTCAAAACTTACAATTTAGTCACTAAAAACTTCTAATTCGGCTTAACGTGAAAAATCGACCTTAATTCCAATGATCCATATTAAATTTCATCCTTCTAAAATATGGAAATAATATTCCTAACCTTTTTTCTATCTTCCTTAAAAATTTCTTGAAATTTCGATTCGATCCGATTATTTGAAATTCTACCAAACTTTACTACTTTATAACTTTTAATACATATCCCGAATTAAAATTATGATTCCCAAGAAAACATCAATTTCGAAGTAAACTATTCATTTTCACGATAAAACTTATTTTTTAAAATTATTTCTTTAGTCCCTAAACTTTTCTCAAATTTCTACTTTACCACTAAATTTTCAAAAATTACATTTTGGTCACTTGCCTAAATTTTGATGTATTATATTTTCTAAAAGACGTTATTAGAAACCAAAAACCTAAATCTTTAACTATTCTTCAAGAATTTTTTAATCATGCATTCACCATATTAAACCAAAACAAGATACAATTCATTGAACCGAAAAATGATATATGCCAAGGCAAAATTAAAATTGTATAATCAAAAGTACGGTTCAATTTCATAATAAAAAGCTAAAGTAAAGAATCTAAAATCTTATAACCGTAAATGATAATATCAAACCATGTAGTATATTAAACCTTAAATAATAAAATACACATTCACAAAATCATTCAATTACAAATCAAATTGAGAAAAGACAGAAACATATACTTGCATCAAAAGAAAGCATAACATGCAATATCGACTGTCTAGAGTTTCGAAAAACAAAAGAAAATGATTTATTTCTCCTTAAAACCAAATAAAATAATGCTTAAACCCATGTATCGATTTTCATCCTTATATACATACGATTATTAAAGAAATAATTAAATGATTTTCACAATCTAAAGTATACACCTAAACCCATTGGATTTGAAAAACTTTAGCATTCCCAAGGAAGAAACAATTGATTCTCAATGATTTCACATGACGAGATGATGATATCACTTGTTAGAACCAAATCAAAAATATGAAAATTAACCAGGATTTAATCATCAAGAATAAAAATACTAGATGTGGAAGCATACCAAAATTAATCGATAAGTCGAAATTCTTGAATCTTTCTTGTGATATTTCATGAAGATAGAATTCTCTTAAGTATAAACTCTCTGGCGGGATAAAAGAAAATACGAGATAATCTATTTCTTGAGGACCATAACCCCATTATATAGCGATTTAAGAATAAGTTATTGTTTGTACTTATAACTGATCTCTCGTCAAATGATAAATATAAATTTAGCAATATCTATACTTTTTATTTCCATAATATTTTTAATACCTTATGGTTTTATAAAATAATTAGTCATTCAATTTATGTCATATTTTATGATAAAAATAAATTATAAACATGTGCTTATGATTATAGTAGCTACCATTACATGGCTCTCAAGTCTTCAATCTGTTTGGTCAGCTTTGGAATATTTTACAGGTTGGCTGAGATTTAATTTGACAGTTAATGAATGAATTATCATGAAAATCTTTTATAAGCATATCTTCGTAATGGAGTCCTCCGAAATTCCCCGATTGTGCTAGCATTGATGGAAAGAGTATATGAAAATTAGTATTATTTATTTTTCAAAAAATAATGGTAAAGTATACAAATAGTCTTCCGGCTATAGGATATTGTTTTATTGAGTACATTGACTATTAAAAATTACAAAATAGTCCCTCAAATATAGTGAATTGCTTTATTGAATCTCTCAACTATTAAAAGTTACAAAATAGTCACTCGAGTATTCATTATGTTCTAAACTAATCCCTTTTCGTTAAAAAATTAGCGGTCATCTGAGTTGGACGTTAACATATTTATTGAGATATGATAGTCGTTTAAGATTATGATATCATATTTTATCATATCTCAGTCGGTAGATTATCGTACAGCTCAGACAATCGTCAATTTTGTTAACGAAAAATGATGGTTTTGGAACATAATGAATAGTTGGATGACCATTTTGTAACTTTTATTAGTCAAAAGACTCAATAAATCTACTCCCTATAGTTGAAGGACCATTTTGTAATTTTTAATAATTAGAAGACTTAATAAATAATATCTTATAGTCAGGGGAATGTAGTTTACCCAAAAATAATAACTTGAATTGAATTGCATCAGTGTGAACTAGAAATTCGATGTCAAACCGGATCCAACAATTTGTCAGACCGGGTCCTCTTAGAAGGTTCTACGTCTAATCCATCATTATTTTTTTCACTGCTCAAATTTTTATTTATTTTGATTTTGTCCCTCTTATTTTCTATTGCTAGTTATACGCTTCCCTTTTAGAATCATGACTTTGTCCATGTTTGTCAAGGAGTCTATTCTAATGGAGAACTAACCGTTTCTAGAGATTATTATTCAGAATATATACATTGATGGGAACAAGTTTATATCATCGGTCATTGACAATTCATCTCTTTTGATTTGGACGTAGAATTACGATCGATGAAGGGATAATAATTAGCTTATGTTTCTCGTGTAGATTATGGAAGGTTGGCCCCTTTACTAGTTTTGGTTAGGGTATTTAAAGTGGCCTTAGTTGATGGTGTCAAACATAAAATCGTTATGAATATTTATAAACTAATGAGCTAGACAAATTTGATAATTAAATTTTAAATTTTATTATGGTATGTCACACGAACCTATTAGAGGTCTTGACGGATCGTACTTGACTTAGAAGTAGAGATGCACATAGCCGGATTTAAATATGATCCGGATCAGATAAAAATCGATTCGATTTTTTCACTAAGCCAAAAAGTCAGTTTATAAAAAAATCGGTTCGGATCATAACCGGTTTGGAGGGCCAGATGATGTAACTGGTGTAACAGGTTTCGGTTTGAAAAAAACCCGTTTTTTTAAAAAACCGATTTTTAATCTGGTAAAAAATCCGGTCATCCAATTTTTTAAACCCCAGACCGGATTTTTTTCCGGATAAAAAACCAGTTTTTTATCCGGTTTTTTTCAAACCGGTTTTTAATCCGGTAAAAAATCCGGTAGTCCAATTTTTTCCCAAACTGATTATACTATCCGATTTTAAAATATCTAATCCGATTTTTCCCAAATCTAATTTCAGATATTTTTTACGTAAAATCAGATATTTAGATTTTTTGTGCACCTCTACTCAGAAGCCTATGCCCGAAGAATATAGACTCCTCTCCGATAAGTAGAAAATTTTGTCCGAGAGTCTATCTTGATGGAGAACCACAATTTTCAATTATGAGATATTATTCTCATAAAATATAATAATATATATAACAAACTATTTTATATCTCATTAAACTTTAAATTTAAAATCAATTGTAGCATTAAACTTAAAAAATTAATATTTGTTTTATTACTTAACTTTTATTCTAAAATCAATTATAAAAATTTTAGAATCACACTGAAGAGCATGAACAACTAAACTCAACAAAGTGTTATGAAGAATTTTATATCTTAATATTTTCAGTTGAACCTAAAATGTTATCAAGAATATAATATTTTCGGTTGGAAACCAGAAATTTTATGAAGAATATAACATTTTAGGTTCAACCGAAAATGTTAAGAAGATAGTAATATTTTAGATTGTGTCCAATCTAAAATATTATACTTTTTATTAAATTTTCAGTTACACTTAATTCGTCATTTTTATCCTTAAATTAGGTATCCATTCCTTGGATTTTCTCAATAATTTAAACAAATAGTTAAATGATAGTGTCAATTGGAAAAAAATATAAGCGTTGAATTTAGGGTAAAGTATATAAATGATGATTCAATTATGATGAATGATCTTTATGAATTTATGAGGTTTTAAAAATTATAAAATATTTATCAAATGATTTAATTATTATAAAATTGCCATCATATATTATAAAATAATAATGAATTTTAATAATTTTAATGACTATATAGCGACAATTTGATAAGTTTAGTGATCATTTTGTAATAGTTTAGATAAATATTAATGGCATTTTTAATCGATTGAAAAGTTTAATGATTATTTAATGATTTACGAAACTTTAATAGCCAAAAAAGATAATTTCAATATAATTTAATCACAATTTTATGTATTTACCCTTGAACTTTTTTATATTATATAAAATTTTGAAAGTGGCGTCAGATGGACTTGGGCGACTTTGGTCTTTCTTTTCTACAAATTGATTTACTAAAAGTAATTAAAAAAGCATTGCATAATAATATCATTATTTGTTTACCGATATCTTTTTGACTTTTAGGACCATTAAAACTAAAATAAAATAGCATTATCATTTATCAACTTTATCTTATGCTTCATATATATATATATATATATATATATATATATATATATAATTTTAATGTGGTCCTTTAATTAACGGTATCATTCGCTAATTATTACTATGTTGTCACGATCATTCACTGTGTTGAGTTACAGTCCACAATAACTAATGACGTGACAGATATGTTAAATTAATTTTTATGATCGAGTTCAAGGGTCAAATTGAGTTTTTCAAAAAGTTTAAGGTTTATTTAATAGTCAAGTCTCTATTTATTGTTAAGATCATACTTAACATACGTTTTAGTTTTAGTTTTATTTTAATCACTTATCATTAAGAATTAATAAAATTACCGACATGATAATTTTTTATATTTTTCAATGATGGCACGATATTAACTCACATCAATATTAATGCTAATTTTAACAACAACTAATAAAAATGGAAACTGAATGATAGTTAAATGATAAAAACACAATTTAAAAGAGGCGATACAAATCACGTGCATGTAACTGAAGGAAGTTTGAAAGAAACATTTGGCCAAAATGTGAAACAGCTGTTATTTAAAAATAAAATATTTTAAATTTTTAAAAGAATATAAAATTATAAATTATAAATTATTTGAATTTAGAATTTAAAAGTATTTATAAAATATTAAAAATTAAATACTTTCATAGAAAAAAATATATGTTTGTCTCTTATCAATTTGAGTTTGAGTCTACTCCTACTAATTAAATATATTTTTATTAAAATCATCTTTACACTTAAGTAATAGTAACTTTTTAAGTTCCTTACTATAGTTTAAAAATGATAAAAATAAAAAAAATAAGTATAATATTAAAAATATAAAATAAAATAATATAACAATAAATTGTTTGAAATTGTTTAATCTATTAAAAGATAAACAGTTGATGTTAACTTAATAGATCTGTTACTTTTTATTAGTTGGGTTAATTTGATAAAAATTAAAAGTTTGAGGGTCAAAAGACATAAGATCTTATTCATTGGACATATATTTATTCGGATAAATAAAACAATAAATGTTTTCTTGAAGAGTCTCTTTGAGAGCGTTTTTTCAATGAAGCAAAGAAGGATTATAAGATCATATGTTCCTCAATAAGGAGGATCGTGAATATCACTATAAAGAAAGAAATCTAAGCCATCCGACAGAGAATTAAAATATATTAATAAGCGGTGAATTTAATTTTTTTTTATAGATTGTGGATCAATATAAACATAACAAGATTTTTATTTAAAATAATATATATATATATTAATTTAAAAATATAATAACAATTATATATATATGGATTAAATCTAGAAAAAATATATTAAATGATATAATTTTCTTAATATAATTAATACATGTTTTTTATTTAGGTTAAACTAACTATTTGGTAATCCTCCTATTACTTAATTTATGTTTTGGTCACTCGACTTTTACTTTTTTCAAAATCTTAGCTAACCATACATTTTGGTTCTATTTTGATCACTCACCATTAAAAACTAATAATGATGTTAACATAACTTTTTTTAATTATTTTTCAATCATGATATGGCATTATCTTATGATGACACGCCAACATCACCGTTAAATTTTTAAAGACAAGAGATCAAAACATAAATTAAGTGTGATTTAAAATAAATAATAGTGATGTGACCAAAATAGAAACTAAATAATCAATGAATGACTGAATAAGTAATTTACCTTTTTTGGCAGAGATGAATCCATCATTTCCGGGCTTACTAAGAAGATCCGAAATCAAATGTGGAAAAGGGCTCTCAAAAGAAGCCAATGAGAGAAGGTAGAAGACTTCGGTGTTGTTTGTTTGGACTGTAACTCTCTCAAAGTCAAGAGACAAGGCCAATACCCTACAATTCAACCGTAAGGATTCGAAGATCCTTACTAAAAGTCGGGATGAACTCATCACCAAACATTCCGTCAGCTGTAGTTTTTTTGTTGTTAACGAAACGGCCCCATCAGTATTTAAACACATGCAACATAATTAGTGGCGGATCTAAAAAATTTAATGACTATGGTCCAAAATTTTAATACTCGGATCTAAAAAATTTGGGTGTACAAATTTTCTTAATTTTTCTTATTCTTATTAGTAAACTAAACTAAATTTAACAATTTTCTTAAAATAATGGCCGTGCAATGGGTTCCCTATGATTTTTTTAAGTTTTTGCCCAGTATCCCAAAAATGTCCGAGACGACTTGGATTACACTTTAAAGAAGAAAAGCTTAAATCGTTATAATGCAAATGGATGCTTGTATTTTGAAGTACAAACAAGATAATATCATTGAAAGATGATATAAGAGAATGTATGATTGGGGATGGCAACGAAATGAAGCCAGTGATCTAAACTCAATCAAAGAACGAGATGAAAGACGGATTACATTATTGTCACAATCTAAGGTTTTGAATGGGAAAGAAAATTATTAGAAAGTTAAGATAAGAAAAAAAGATTAATATGAAGATAATGAAGATAAAGACAATAAGATAAACAAAGACAAAGAAGATAAAGATAAGATGACTTAGTCAAAATTAGGGTTTTGGTGATGATGGGCGAGAATGGTGATTTGATGATGACGACTACGGTGATGATGTTGATTGATAGATAGTTATCCTACAAACCCTTATAATCACAATTGACTAAGAAAACTCGATAATTGAATCTAACCAACTCTCCTTATCGCAATGAGAAGGCAAACCAAAGTGTAAAGATCTTCCTCACGAAGAACTTAAAAAACTTAATGATGAAGAATGCTTCAAAGGTAAGACAATCAACACTGGCAGAAACGAACTCTCGTTGTATTATTAATCAAAGAAATCTGATTTACAATGGTGAATGAAACCTCCTTTATACAGGGTGGGTTCCATGAATCTAAGTAACTACAGAATAAAAATAATAATAAATTAAATATAATTTTTAACTCTATCTTAATTCTTAATAAAATAATAAATCTAATCCTCAAAGATAATGCATCATCTATATTAAATTATCTTAAAAATAATCAATAAAAATATTGATAATATTTACAAAATATGGTATTAATCACATATATAAATTTCTGCGTGCGTTGTCTTCACTAAAATGGGCGTATCTTGGGTTCCCGACATTGAATTGACGCGTTTCAAATACCATTGGAAAGCTAAGAGACAATCGATCGTATCTCCAAAAGACATGTCGACAAAATAACACTCAGATCCCATTTTAAAAGTCATCACAAGTCTGTTGATCTTCTTTTTCAAGACTTCGTTGTGTGGATCAATTGGAAAAAATAATCAATCTTCTTTTGATGTGAGCCTTGTGGTGCAAATATCAATGTAGTTTCAAATTATAGTATTTTTTTATTTATGGGTGAATAAAGATCATAAAAATTTAGATGTTATCTGAAAAATAATTAAATAAAATTATATAGGTAACAGAGGTGTACATGTGACTTGAGGATCTCACCATTTTCTACTATTTAACTCACTAGCCTTGAGCCACTCTCTTCATTTCATATTATATCCTTTTTTTAAAAAAATAAAACAAAAGAAAAATAAGATCAAAAGAGGTGAAGGAAAAGTCTATTGGGTTTATCACCTTTCTTTCGTTTATATTAATTTTGACTACACTCAGCATCATAAACCTTATCAAACAATCCATACAAAGGAATTTCCTAGGGTAAACTACCTATTTGGTCAATCACTTATTACTTAGTTTCTATTCTAGTCAATCAACTATTTTTTTCTAAGATCATACCTAACGTTATATTTCGGTTTTATTTTGATCACACTCCGTTAAAAAATTAATAGTGATGCTGATATGTTGTCATAAGATAATGCCACGTTAGAATTTAAAAATAATAAAAAATATCATGTCAGCATCACTATTAATTTTATATCAACAGATGACCAAAACATAATCAAAACATAACGTTAGATGTCATTTTTAAAAAAAAATTGAGTAACCAAAATAAAAACTAAGTAATAATTGGTGATCAAATATGTAATTTAGCCAATATAATATACTAAATATATAGGGTGTCTTTATGGTCAATGAAGTAAAAAAAATGTGTTTATACTAATTATGGAAGTTGTATGTTCTTGTGGAAAATACAAATAATGTAACTGCTATATTTTTAAGGTATGTAACTGCTATTGTTAATATAGTAATATAAAACCATAATATATATATATATACAAGGACGGCTCTGGGTATTTTTTGACCCGGGACGAAATAAAACAAATGAGCCCTATTTATGTTCTTTATTTTTTTAACTCAGACGAAATAAAAGAAATGAACCCCTAATTATGTAAAATATTACATTTATAAATTAATAGGCACTATAAAAAATATTATGGGCCTTAGGCGGGCGCCCCTCCTGCCCGCCCGACCCTATATATATATATATTATTTACTTTCTGATTTAGCATCGGCAAGTTTGCTTGTTGGAGTTTGGATAAAAGGATCAAAGGAAAGGGCAAAGTATAGCATTGTACGTTGCATCAAAGGTGAGATTTTATTCTTTTTATTTTTGGTGAACTACACATTTAGTACCTAAACTATAAGTTTTAGTCTGTTTCAATACCTATATTTTTTATTTTTTTCAAAATCATATCTAATGTTTAGTTTTTATTTCACTTTAGTATCCTCCGTTAAAAACTTAACACGTTTAGTACCTAAACTATCAGTTTTGATCTGTTTTAGTACCTAAACTTTAAAAAAAAATCAAAACTTAACATTAAATTTTTAACAAGGGTAGTAAAATAAAACAAAAACTAAACTTTAAGTATGATTTAAAAAAATTAAATACTAAAACGGATAAAAACTGATAATTAGATATTAAATACGTAATTTAATGTTCTACTTTTTGGTAATTAAAAACGTGCAAGTTTTCTTAGATAATAACCAAAAACCAGCGGCTGAGAAAGATAGCTGGTCATCTCTTCCTTAACACAAAGACTTAAAAGGCATCTAAGTGAAGTGGTGAATTTCATGAGTGGAGTTTCACTTTTTCTGTAAAAGAAGTTTGGGTAAATTATACATTTAATAGTTAAACTATCAGTTTTGATCTGTTTTAGTATATAAATTTTTAACTTTTTCAAAACTATACTTCGCATTTTAGTAATTGTCGTTAAAAGTTTCACACGTTTAAACTATCAATTTTAATATATTTTAATAACTAAATTCATTTTTTTTAATTTAACATTGAATTTTGAACGGGGGTACTAAAATGGAAAAAATTTAAAATTTTAGGTATAATTTTGAAAAATTAAAAGTTTAAGTATTAAAATAAACCAAAATTGATGATTTAAGTCTAAACACATAATTTACCCAAAAGGTCTTGCAAGTTGGTGAATATGCTTCTCTTATTTCTACAAAGAGATAAGCTATGTTAGGGTTATTTAGTGGGATACTGTGAATCAACGAATAGAAAAATGAAACAACACCGATTGATTCAAGTAGTATGTAACTTGATATCGCTTAATCAAAGTCTTGATTTCGAATCATTGTATATGCAAAAAATCCCTGTAGGGAGACTCACTCAGTAAAATCAGGTGTGCGACACATGTCAATTTGGATTAGCTTGATATCGCTTAATTAATGTCTCGATTTCGAGTCATTGTGTATGCAAAAAATATCCGTTGGGAGACTCACTTACTAAAATCAGGTGTGCGACACATGTCAATTCAGATTAATCGGCGAAGCCTTAAAATTGGGAGGAAATAAAAAAAAATTGAGATGGAGTCAATTATTAATATTATAAAGTTGGGATAAACGTTATAAATATTTCAATAGCTGCTTATCAATATTATAAATCTATTTTAATGCTTTAATTGTTATTTAATATTATAAATATTAGGAATAGATATAAGTCGAGTTGGAACGAATTTTCAATTAACTTAATTCGAGAAAAGTAATTCCTGCTTAAATCCTATTTGATCCGAATGCAAAAAACTTTACTCCATCTGAACCCGACTCAATTTATAGATTAAAAACTTGACCTAAATCTAAATCCAACCCGATTACTAGACAATACAACCTGCAACGCAACTGATATAGTATTTGACAATTTCATGTCCATCCTTAATTATGATAAGTATTAATGATTTGTAAAAATGTTATAATTTTATAAATTTCTGTCGACGTAATCTTTGAATTTTGATTTTATCATTTAAATAAATTACTTTATTTATTATTACATCGTTGATCAAAATGACTTTCCATCTCTCTTCAACACCATTATTATTGGAATATAAACTCAATACTTCTTTGAAACTCCATTCCGTTTAGAGATGCTTATAATTTGTCAATGATAATCTTCATTTTTGTTCATTAATGATTTCTGTAGCGTTATTTAATTATAAACATGAATCTGATTAATGCTATGTATAATGTTAAATTTCAATTTTAATTAGTAGATAAATTCTATGTTTTAATTGATGAACAATCTAAAACAATAATTATAACTTATTATTAATATAATTCTATCTATACCATAATAAATTTTAATTATTATTTTCATATAATTCACGTGCCCTACAAGAATTCTATTCATGTACAAATACATATTATAATTATTAAATTTTTAAATAAATTTTTAATATATATTATTAAATAATATAAAGTTTTATTTAGTCAAAATGGTGTTATTGTTATTATATTATAAGTATATAAAAACGGACGAAAATGTTAGGTGGACCAATAAAAGGTTAGGTGGGAGGGGTAAAAGAGTAAACGAAAGAGAAAGGAAAACAGCTGCGAATAAGCGAGGAAAGAGATCCAAGGGGCAGTAATACATCGTTTGTTGCAAAAGACGAGAAAAGGAAAAGAAAAATAGCGACAATCTCGAAGCTATTTTCTCTCACTGTCCATTTTACCCTTTAAGTCTTTTTCTCTTTAAAAAACCCTAATCCTAACCCCTCCCTTCCTTCCTTCAAAAAAAAAAAAAACTATTACTTCTTCTCATCCTTTGCACCTCAATCATGTCTTGCTTCATTAGCAAATACGCCGGTAATTACTCTTCCCTTTCATTTGTAGTTAATTTTGTGTTTATAGTCTTTATCTCTTGGATTGATCTGAGTGATCTCTTAGTTGTTTGGTTGGTTTGACGATGATACTTTGTTAGTTACTGTTTAACAAAATTAGTTGAGTGATATATAGATTTATTAAGATCTTCTTAAGTATCATTCATTTGTTGTTGCGATCTGATTGTCAGCGGGGATTGACTAAATTTATTCGGTGATTTTTAATCTAAAGAAACTTGACAGATTTTTCGTAAGTTTTAATTTAAAGTAAATCCGTTCAAATTGTTTTCTTCTTTATTTGGTTAATTTCTGAACTGAAGATGTAGATCAGCATGCATGCGCTTCTTATACATACAATCTATCCTTTTCTTCATGTTTTTAAACTGAGCGATATTTATCAATATATGATTTTTAAAATTTTTAGTCTATTTATCAGTCCTAGATGTTCTTAAAACTGTCATGATATCATCCGATTCAAGATGAAGGGGTTGGGGGAAGATTGATGAAGTTGATAATGTTAATTATTTGCGTTGTGGTGTTTCCATTCTAGATCTGAGATCCCTGAAACTTATCCATTCACCCTTAAGTTGCTCCAGTTTTTTTTTTTAATTAATTGGATCTATATGTTAAATCTTTAATGGGAAGTTGTTGACATGATTATTTATTTTGACTTGTGAATCTTGTAGATGAGTTAGCTAAGAACGCTGCCTACATTGGCACCCCGGGAAAGGGTATCCTTGCTGCTGATGAATCCACTGGCACAATTGGCAAGCGTCTTTCGAGCATTAATGTAGAGAATGTAGAAGAAAACAGGCGAGCTCTCCGTGAGCTCCTCTTCACCGCTCCTGGAGCACTTCAGTACCTTAGCGGTGTTATCCTCTTTGAGGAAACCCTCTACCAAAAAACTGCCTCAGGTATTATTACAGAACTCAATTGTTAATATATTCTTTTTAAAAACAATGTATGGGTGGTTATTGGTTTCTGATATTGATTTACAATATGCAGGCAAACCGTTTGTTGATGTTTTGAAGGAAGGTGGTGTCCTCCCTGGCATCAAGGTCGACAAGGGTACTGTTGAGCTGAATGGAACCAATGGTGAGACTTTCACTCAGGGTCTTGATGGCCTCGCACAACGATGCCAGAAGTATTACGAAGCCGGTGCTCGCTTTGCCAAGTGGCGTGCTGTTCTCAAGATTGCCGCCAATGAGCCATCTGAACTTGCAATCCAAGAAAATGCCAACGGGCTAGCCATGTATGCTGCCATCTGCCAGCAGTGTGGCCTTGTCCCCATTGTTGAGCCCGAAATTCTTGTTGACGGACCACACAACATCAAAAAGTGTGCTGAAGTGACAGAGCGTGTCCTTGCTGCTTGCTACAAGGCTCTAAATGACCACCATGTTATGCTTGAAGGTACTCTTTTGAAGCCCAACATGGTGACCCCAGGTTCTGACTCTCCTAAGGTTGCACCAGAGGTTATTGCGGAGTACACCGTCCGCGCCTTGCAGCGTACAGTCCCTGCTGCAGTCCCAGCTATTGTCTTCTTGTCTGGTGGGCAAAGTGAGGAAGAGGCTACCCTTAACCTTAACGCCATGAACAAGCTCCAGACGAAGAAGCCATGGTCACTCTCGTTCTCTTTCGGACGTGCCCTTCAGCAGAGCACTCTCAAGGCGTGGGCCGGAAAGGAGGAGAATTTGAAGAAGGCACAAGATGCTCTCCTTGTTAGGTGCAAGGCCAATTCGGAGGCTACCCTTGGTACTTACAAGGGTGATGCGAAGCTTGGTGAGGGTGCTGCCGAAAGCCTTCACGTCAAGGACTACAAATACTAAGAATAGCCTTGTGGTATATTGTGCCATGTTCAGGAGAGTGAATTTGGGTATTGATATCAGGCCTATAGTGTTTTTCTTTTAATTATTGGTTTTGTGCCGCTGCTTATCGAAATTAAGTTGTGAAATCAGACAGACAAATAAGCTTGGGGAGCCTTTGTGCTCCTCGAGTGTCGATGGTATTTTGTTGTTGTTTCTTTCAGCTTAAAACAATTTTCTCTGCTTACATAAATGATGCGTGAGCCTGCATTTTGGCACAATGACCTACTTATATTTTTAAAATTTGTGTTTTGTTCATTTATCAGTCACAACTCACAAGCCTTCAAATGAAGACCTCGAATGTGACGGAGTCTTGATTAAGAATCATTTAAATGACATTTAAAGTCTTGATTTAGGATCATTTATTTAGAGCCATTACTTGATTGGTTCGACTCCCACACTTCATATTTTATTTCCTTCAGTTTTAACCAATACCAGCATAGGTGAATGACACGTGAATTATTAATTTCTAAAAGTAAAAAATGATGTCCATATAACTTCATATCCAAACCCATCTAGAAGCTTGAAGCGTTGTAACCACTGAAATAGACATGGCCCTTATATCAATATAAAGATTAATCTCATAACAGAAGTCATATTAATTTCTTTGCTTTTGTGTGAAGGACTAATCTTAATTGTGTGGTCTACACTTTCATTCTGTCAAACAGTTGTTCATCTCCGGCCAAAATGTACGACTTTTTATAATATTAGATTTTCGTTTTCCAATTCGTTGACACAGCTGGTGAGCTAGGATTTCGGGCCGCAACTTTACGGTCAATTATTATTATTTAAATATTAATTAATATCAAATATATATTTAAAAAAATAAATAATTTTTTTATCAAGTATCATCATTTAAAAGAAATTGTATTTACGAAAACGAAAAATATTTTAATCTCTGCTGTGCTAAATTCTTAATTCTGTCCATGGATAGAAAGATTCTCCGACATCGAGGTTATTGTTAAGAGAAAATAATTTCAGTGACCAAAAATCTCATATAATATACGATTTTAACCAATTTTTTTCGGATTTGTCAAAATGACCAACAAAATCGCAAAGCGATCGCTAATTCGCAACGCGATCTCCATTATCGCAAATCAGTTTCCAGATTCGCAACGCGATTATTACTATCGCAATGCGATTTTCCAATTTCGCGTTGTGATTTTCCCAATTCGCAATGCGAATAACAAAATCGCAATGCGAATTTGGAAAATCGCAATGCGATACTGACTATCGCAACGCGATAATACAAAATCGCAATACGAACTTGGAAAATCGTAATGCGATACTGACTATCGCAACGCGATTCTGACTTTCGCAACGCGATTCTGACTTTTGCAACGAGATTCTGACTATTGCAACGAGATAATAGAGAATCGCAATGCGATTTTCAAAGTTCGCAACAGGTTTTAGTTTCGCAACACAAATTTTTTGTGTATATATCTACGCAGCAGCAACAACTCATAACCTAAATCCCTAAATCGCAACTCATTCCATCTCCATCTATCACTCTCTCCGGCGACATCCGTTCCTATATCCAACGACATCCTTCCCCATCCGGCAACAGGTCTTAGTTTCGCAGCTCGTTTGTTTAGTAAATTAATTTACAACCATGAAATCATCTAATGTTGATCATGTTTGGATAGATTTGTGTTTTGGAGGGTCATGGAAGAATGTTCATGGTGTTTTACAATATATGCCTTTACACATGAATCTTCAACTAAAACTGTCATTAAAAAAGTTAACTTATGAAACTCTAATGTTACGTGTTTCAAAGAAATTGAATTTAGAGCCCCTAAGTGGATTTAGGTTATCTTATCAAAGAAATGGTAAAGTTTATTTGTTAACCGACAATGAAGATGTTGAACGATTCATTGCTTACATTAGTGTTTCAAGTGATGATGTTACATTGTATGTTGTTGAACCTAGAAGTAGTATTGTTGGGTCAGTAGCGGGTAGTAATCAACTAAGTTTTTCTCAAAACCCACAACCTTTCTCTAATCCAAATCCCAATCAACTTTCAGCACCAAATTTCGGTTTTCGTATTGACCAATTAGACGATGATGAGCCAAGAGAAAAAATTGTGAGTACTAGTCAGTATTCGAAATTTGATCTTGGTCAATACCCGGACTTTGATATTGGTCAATACTCGGATTTGATGATGTTTCAGAAGAAGAAACAGACCCTGCGTGTAATGATTTTGATATTGGTCAATACCCGAATTTTGATGATGAAACAGCCGTTGTCGAGGAAGATGTTGTTGATGATAATGAGGAGGAAGTTACGACTGTGAATGAACATGTTGAACATCCATTATGTAATTCATATAATCCTGAAGAAGAAAAAGAAGAAGAAAAAGGCTCCGAAGAAAAGAAAATGCCACGGGAGTATAACTGGAATATGCCAGAATTACTTCAGCTACCGGAAGAAGAGTTGGTAAAGAAAGCAGTTGATTGTTACACAAAAGTTATTCGTATCAAGAAAGATGATTGTTTTGATACAAAGGAAGACTTGAAGATAGCTTTGTATAAGAAATGTGTGGAAGATGGCTATCAACTAAAAGTTAACAAATCAAGCAAAGATCGTTTCGAAACAAGGTGTATGATTGACAAAAACTGTACGTGGCGTATGATTGCAAAGAGGATAAAAGATTGCGAAATGTTTCAAGTTAGGACTTTTATTGATAAACATACATGTTCAAGAACCCAAGTTTTTCCTCACCATAGACAGGCAAACAAAAAGGTGTTGGGTGGTTCTCTGGCTGAGTTAATGTTTTTGAATGGCAGGGTATATCGGGGACATGAAATTATGACTAACATAAATGCTCGGTTCAAGATTAGTATATCATATTCTCAAGCTTGGAGAGCCAAATGTTATGCCTTGGAATTGTTGAGGGGGTCGCCAGAAGCATCGTTTGCCCAACTGCCGGCTTATTGTCACAATTTAAAGCTGAAAAATCCTGGGTCGGTAACTCATATCAAAACAGATACAGATGGACGCTTTGAGTTGATGTTTATTGCCATTGGTGCTGCGGTTAGTAAATCAATATAATTCTGTTGACTCATTTTTGTTAGTTACATGCATTTCACATTTAAATGATTATATTTCTTGTGTATATTATTTTGTAGATTCGTTCGTTTATTACTTGCATGCGCCCAGTTATTATAGTTGACGGAGCACATTTGAAAGGTCGATACCTTGGAGTAAACTTATTAGCAGTAGCCATGGATGCTAACAATAGGATATTGCCAATAGCTTACGGGGTTGGCAAATCTGAAACATCTGATTCATGGACATGGTTTATAGGGCATCTTAGGGATTGCATAGGTCCTATTAGCAATCTGGCAATCATATCCGATAGGGCAAACTCAATTGACAACACTGTTAGAAGGTGTTTCCCAGATGCTTTTCATGGACTTTGTGGTGTTCATTTGTATACAAATCTAAAATCAAGGTCTGCTGGTGTAAAAAATCACAAATGGACATACTGGAAGGCTGTAAAAGCTTATCGGGAAGTGGATTTTAATAAGCATATAAACTGTTTAAGACGTGTTTTGCCTCAGTGTGCTCAAACACTAGAAGATGTCGGGTTTGAAAGATGGTCAAGAGTACATCAACTTGGAGCAAGATATGGTTTCATGACGTATAATAGTGCAGAATCAATCAACGCTCTAAGTCGTCATTCCCGGAAATTACCCATTACTATGTTAATGGAGTTTTTTCGAGCCTCTATTCAACAGTGGTACTACAAGAAAAGAAACCATGCAGGTATTATTTCTTTAAATTCGTAACTTATCATATATATTTTACTAAGTATTATTTATTTAAATTTACAGGAACATTGGAACATCGTGTTACACTATGGACAGAAAAAAAGATAACGAAACGTGTTGTGAAGTCAACGTCATGGAGAGTTGAACCCATGTTCAAACACTTTGTTTGAAGTACTGGATAATAACTTAAATGGGCTTGTCGATCTAAATGCAAAGACGTGTAGTTGTATGAAATGGCAAACATTTGGTTATCCGTGTGGCCATGTTATAAAAGTTTCTCTTCATCTAAACCAAGATGATTCAAGCTCATACGCTATGGATTGCTACACTACAGAAGTATATCGACAGACTTATGGCGAGATTGTCTACCCTATTCCACATCCTTCTGAGTGGGACATACCAGATGACTTACAAACAGTTTTGCCACCAGCCATGGACAGAAGGCTACCTGGCCGACCAAAAAGTCATGATCGTATACCGTCTAAGGGTGAAGAGAAGAAGAGATCGACATATAGTCGGTGCAAGGAAAGTGGTCATACAAGGTTGACATGTGGATCACCAGTGCCATCACAATCATCTTTTCCTCTACCAAAATATGGATCCTCATCAAAATCCAAAGCTCATATGGTGTCAAGAATCCTACATATGATGCCATGTGAATCGAGCTCTTGAATGGTGGGAGGGACCTCTTCAACGATGACAGTGGCCTCTTGAACGGTGAGAGGGGACTCTCGAGGAATGATAGGGGCCTCTTCAACGATAGGAGTGGACTCTTGAGGGATGACAGGCGAGTCGGGCTTCTTCTTGCAGTGTCTTCACACTATTGGGGTGTACGGAGACTTAATAGCACGTGCACGCCGTCTGATGCGTGAACTCTGTCGTACAAGAAAAACCCGATGTAAAGCATCCACCTTATCGGTCCGCTAAATAATTAAATACAAATATCAGTAAATAAACAGACATGATATTTAAACAGTGAAAACAAAGACAAATATGTTTCAAACTTGCATTGAATTCACCCAAGTCATTATTCTATCATAGTTCACAAAATGCATCAGATAACAAAGGCAAATATGTTTCAAACTTGCAACACTGTCAACTTAGTATTTGTCTTTGTCTATTGGTTGAAGTAATGCAATTAATTCAAGTTTCAATTTGCAGAAGAAGAATAGTTTCAATTGGCAGCAAACGAACAAATTTACTTTCAACCAAAAGACAAAACAAAGACAAATACTAACTTCACAGTGTTAAAGAATACACAGTTTAGCAGAATTGGCAGCAACTGAACAAATTTACTTTCAACCAAAAGACAAAACAAAAGGCAAATACTAACTTCACAGTGTTAATAAACAGTTTAGCAGTATTGGCAGCAACCGAATAAATTTACTAAGCAATCTAAATGAAATGGTTAATCTAAGTGAAATTACGAGTAAATTTATCATCAAGTTAAATATGGAAAATCTTAAACTTACCTCATTGCATAGAGTATGAACCTCATTCTGCAACGATACTACCATCTCACGTAGAGCGGCAACCTCACCACGTAAAGTAGACACCTCCACACGCCATGCACCATCGTTATCGCGTAGAGTACCGATCTCCTCACGCAAGGCATTGACCTCATCACGTAACTCCCTTGACTAATCCCGTGGAGGTGGAGAACAGGGAGATAGAAGTCGTGGCATCTTTTCCGGTCGCCTATCATGAGGTGATGGTGGAGAAGAGGCTCGATGATGTGACGGGATAGGTGATGGCTCTCGTTGTAGAGGTGTATAGTCGGGTCGATCAGGTGATGGCTCTGGGTGAGGTGATGGCTCTCGAAGTGGAGGTTGCTCATCATTCGTGCCATCAAGAAAACGTTGACTAGCTTGCCACCAATCAGTGGCAAGCTCAGCCTTCGTGGGTGTCAGTCTCATTAATGGAGTGTTGGCCTCCTAAAAATATAAAAACTCAAACAAAGTTAAACGTCTACTATTAATAACTTGTTTATATATGATAGTAATTGTGTTAAATTACATTATTTATTGTCGCATATGGTATTAAGTCTTCCCAATCCAACAGACGTTTCCTCTTCCAGGAAATAGCCCTAGGAATATCATTTGAGGTTTTTAATGCATATATCCGCATGCTGGGGAAAGCCTCGAATATCCAAATCTACAAACAATATAATAACAAACATTAGTAATTGTTAAATAATTAATTATAATTTTGAAAACATTATATAGAAATTCTTACCTTAAAGGCCCAAACAAAGCCTGACAAAGTGTATTTCGACCAATCGCCCCGCAAACTTTTGCGGTCATCAAAGGCAGACGACAACTTAGTCCATGTAGCTTTCCATATATACGAACCCCATGGAAACAGATTCCATGCATTTAGGTCCTCTACCAATAATATTAGCTCCTGATGAATAGGTTGTCTGGCCTCTCTGCCTAAAAAGCCGGCATACAAAAGTAGTAGAAGGCATACTCGGACAACATCGACGTTATTCATCCGAGTAAAACCATCTTTCTTATTAAACAATTTCTTCATGTCGTCGACGTGTAAGTTCGGCTTCTCTATTGACTCATCAGGAAAAACCCTGGATAACCATGATGGGCGGGTGATATGACGAGTGTACTGGCCTACATCATCGTGTCCGAATCGTAGACCAGTGATTAAGCAGAACTCCTTCCACCCAAAACAAGTGTACGTCGGTGGAAAATGAAACCATATCTCTTCCTCACCACGTTGTATATTGTCAGAAAGATCGCTAGTCATGGTCTGAAGCCACAAATGGGTCAAATTAGCATCTCCACTCGGATGCTGTACTCTCAGCCATGGCCCGAAGCAGGTTTCCTCAAACAATTTTCTTTGTGCAAGTGAAAGCTTCGAAGCAATTGTAGTGGCTAGGCTAACTTTATTCCTTAATGTCAATGAAGCCGAAAAAAATTTCTACAAAAACAATAAACATACCAAGTAAGATATACCAAAAACTACACTATGAAGATATACCAAAAACAATAAACATAAATAGTAGTTTATTCTTGAAACTAAAATTTGCAACACTGTTTTGTCTTTTGATTGAAATGAAAATCGCAACGAGAGAATGAAAATCGCAACGCGGAAATGACTATCGCAACGAGAGAATCGCAACGCGAAATGAAAATCGCATTGCGATTTTGGTTTCGCGTTGCGATAGTCATTTCCGCGTTGCGATTGTCATTCTCGAAGCTATTCTTCTTCTGCATTACTTCAACCAAAAGACAAAACAAACACAAATACTAACTTCACAGGGTTAAATACTAAACAGTTTAGCAGTATTGGCAGCAATCGAATGAATTTAATAAGAAATCTAAGTGAAATAGTTAATCTATTATTGAAATTACCAGTAAACTTATCATCAATTTCAATATGAAAAACCTAAAACCTAAAATAATGCAAAAATTTCAAAATAAAAATAATTAAAAAAACTAACCCTCGGAGGTTGATTTTCCATTTCTGAATGATTGTGAGGGATTTCTGACCGTGAATGGTTGTGAGGGATTTTGCCGGCGATGGGGACGGAAATCTTCGGAGATGGGGACGGATTTTGCCGTAGAGAGTGAGAGATGGAGATGAGACTGAGTGTTGTGATTTTAGGTTTGAGGTTATGAGTTACGATTACTGTGGACGGTTCAGTTTCTGATATATTAAGAAAAAATTCATGTTTGGAATTTGAAAAAAAAATACGCGTTAATACGAATGGCGCTATGTAAATCGCATTGCGATAGTCAGATTCGCATTGCGATTTACGTATTCGCATTGCGATTTTCCTAATTCGCATTGCGATTTACTTATTCGCATTGCGAATTGGGAAAATCGCAACGCGAAATTGGAAAATCGAATTGCGATAGTAATAATCGCGTTGCGAATCTGGAAACTGATTTGCGATAATGGAGATCGCGTTGCGAATTAGCGATCGCATTGCGATTTTGTTGGTCATTTTGGCAAATCCGGAAAAAGTTGGTTAAAATCGTATATTATATGGGATTTTTGGTCACTGAGGTTATTTTCTCTATTGTTAATGGTTAGCGTTAGGGATTGTAACGGGTCAGGTTTTTTGTCAGCTTGACCCAACCTAAAATAGGTATCCTCTACTCTAATTCAACCCGATTCGAAAAATTTATATCCTACATCTGACCTTACTCAATTTGAAAAATATATATCCTCCACCCGACCAGATTTTTTAGAATATAAATCCAACCTGACCTGACCTGACTCGGTATAAATTAAGGATTTAATTAAAAAAAATTAGGAAATTACATTATTATCATCTGGTCAGGCCGGGTTGGAGTTTTTTTACCCTCGACTTGACCGACCCGAACCCAATTTTTTTGATAAAAAATTTGACCTTATCAGATCGATTCGGATCGAAACCTATCAGATTTAAGTTAAATTGCTTTCCATAGCTCTAGCATCCTTCCTCAATTCGTTCGAGTAAAGACATCGATGACGACTCAGACTACTATTTCCAAACTTTATTCACTACTTTCTATAACAAAAGTAATGCATCTTTATTGTCATTTAAAATCTAGGCTCATTATATAAAATTATGTGTTTAAAATCTATTATGTTGGAATTGCGGAGGATTAGGTAATTTAAAACAGTTCAAGATTTAGATCGCTTTCTAGTTAATAATTTCATTCATGTTATATTCTAAGTGAAGCAAGCTTTGTCGAAATCAAGGTGAGGTTAGGAACAAGTTAGGAATAATAAAGTTGACGTTGAGCATTGCCATACCCTTCGAATCATATCGATGTTATTATTGAATATAAAAATAAACATTTCCACTTTACAGGGATTTATGGTCATTCTAATGCGAAATTTAAACATAAAACATGAGAACTAATTGATACGCTTAAACGATAGTCTTAATTACCAAGGTTAATCGGTGGTGATTTTAATGAGATATTGACGGACTCTGAAAAGGTTGGTGGAAGACGTAAGCCAAGAGTACAACTAAATGAAATTTCGAATGTCGATCGGTCGGAATTAACTATCGGATTGCAGGCCAACTAAAGGTTGATTTAATTGGTTCCACGGGAACAATCCAGACAACACAATTGCTGAACGTTTGGACCGTTATGTAGTATCGATAGATTGGTTAATTTCTTACCCCCAATTTCGAGTATGCAGCGTTTTCAGACCGTTCCTTTTTAGTAATGAATACATCTCATATTTTAAGTGCACAATGGCGGCCATTAGGAAATGATAATTTCCCATATGATACATGCAACTTATTGAACTCGCACTCGTATTCATACACAACACGATTCAATTGATTCAGGGTCAAGAATTATTGCTTCATCTGCTTAATGAATTGATCTCCTATATACTTGTTTTTAAACTCTTCTAAGAACAAGGTCCATATTACTTGATCAGTAGTCATTCTCAGGGTAACATTTGTCCACCAGATTTTCGCTTGCCCACGAAGCAAGGAGACTACTCCATCTAATTTTTCTACATCAGAACAGTGGAGTCCATCTAACATAATCTTCACATCATTGAGCCAAAGGTCCGTAGCAACAGGACCTTCCTCGTCTTCACCTTTAAATTCTGGAGATCCTAATCCCTTCAACTCATTCGCAACATTCATTCTCTGAGTTGAAGAGGCATGAGGTTGGAAATGCATCAAGACGGCGTCCAACGTTCTGAAGAAAACGTCTTGATCTTGTACAGGCACTCCAAAAGGTGCCCGTTCTTCACACTACCTGGCCAGGGTAGGTGAATTACTACTCTCGACTGGCTTATCATCTCCCGCTTCACTTCGGGAGCTATCATGTCTGGACATCTAATGAGATATAACCATATAACTCTATTAGCATAACAACATACTTGTTACTCTTATTAGATCAGAAGTTCTCACTATTATGTTGGCATGTACACATTTAAAAACACTCTAGACTCCGATTTATGCTTAAAATCGGCTAAACCATAGCTCAGATACCATTAAATGTAACACCCCAACCCGTACCCGACCCGGATACGAATATGAGGTGTCACATTGACTATTCAAAACATTTACATTTATAGAAATCATGGAAAATTCAAACTTTCATTAATATAAAGTTAATCATTTACATAAATATGTTCAAAATATTACAAAATCAATCAGAGCATACATACTTCACGACTTTGTTTACATGCCAACATATCTATTACATAAAAAACATACTGTACAAAGTACTTCTGATCTGATCTTCAAATGGAGGTATGCAGTTCTATTAGTTCTAAGCCTGATCCTCTTGCTTCTTAGTACCTACGTGTAAAATGCTTACACGCTAAGTCATAGACTTAGTGAGATATAAAAATATAACAATGCATTTCCTATAAATATGAACATGCAATCTAACTATTCAAATACAATTATACTTATCATATCATAGTTTAATCATGTCATATATGATTCAGTGTAAACAATAATAGCATGATAGCATATAATCATATAAATACTTTTTATAGCTTTTATAAACCCATGTACATTACTGAGAACTTATGGTATGCGAGTACATTGAGATTTTGCACATATGATGCCACCACAACTCGTATAAGGGTCTACTAAGTGGCATGTGAAATCTATCCCGAATGACCTCATGTATGTCCCGAAAGACCTATGTATATATCCCGAAGGACATATGTAACCCTCGACTCTTGGCATGCCAACTATACCTATAACTCTCATATCACATAACATGGGCATTATCATTATGTTCCATACATTATATAATCATTACTTCACCACATCTTCATGTACTCATGTCATTTCTCTTATAATCACATATATATTTTATTCTGTCACATATCACATGTACATATAACCATCAATCTCATATCATATAACATATGTTATTTGAGTATGTTCACATGAATCATATATCATATACCAAAGCATATAAACCTATACAATTTATGCATGTGTTTATAATGATCATAATATATGCATGTTCATAACTATTGGACCATGGAAATTAACATAGGAAATAAACTTATCACAAGTCTCATTTCCATTGAACTACACCTATAGTATGCACTCACCTTGGCCTTACTTGATCTCAATCACTTCAATGACTTAATTTCTCTTTCTTGATCGTTCCTAACTTTTCGGTTGTTCCAGAACTTGCTTGTTCTCAATATCTCATAATCATACATTTATATACGTATCAACATTCCAAATATCATAATTCGATCTTTAATTTCTTAGGCTAAAAGAAAGGCTTAATTCTATTTTCCATTTGAAGTAGTATCGGTACCCAAGTTATGGTGCCGATACTTCCCTAGCTGTGGTATCGATACCAAACCTGGGTGTCGATACCCATTTTGTATTTTGTAATCCCCATTTCAAAAATGGTACCGATACCCTTGGTATTGATACTACCATTCAAGTATCGATACCTCATGAATAACTTGTCAAATTTGGGCTTATGGTATCGATACTATTCAACCGATATTAATAATGTTCAATCAGTATCGATATCCCTATACTAAATATCACTCTTTTTACTCTTGAAGTATTGGTACTGGATGAAGCAGTACCGATACGCATAGCCCATAATTCACTTTTTAAACCCAAAATATTTACCCATATCAGCTTAAGCCCTTCATGTTTTATTCCCCTTTCATACTCTGAACTCAAGTACACATACTCAAACCAATTTCTATTTATCTAACACATCCTTATCTTCAAAATCTCCTCCTATATATTGAAATCAAGAATCCTATCAATTTTTCAACATATTCTAATCTCAATTCTAACACTTTATACTTCTTAATTAAGTTGATGACAAGTCAATTCTAGTCTCAAACTTTATTTACTAACTCTCTTCCAAGATTTCACTTATCACCCTCTTATCTTTAATTCTTCCTAACTCCCTCACCTTTTGATCTTAGAATAACTTAAGCTTTCCTTAAGCTTAAGTATTGTCCAATGAACATAAACAAAACTTAAATTTAATAAATAACTAGCTAAAAGAAACTCACCTTAACAAGCTTGGGGTTCACGACTGAAAGAAGGAAGAAGAAGAATTCTCTGAAGTTTTGATTTTTGCCTTTCTTCAATCCACGTGGTTATAATATAACCACTATTAGATTAATTACCTTCTTTACCAAATGACCACTTTGACATTCTATCTATCATTCTTTACAATTCAATCCTACATAAAATTTTTCATATAAATCCCTAAACCATTCAATTTATCTACTTTAATCACTAAATTATAAAATTTTACAATTTGGTCACTAACCTAGTGTTGAGGATGTTACAGAAATTACCAAATTGCCCATATGGACTTAACTGAATAAAATAACCTATGTTAGTGAGAGTCAAATCAATATGTAACATGATTCTAACTTGACCATGCCACAAATAGGTCATTAAATGTACATTTATAGTTTGTTTAGCTCATGAAACATGCTAGAGTTAATTCATGATAAATTTCACATTAGGTGTTTGTAAGCATGAAAGATGGTACATTTTGACCCATAAGACCTTAAATGAGACTTTAATAACCTTTTTCTAGTCTAAGGGAGTGAATGGGAGAGACTTGGATGCAATTTTGTGCCCAAAGCAGGGCACTCCAGGTCATCAGTATTAGTATTGTTATTGTTCTTCGTGTAGTGTAAAAATAAGGGTAAATTGTG
Organism: Hibiscus syriacus; assembly: GCF_006381635.1. Lineage (NCBI taxonomy): Eukaryota > Viridiplantae > Streptophyta > Magnoliopsida > Malvales > Malvaceae > Hibiscus > Hibiscus syriacus. The sequence continues at coordinate 461,059 of NW_024063304.1, read as the reverse complement.
AAGGCAATACCGATACTTCCTTAAGAGGTATTGATACTCGTGGTAAGTTTAGAGTTCCAGTAGCCAATTTTGGTAACGATACTCATGAGAATATCGATACCAAGGGTAGAGTATCGATACTCCCAATAGGAGTATCGATACCGAGACATTTTTGAAAACATAGAAGCCATTTTTGGTATCGTTACTTATCTTGAGTATCGATACCCAAGGTTCAGTATTGATAATGTTAGCATAATATTGATACCATCGTTGATTTTTGGGAATTTGATTCCTTTGTTTAGATGTTCGAGTATGGGGTGTTTTAAGTTCGGATAAGCCTCAAGTATTCGATACAAGTGAAAATAGTTAAGCTAACTTAAAACAAACCTAAAAATCAAACAAGTTAGGGTGACATAAGATTGGTATTTGCATGATGCTCTGAAAACAGTCAGGATACCTAAGTTACTCTAGCTATATGACGATAATCCTCTATTTATGAAATATCCGAATATTATATGATCAAGTACGCATCCGATGCATGTAAAATTTTGAATCGTACCCAACACTCGAGAGTCCGTATCTATGGGTTTAGGATGTGAGATTTCGATACACGTAATATTCTGGTCCTCACCCCGAAAACTATCAGGTAGGCAGGATAGACGAGGGAGATAAGTTCCGACGCACGTAAAATTTTGGCTCTTACCCTGAGACTGCTACGTCTCAAGATAGGCTAGTGTGTTGTTCGAGATGCACGTAAAATTCCTCTGACCACATTGCTAGTCTTATCTCGTGTTTGTTATGTTTATCTATGCATATTCATGATTTTATGTATGGTAATGCTCATGTAATGAATGCATTTAATATGGTAAATGTATTGTGTGTCGTGGGGCTTGCGAGCTCAACGTTCGGTATATGTTTCCGTTCGTAGGTTTCGGGTTTCGTGGGTATAATGGAGAATGACATCATCAAAGGAGTCTAAGTGGAGTACTAGAGTACAATGATGATGACTTAGTGGGGCTTATAGAATTCATGATTAAAAATGAGTCATCTTGTAACGTTTTAAGTAATTATTTTATTTATTTTATTTAACCGAGTTTCTAAATTAGAGGCCCCATTTTTGTAAATTGTTATGATTTCATACTTTATATAAATATTTTGAAGTGAGTAAGGTTTAAACAAAAAGTTTTTGTAAATGGTATCAAAGCTAGAGTTTAGTACGTTCTAGGTTAATCTAGTTGAGTCCTACATGCCCTCAAAGTTGCAAAGTGTACTCGCAGACTGAGACTCTGATATCATTCGTCCATCACTGATTGGTAAGTTAATATGATAGTATTGACTAATAAATGAGTAACATAGATAAATCTATAAAATAAAATATGTTGAGGTGACTAATTTGGGGTTAATAAACCTAGTGAGATAGAAAAGGGTTCGAGTAAGGAACCTAGTCTCTCATGGTAAATATAACTAAGAAAGTACTTTGTGAATCTATGAATAAAAATACTCAGATAAAAGTGTAGAAAGTGTTACAAAAAAAGAAGTTTGTACCTCAGCAATAGATATGTGTGGAAGGATGATCTCATGATGATGATGAGTGATTCATTAAAATAATAGTCTACTAGACTATCACCTTTTCATCAGCTTTATATACGTAAGTGAGATTAAGTTCTCCTTCGATCATGTCTAGAAAAATCAGAGTGTGCAGCGAAAATGATTATACTCGTGCCAATATTTCTATTAGAAGTTAAGATTCTCTTAGAACTTCGTTTTTGTGAATCTTATTCAACTAACTAAACCATTGTGGGGAAAAGGTATATGTTATTCCTTTAAGTCAATGACCTGTGAGGAGAAAATTTCATAAAACTTGTATGTCATCAAAAGAAATCTTTTGTTTGATTTTTTATAGGCAGTAGGTCCTTAATTATATCTTAGAGGAGGATCCTTATGATAGATGTCTCCATAATCTTCCTGAATTCTATTTCTTATTATGATCGTGCTATTTCGTCGGTTAATTCCATCAATGGTGTTCTTATGTGTTCGATTTAAATCTAAAACAATCAAGTAAACCATTTCGTTAATGAAACAGTCTCCTCAATTTTGAAGATTATCTACTTGTGATCTTTGGTATTCATATGTAGACGAATAAATCTTTTCCTTGCTTTGATAAGCAAGTATCTTTTTAGCCTTTCTAAATAAATACTTTGAAGGTCCTAATAATAGTCCTCCGTTGGATGTCCTATAAAGGTAAGTGGTCGTATTAATTCTAAAATAATCACATTCAGCTCTAAGAAGAGTCGTTAATGTGATAATCTATATGTTTGTTAATAAGAGTTTTGTTATTGTGGTAACTCGTATGTCAGCTACTAAGGGATTCATTTTCCAACATATAAATTTGTTATAAAAAAATCAGACATGTGTGTTTGGATCTCTACAAATTGTGCACCATAAAATTTCTCATAACTTGTTGAATTCACTCAGATTCAAGTTTCCTTGACCTTGATTAATCCCTTCTCGTGAATCCTAAAATGGTATTCCTTGATCAGTTCTCGATGGAGTCTGATAATCAAGCTAGACCTTAAAGTATGTCTCATATTCTTGAAACAACCCAGAGGGTGGAAACTTATATTTGTGAATTCCTCAGATCCTTCGGGTGCTTCATTGACTTTCTTTTGTTAAGTCTCAATTGTTCTATTTCATTATGATGATTCAATCAACTCTAATTTTTAACAAGTTATTATAAATTTCTCTTTGAGTTCTATTAGAGAAAACAAAATACTTGTAAGCTTCATTTTTATTCCATGTTACGCTTTATACAATTTGGGTATGGTAAAACTCCCTCGACCGTATTGGTCTCTACCTTGTTGTTAGAATTTTGTTTAGCTTTTGTTTGATGCTACATTCAATTGTATTATCCTTATTTCCTCTAGGATGTATTTATTCGAGCCTTAGTATCGTGAAACATGTTTAAGGAATATTTATAAATCAAGGACATCATATGTCTCAATTCAATAAATTTTGACCAATATCTCTAAATCTCCCGTGAGTTTGCAATTTCATGGTGTAAGAAAAAATTATTAATGTCATCTTACTCTGTCATCGTATTTCTTTGGTGATGGTGATCTACTAAGTATTCAGAAATATTTCACTTAAGTGCATATTCCTAGGAAGATTACTCTTTTGTTGGGAAGATCTCATTGCAGAAATTTGGTTGACTAAGAATTTATGAGTTCATTGTGGTAGAATAACTTTCAAACCTTTAGAAGTGTTGGGATCCGTTGTGATGAGTTCCGAATGCATCGGGATGCGTTTAATAAAGTCCACTTTGAAGACTCGAGAAGTAAACATTGTGCGGCTTGGATGTCTATGCTAGTATTCCCATTGAGGAAATTTCGACGAATAATAATTTTCTCTTTGGGAGGAGACTGGTCTTGTAGTTTTGTGTCGACCCAAGAATTTATTTAATAGATTTATTATAGCATGGAGGTCCGTGAGTTTTTTGCTAATCAAGATGCTGAACATATTCTTCAAACTCTAATAACACATTGCTTTACTGATTTTATAGTGTGAGGGAACCCATGATTCGGGTATGTATTTTGTTCGCTCCGTTCACTGGTGGCTCTAGCGACCAACTCACACAATTGAAACGATATCTTTTCTCTAGAAGACTGTCGCAAAGATAAGAATTCTTCCTAAGGTACATATCTTTTCTTGGAGATTGGTGTGAGAGGCACTACCGATCGGTAGTAAAATGCAAGTGGTTGGACTAGGTGATGAGATTTTTCCTTTATATAAGATAGATATTGAGACCATAGTCCATGTGCTTCGGGATTGTTCCTTTGTGAATAAAGTTTTCAGGGTTGCAGGTCTATCAGGTACGTTCCTTAATTCCATTACTACTTCTCATTTATTATGGTTGGAATTAGATGTTGCTATGCTTGGACTTGATGAGTTTGCATGCTTTCTAGCTTTATTATGGGATGGAAGGAATTCCTTGGTGCATGATGGTCATTTACAACCTACTTGGGTCATTGCTGCCAATGTAAAGGTGCTGAATTCTGATTTTCTCAAGGCCCAGCAGATACCCTATTCCAATGTGCCACAGGTTTATCCTCCAAACCATTGGAGGTCACCGACTGGATAGACTATAAATGTAAAAGCGGATGGTCCTTTCTATCTGATAACTAAGATTACAACCGTAGGTGTTGTTGCTCGTGATGCCTCTGATTTTGTCCTTGGTGACCTAGCTACTACGTCAGGTGGTATTTATAAGCTAGGTTTAACCAAGCTTCATAGTCTTGCTGCAGCTATTAATCTGGTTTTGGAGGGATGACATGCCATCATTATTGAGATGGATTCCACCATTGTAGTCAATCTGTACAACAATGCGAGTGGTACAAATTCTACAATTGGTATGCATATGCAACCTATATGTGGCAATGTAATGGTTTTAATAGTTGTTTTGTAACATATGTTTTGTAGGGAAGCAAATAAGGTTGCTCGTACGTTAGCTAAACGAGCCCTCGATAATAATACTTACTTTTTCTTTGAGGCCGAGTTTCTTGAGTTCATTGCAACTATTATAAAGAACGATTTGTTTCCGGATTGATTAATGGTGTTTGGAAACTCTTTTCCCCTTATAGGACCCTAACCTTTTGTTGGTAGAAGGATTTTTTTAATGAGGTCCGTCTTTCTTTCAAAAAATGTGTTTAAACTATATCATTTTTCTTATATAAGTATCTAAATTATTTTTTAGTCAATTTAAGTATCTAATGTTATAAATGTTATCATTTTAACTGACATAACTGTAACAATATTAAAAATTCTATTAAATGACACATTTCAAGTTATGGTAATTTTTTAAAATATTTAAAATAAAAAAGTTAATATATAACTTATTTTAAAAAAACCCAAAATATTTAGAAATCTTAAAAGACCTCAAAATTTTGAAAATCTTGATTCCAATCCTTATACTCATGCCGGCCACCATCGTTTGTTGCCATTTTTATCGATCGAACCTTCACCTGATGACATAGCCACGCGACGACACAATCACCGTCCCTAACCTTTGAAATCATTCTAGCCATCGTCACCCAATGTTAATATTGAATAAAAGGGATGAGGGACAAAGGGTGGGAGAGAGATGCAGAAAGGGAGGTAGACCAGAGGGAGGGGACAGGGGTAGGGATTTTTTTTAAAAAATTTTAAACTATAATAATTTATTTTAATTTGTTTAAATAAAATCTTTAAAATTATCAGAATATTACACATGTCATTTAACGAGATTTTTAATAATTGTTATGACCGAAACACTTAAAATGATAATGTTTATAACATTGATCACTTAAATTGATCGAAAAATTAAACCTAAAATCTATGAATAAAGGTTCATTGTAGATGTGGAAGTATACGTTAAAAATTTATAAAAAAAAAGATACTTGTTCAATTTTTGAATTGGAACATATAGGCTATAACCACCATCTCATATAGGAAAAACACCCTAAAAACGTAAAACGTGTAGTTCTGATTTATGCGTCTTTTGAAAAGTACTGTTGAAGAAAAAACGTTTTTACTACAAAATTTCATATCGAGTATTAATTAGAATAAATATTATTTTAATAATAAATTACATTTTCAGTATATTTCAGTAAAAATACTGCATAGTAGAAATGAAAGTCTCATCCTTTTGTGATTGATGAGACTCCTTATAATTACACGACGTTGGATCCTTCAACAGAGGTGCATGTTCTTGGCATCGGTAATTTTATTCGAAAATCATCTAAATAATTAAAAAATATCATTCCGACAATTTTTTAATATCTATAAAACTAACACTCTTTCTAAAATCAAGATAGAGACACGTTTGGAGGCAACTCACTTTATACATGTGGCGGGTGTTGAGAAAATAGACTCCTTGTAATCTAACAATCCCTTTAGATCACAACATTAACAAAAATATTGAAAAATAAAAGAGAGAAAAACACAATAATTTAACGTGAAAAACTCCCAAATGGAGAAAAACTACAGACGTTGTCAAAAGACAACCAAGAGAAAAAAATATTTACTATGTGGAAAATTATTACAACCACACTACAAAATATTTAACTCTCATACATGCCCAAAAGCTAAGATACACCCCAAGAGAATTTCCCTTTAAATTCTCTACTAGTATAGCTAATAACTTTCTAGTACACCACTGTATTTTGGTGATTGACATACATTTAACCAAAGGGAAATGTTATTTTTATAGGCTAAGAATTTTTCCATCCTTTATTAATTTCCAATGTGGGATTTGGCCAATTTTTGCCAAAAACTAACAAATCTTCACCTTGGCAAAAATTCCATATAATTCTTCACCATAAAAACAACAGCTACCTCAATAACACCATCAGCTATGATAGTCACAATTCTAAAAACAAGAATTGTCATACTCCACCATAAGAGTATACACACTTCGAATTCACTAACTCCAAGAATTTTTACCTCGACCAGTTCATGTCGAAAAACTGCTAATAAGTTATGGTGCAACTTCCAATGTTGACTTTCTAGGAAGTTCATTAGCCATCGACATCAATTCCACCACACACCTTGCATCAACTGTCAACCAATGCCCATGTGTAAATGTGGACATGCTACCTTTTCATACATCCTTTTCCATGGCAACTCAATTGGTAGCTATCATGCCATGAGGATATATCTTTCTTTACAAAGCAAATTCATCGTCTTCATTTTCAAAGACGACTACATTAGTAGCCTCACTTTTGGAGCCATTAGCTGAATTAGCTCCACCGTTTTTGCAATCCTTCTTTAGATGTCCAAGTTGCCCACATCCCCAGCAGATAATTTTCCTTTTGGAGCCTTTATAATTCTTCCTATTTCCACAAACCGATAATACTCCACTTTCAGAAGATTTGTTCTCTCCATTTTTCAGCCTTCTTTCTTCCGAAATCAGCTTACTTGTCACTTCTGAAAAATTCACATTCTCTTTCCCGTACATTAAAACGGTTTGCATGTGCTCATAGGAAGATGGAAGAGACCAAATAAGTCTCAATGCTTTATCTTCATCATCAATCTCCACTCCAATAGATTCCAGTTCAGAAACAATCACACTGAGTGCACTAAGGTGGTCAGAAAATTTTGTACCTTCTTCCATCTGCAATTTGTGAAATTTCTCCTTCAAATATAACCTATTTGAAAGACTTTTAGCTTGGTACATTTCCTCAAACTTTTCCCAAAGCTCCTTTGTTGATGACCATCTAGCAACATTAGCAAGAACATTTTTGGCTAGACAGAGATGAATCTGACTTGCTACTCTCATGTCTAACTCCTCCCATTCTTCTTCACTCATCTTGGATTTTCCGTTGTCTCCACTTCTGTCACTAGGTTTATCTGGTTCCTTTCCTTCGGACAAAGAAGCTGGCTTTCCCTTTAAGGCCTTATACAATCCAGACTGGATTACTAAATCCTTGACTTGTACTTGCCACAACCCAAAATTAATTTTCCCATCAAATTTCTCAATATCAAATCTGAAACTCATTTTTGCTCAACAATGCTACAGTGATCTCACACGTGAATAATGAGTGAACAATTGTGTCTACAAAATGCACAAAGAAAGTTTCCAGGAAAGATTGGGGGACACAAATGGTACCGCTTAAGTCCCAACCTCCTTAGGCGATTATAGCCTTTGTAACAAAACTTTCTTGGCTGCACTTACTTACACAATACCACACTAATAAACACAATAACGTATTTAAAGGACCTCCAGTTGGACCACAACAATTTCTAAAAAATCTTTTCTGATGTAGAAGATCGGACAAAGCCGCAACCACAGAGCATACTAAGAATTTTAAAGAAATTCCTACACCGCCTTAAAGTTTATCTTTTACCAAACCATTGGCTGCGATACCAATTGTTGGGAAAATAAACCCCTTGCAATCCAACAATCCCTTTAGATCACAACATTAACAAAAATACTTGAAAAATAAAAGAGAGAAAAGCACAATAATTTAACGTGGAAAACTACCAAATGGAGAAAAACCACAGGCGTTGTCAAAAGACAACCAAGAGAAAAAAATATTTACTATGTGGAAAATTATTACAACCACACTACAAAATATTTAACTCTCACACATGCCCAAAAGCTAAAGTACACCCCAAGAGAATTTCCCTTTAAATTCTCTACTAGTATAGCTAATAGCTTTCTAGTACACCACTTGTATTTTGGTGATTGACATACATTTAACGAAAGGGAAATGTTCTATTTATAGGCTAAGAATTTTTCCATCCTTTTTTAATTTCCAATGTGGGATTTGGCCAATTTTTGCCAAAAACTAACAGCGGGCACGCCTTTATTGAGGTGACATGACATATGGGAAGCACGTCTGCCATAAAGTATATTTAAAAAAAATACTTTAAAACAAATTAAATAAATAAAACTATAAAGATTAACATGTAATTTGATATAAATTAGATCATTGAGTTTAAAAGACTAATGAAATTAGTTTGTATAGGCATAGTGGAGTGCTTAAGTTATATTTACTAACAACGTGGATAGAGTTATTCTATTTTTTTCATGTAATCTTTAATTTTTAAATTTTACTTAATATATTAAATTAGAGTTTTTTATTTTTACTATTGAAATATAAATTAGTGTTCATATTAATTTAAATTTAATATCTTTTATATGTTAACATATTTAAATATTTATTTTTTTATTATGAGTTAAATTAGAGTTCATATTATTTAAATATTTTGTTAAGAAATATAAATAAGAGTTCATAATTTTTGTTAAGAAATATTATGAGTTAAATATTTAAATATCCTTTATGAGTCAAATGTCTATTATTTTATATAAATTTTTAAATATAATTTAATATATTAAGAGAGAAAATAAAAAAAATTATATACCTATTTATCAAAAATATATTAAAGTTTTAGACTTTTAATTTTAAATTAATGGATCCGTTACTCTTGTTCTAGGAAAAGAACGAAGCCGACTGATACGGCAAAAATCAGTGGTCACAGGGATGAAATAACGAGAATCAATTAAAAAATTTGAATTATAATATATTTAAAATGTTTTTTATTTAGTTTTTTTATTATCCTCCCAGTTCTAAGGTTTCGTGATGATGAATCGGGATTAATCCGAATCGCACACTTAATTTTGATGGGTGAATCACCTAATAGGGATTTTCTACATACACAAGGACTCGAACAAGAGACTTTACTAGAGCGATATCAAACTACTTACCATTTGAGTTAAAATATTTTTTATTAATAATATATTTTGTCGTTTCAAATTTCATAAGTAGCATGCTTAAAATTATAAAAAATGATCCCTTCTAGTGTTAAATTCTACATGCATCTCTGAGTAGTTGTACTGGTGAGTTGGAAGATGCTAAGGTACAATTTGATGTGTGCAAATGGTGAATGGGAAGAGGATTTTTGGTCAAACAATTTCGTTTGAAATGAATTAAAAGCATACTCAATCTAAGTCTTGCCCTTATCTACTGTAAACGTGTTGGAAGTTGGCTGCCAACAATATGATTGTGGTTGTTAGGCTGATTCTTTGTATACTAAATTGCGGCACTCCAAGCTGGGTTTGCTGGGATGGGTAGTTGTACCATAAATACTCTTTTTTTTATGGTTAGCATAAAGACTCTTAAAATATTATATAAGGGACATAAAATGTTTTTAACAGGGACAAAGCCTTTCTTTTTATACAACAGGTCATTGAAATGTTTTTTAGAGTACACATATATTAATTATACAAAATTTTCGTATGTGAATGTGACATAGACTAAATTTTAGGACAGAAAAAATTAATAAAAGAGATAATTAATAAATTATATGGTCTGTAAGTCGGTCAGTAGTTTATGCATATAAGAAGTGGAAAACACTTTACAGTCGAAGGCCTTGAGGACTTCCAATTTCACCTTATCCCAATGTCTCTTTCAGGGCTTGACTTTTGTCTCTCTTGTGGCGGGGTTGGATGGAGCTAAGCTAACTTAATGGGCTACAAAATATAATAAGGATAGATAGAGGGACAATTGGGATAGCTGTGCTCTTAAAATATTTCAAATTCCTTATTTTAGATATTTCATTTGTATTTTTATTGAAAATTTATTTTCGTTCCTAAAATCTTATAAGATCGTCTCTTCTTTGAAATTTATAAATTCGTCTTATAACATAAAAATTTATACCGTCCGTGGACTTATAATATCTTCGCACGGACTTATAATATCTTCGCGTATTAATGTTGTAATGGTAAGTGCTTTGAGTTCAGTGTGAAGGATTTATGGTATGCTGTTTAGCAGCTTTTGGTAAGATTTCAGGGTCTCAACGATTCAGCAAAGCTAGTCCTTTTAGAAACAAAATTCTCCGTCGACTAGACTGAAACAATTAAAATTTTGCCTTAGAAAATCAGAGTTTTCAGAGTAATAACTAATAAAGTGGGGCGATCATTTGTCATATTGCTGTCATACATTTAATAAACCTGATAAATACATGAATCTAATCTATATGTTGTTTGGTTTTGTCATTATATGTGATGATTATTGTTTAGAATTACAAACTTTATATAGACATGAAAACTATTAGTTAATCTCGATACTGTAGCATAAGAAATCAGATTATTCTTAGTTAAATTCTTCTTATTTTTGTTGTGTGTCTTGTGTTCTTACTCATTGAGATGTGCTAGGGGTGGAGATAAATAGAGTAACACGGGAAAGACATCAAGACAAAAGAGAGTTCTCATACTTGGTATGATTGTTAACAATATCTAACGCCTAGAGGGCTTATAGACCAAAAATATAGCTCCTAATCCTAAACTCGTTAGTGTTATTTCTTTTAAGGCATCACTTGAAGACATTTCATACAAAGATCACCTTCAAGACGTCTAGTCAGCCACTTTTCTTCATAGCATCAAACTGTTTTCTCTTACTCTTCTCCAATTTTTGAGCATAAGTTCTAATTCATTCATTGAGAATAATTAATCAGAGGAGAAAATTAAACCCTCTGGATAATTTTCGAGTCACTTTGATGACCTTCGAGCAATCCAGATTCAAACATCACCCATCAATCCAACCAACAATTGACTCCTCAATCTTAAAACCTTTATTATGACGTCAAACATAAGAACCTTACGCATGTTTCTTGGACTACAATGTTGAAGGTAAAAAGATTCTACAATACGACTATCGAAGGCATGCACTTTTTCTTTATTCAGAAGATAAAATAGCTCACAAGAATACATTCGATAATGATAGTAAAACATATAGAATATATTCGATATTTAACCCAAAATACAGAAACAATGACCAAAATGTAAGTTTCATAATCACCAAGGACAATGTCTAAAATCCACGAAGTATATATAATAACAGCCAGGTGACAATGATACAAGATTTACAAATGTGAGGCATGAAATGTAAACGATTAAATTACAACAAGTGATTAAAACGAAAATCCCAAAAACGCGAGGCCCCAATACATAATTTACCCACGCGCTGAACTTACACTCCCACCCCTATCCAAATGGCACCGTTTAGGACCTTGGATATAAGGCCACGATAGGTCTAAACTCGGCCAAACTCTCCATTTTCCTTTTTCCTCATATCTCTCCTCAAACCAGAGAGCAAAATGCTCTCACTTCTCTCCTCTCCCCTACCTCTCTCTCCATCGTGGAGATAAAAAAATGAAACCCCGGCCGCCGTAGTCGGTGGCGACGGCGTGGAAAACCAACCCTTGGCCTCCCCCCTCTCTTTTATCCTCTAAAATATACCCATTACTACCCTAAAACCAAAACCCCCTCCCTTTACAACCCTAAATCTAAGAAAGGAAGGTTTTTTTACCTTCTGTGATGGTTTCTTCAAACCCCGGTGAGGCCACGACCACAGATCTAAGGTGAGTTTTCGTTTTTTTCCTTATTTCTCTCTTTTTTCTTTAGTTAGTTCTTTGTTTTTTTTTCTCTCTTTCTTTCTGGGCTTTCTCTTTTTTTTCCTGGACTCTCTGTGTCTCTTCTAATCTCTCCCCTTTCTTTTTATCTTGCATGTGTGATGGATGCTGTTGTCGAGGATATAGGATATCATTATCCTATCTCCCTTGATTGACACAAATAGGATTTGTTTTCATTTTTTATTAGGGGTTTTTAGACTGATTGATATGTCTGCTTTGTACTGTTGATGTTGATTTCTCCTTCTATAAGTAGAAACAACGACGTCAGTAGGGAACAACTAGGCGACGGCAGTGGAGAGCAGCTAGGGTTTCAAACCCTATGCATCATTAGAACGTTGGATATGGATAAATTCAACGGCTAAAACAAGGCGGCAGCAGATGGGTCATACCAGAAACCCTAGCTTCAAGTGATTTGGATCGTTGGATGGGTCCAGATCCAAGGGCAATAGTTGAGCAGCACTGGAAATCTACCAGAAACCCTAATGTGCTTAGGGTTTCAGGTCGGATCTGGGCTTCTGGTTGTAGCTAGGTTGGGTCAAATATGGCTACGGGTCTTGTAATTGGGCTAAGTCTGATGGGTCCTGGGTTTTGCTGTTGGGTTGGGACTTGTAACTGTCTTGGGCTTCAGTATTGGGCCTACAAAATATAATGTATTGTTAAAATTATTATTATTATTATTAATTAATAAAACAAAATCCGAACAAAAACATGTGTCTATAATCTCTTCCTTAAAATTTATAAATTCGTCTTATAACATAAAATTTTATACCATCCATGGACTTATAATATCTTCGCGTATTAATGTTGTAATGGCAATTGCTTTGAGTTCAGTGTGAAGGATTTATGGTATGCTGTTTAGCAGCTTTTGGTAAGATTTCAGGGTCTCAACGATTCAACAAATCTAGTCCTTTTAGAAATAAAATTCTCCGTCGATTAGACTGAAACAATTAAAATTTTGCCTTAGAAAATCAAAGTTTTCAGAGTAATAACTAATAAAGTGGGGCGATCATTTGTCATATTGCTGTCATACATTGAATGAACCTGATAAACACATGAATCTAATCTATATGTTGTTTGGTTTTGTTATTATATGTGATGATTATTGTTTAGAATTAAAAACTTTATACAGACATGAAAATTCTTAGTTAATCTCGAAACTGTAGCATAAGAAATCAGATTATTCTGATTGCCTTTAGCCACTTGGCTGTTAAGCCTTTCATTTCTGGATTGAGATGTCCAAGGGGTGGAGATAAATAGAATAACACGGGAAAGACATCAAGACAAAAGAGAGTTCTCATACTTGGTATGATTGTTAACAATATCTAACGCCTAGAGGACTTATAGACCAAAAATATCGCTCATAATCCTAAACTCATTAGTGTTATTTCTTTTAAGGCATCACTTGAAGACATTTCATACAAAGATCACCTTCAAGACGTCTAGTCAGCCACTTTTCTTCATAGCATCAAACTGTTTTCTCTTACTCTTCTCCAATTTTGGAGCATAAGTTCTAGTTCATTCATTGAGAATAATTAATCAGGGAGAAAATTAAACCCTCTGGATAATTTTCGAGTCACTTTGATGACCTTCGAGCAATCCAGATTCAAACATCACCCATCAATCCAACCAACAATTGACTCCTCAATCTTAAAACCTTTATTGTGACGTTAAACATAAGAACCTTACGCATGTTTCTTGGACTACAATGTTGAAGGTAAAAAGATTCTACAATACGACTATCGAAGGCATCCACTTTTTCTTTATACAGAAGATAAAATAGCTCACAAGAATACACCACGAAGCTCTAATCAATTGAACCAGTGCTATTCTATATTGATCTAACACCTCACTCAAAGAGAAAGTGAAACCCAACTTATAAAATGAAAAGGATAAGGTAAAACCATGTCTGGTTTCCATCACTATCATCTTCATGGTTACTGATACAATGTGAATCAAGAGATTCTTAACATCGAGTTGGCAAGTTGTACATTCAAAAGTACTGTCATCCATTAATCGTCGATAGTTAGCCTCTATCATCTCCTCTCTTTTTCTCACTGCCTTCTTAAGGCTCATTTTCACCATCACAAAAGTAAATTCAAAACTCACAAACTATCCCGCAAAGAGAAAACACCAATACAAGAAGATTTACGACTGCCACTCTAAATCCTCCTTATATAACAGGACGAAGTGATAAGTCTCCAACATTCGGGATAATGCGTCATTACATAGCGCAAAACATTATGCATCACACATTTAAGCTACTGAGACGTTCAAGATATAGAAATGGCAATGTTTTTCCATAAACAACTTATTAAACGTGTGCAACGCTTCAAAGTCTTGGTTCAAGTCTCTTCATGTCATTCCCTCTATTAAGGGGGGAAAATATTGCACCCCCTTAAAAGACCCTCCACACATCAACTCTATACCAAAGGACCTCTGAAGTGCTTTGGAGCATCTTCGAAACTCCGACACCTAAGAACCTGCATAAAACATAAGGGAAACATATTCGGAGGAAAGATCTTGAAGATCTAAATATTTAAAACTACGACTTATTGATATGACTTACAACAGACCCATATAACCTCCCAAAACCAAATCCATTGTCACCTAAGCATATCTGTTTAGCCTGCTAAGCATATGAGTAGTCATTATGATCTTATGGCTATGCACTACGTAGACACTTGTTTTTGTCCGGGTCTACCAAAAATATTATTATATTAATATTATTATTTATTATTATTATTATTAATTATTTTGTTACATATTTTGTGTAGGCTCAAAAGAAGCCCATTACACCATCAACCCATATTACACTCAAACTCAATCCCGATTACAACTTAGACCTAACCCAACTGACCCATTGCAATGATCTGGATCCTGACCAGACCCGTGGACCTGAACCAACCCAACCCGAAGGGGGATCTGACCCGAGCCTATGTGATAACCCTAAACCCATTAGGTTTCCTCTCACCAACAACAGTAGCCACCGCCAACAGCATTTCCAACCTCCAGCCACGCGTGCACTGCACCGCCACACTTCTCAGTCGTCGAGCTGCTCAAGTCGATTGCTTCCCTCACCGTCGTCGACAAACCTGCACCAATAGTGACAACATCCATCAAACAGTGATCATCCAAGTCAGAAAATCAGAAAATATTATCCTAAATGTCTAGGATATTATTACCCTATTTGAGCACTCAAATCACCAACAATCACAGAGAGAAAACAAAAAAAGAGAGGGATTCGGGAACTAAATACGAACTTGAAATAAATTAATTGTATTTTGCTAATTATTAATTCATTTCATTTTAAGTCGAACATTGCAATGAATGTCTCTAAATAATAATTTTTTTTCATTTCATGCAAATTATCGATCTTCATTCTGCATTTTATATTCGATTCATTTTTTTAGTTAATCAATTTATTTTGTTGTATGTAAACATTGATTTTTTTATTTATTTGATTCGCATATTTATCTATGAGGGAATATTTTATACGGATAATAAATAGACGAGATAGCTTTTCCGATGGACGATTGCTAATCTCGAAGTTTCTTTTCAAGTTAAAGAATTTTCCCTAATTAAATAATTCGAGGCAAATTAATTAAATCTCAATAAACGGATCATAGGTTAACTTTATATTCGATTAATCATTTCCACCATTTACGACAACGTGTAAGTGATTCAGTACCAGTTTTTGGGCTTTGTGGTGTGCTTACTCTTCCCTACACGTTACCAACTCCCGAACCCTTTTAAATCGAATCTTTGTTAACGCAAACCAATTTTTTGTCTTAAAAACCATTTTTCCTTAAAATTGTTTTAAAAGACGTTTTTAGGTATTCGACCTACCTAACCCAAAGGTCAATGGAGACTCTTTTTCAATTTAATTCCAATTATTCCTAAATCACTAATTTTTCAAAATAAAAATGTAATAACTATTTTTAAAATAATATTTAATTGTTTTTTAAAAATGATTATTACAGCTTGGCGACTCTTCTGGGAAATTCTTTTTTAGAGAGTCAGGTTGTATGTCGCTTACACATTGTCGTCATGGTGGAAATTATGAATTTGAGTCTTTAGTTAACTTATGATCCATTTATTGAAGTTTTTAATTGATTTATTTTTAATTGTCATACTAACTTTTTAATTTTTGCTTTCAGCTCTGTCCGAGTTTTTTTTTCTTTCTTTCTTTTCCATTTTTGAGTCAAAGGTAGGTACGTTCCTCCTCACGCACATCACGTGCATTTGCATAACATGAGCTCTAGACATGAGCTTCGATCCAAATAAGTCGAGGTGAATGCTTTACTCTCGTAAGAATTTATTCTTCGTATGAGTTTTAGCAAATAACATACCTTATATCTTCGAATGGATTTATTCCTCGTATGGGTATAAGGCAGTGAATCCCCTCGAATTGAACTCGTTCTGTTCAAAACTTGTAATGGGTGAGGATCAAGGGTTTGGCAGCCCAAAGGGGCACCGACATCAAGGACAATTCGAGCCCCCTTTTCTTGTTAGAGCCAAAACCATACATATAGTGAACCGTAGAACGGTCACCCTAGGTATAACTATATTGAACCTCTGTCCTTCAGTGGGTGCCAAATTAAGTGTACAAAAAAGGAGGAGCGTTTCTAAACCTTTACCTTTTAATTTAAGTTTGTAGAATATATTTATGCTTTTTGAATAAAAGCATGCGAACTAGATACCATGTGGTTAGGATTAATTTCTTGAAAAATCATTGTGGGTAGAAAACATGTCTGGGTAGGATTGTTATCTAATAAAAACATGCTCGGGTAAATATCATGATTGGGTAGGTGTTATATTTATCTGTAGATATCATCTTTTAACTCTATTGATTATCTTACTTGTACTACCTTATTTCTTTTCTTTTGTTTGTGCCATTTTTCATCTTTCTGTGCATTGCATTATATTTCATCGACATAACATAATGCGAAAGTGTTGATCCGCAAGGGGATATTCAAGAGAAAATTTTCACAAGAAGAGATAAAAGTTTTCAACCAAGCAGTCGCGTACACATACATGCCCCGAAGGTTAAAAGAAGTTCAGAGAGACCAAGAATGAGGCTTGCTCAAATATCGTGCAACATTCAAGACTAAAATGAGGATCCATTGATCCAAGGAGTAATCCAACAGTGGAGTATTATTTACGATCATCTCATCACTAGTCATCAAGGAGCAACACACTGACTTCAGCACCGCACGATGCATTAATGGAGTTAGGTCACAGAACGCTTGAGGGGCATCATTTTCAAGAACGAAGATCTGAGACGAAGTAGTGATATACTCCAAACTCAACATTTAAGCGAAGGCATGTCTATAAAGTGGGTTGTCTTGTAGTGTGGAGGCTTTTATCTCTGATGAAAATTGTTTTACGATGTTCATCGTTGGGATAAAATATTTTTGCATCTGTATTTTCATCTTTGCATTTTGCATCCACATTTCATTCATTAAAGCATTTTCACATACATCATTTACAAAACATGGAATTAATATGCGGAGGATTTGATGAAGTGGCCCTAACCACATTAAGAATAGAAGCAAGAAGCTGAAATCAGTACGGTGGGAGCTTGTTCGACTGGTTGCAGTATTGAACCTTTCAGGATGATCTGAAAAAAGAGTCCCTGATCCCTAAGGTTTTTGATGTTGAAGCCATGTGAAGTTACCACATAGGAAGCTTCAGACATTCCACTAAAAACTCTAAGGCAATGAAGCGCAAGATCCAGAACCTGATGGATTCAGGGGCATGGACAATCGAAGAAAGATGGGGTCATTGCATCTACTAATTGCACTAAGATCATTGTTTTGTTTGAACTCGTTTTTCTTCTTTCTTTAATATTTGCTTAAATATTTTTAATCTTTGATGATTGAATTTATGTTACATTCTAAGGTTGAATAATTGAACGAGTTTTAATCTTTAGTTCTTCAAATATCAAATGAATTATGGATTCTCCTAATTCTTCAAGAATTATGGATTTTTTACATATGGCAAGATTAGACCTTTCTTATCCTGTCTAAAACCCCAAAATAAAATCTCTTAATTCTTTACCCTAAATAATACATGGTCACTACCAAAGAACCAAATTTTAACATTCCATCTCTTTAAGACCTTGAAAAA
This sequence comes from Hibiscus syriacus, assembly GCF_006381635.1. NCBI lineage: Eukaryota > Viridiplantae > Streptophyta > Magnoliopsida > Malvales > Malvaceae > Hibiscus > Hibiscus syriacus. The sequence continues at coordinate 443,002 of NW_024063304.1, read as the reverse complement.
TTATTTTCGACCTTGAAACACTGCATTTATCTTTTCAATATATAAAAAGTCATACACATACCTTTCTTTGAGTCAATAAAGTCACACCATTGTTTTCTAAGACGCAAAACCAACATTTTTTCTACCAATAAAACCTAAATGCATTAAGTACAAGATGTTCATTTGAACATAAACCTTATTGCAAGAAGACATAATGTGGGGCATCTCGACTCAACTTCTTGAAGATGAGTTTGTACAATTGAGACATGCTGGGAGCGAGAAGACGATAAAAGAAAATTAATTCAAAATAATTCTATCATGTATTAATTACATTGTTTTCATGTAAATAAAATTAATCCTGAAAATCTATCCCCCTAGGGATACCTCTTTTGCAAAGACTTCCATGTATGAAATGATGAATGACATTCTTTCATTATCCCTTGACAAAAGGAGAAAATATATCCCTTGTGTCCCCTTTTGAGCCTGAATGATATTTTCTTCTGATTCAACCCTAACCAAGGATCACCCTCCACACCGAGGGTCAAGGTAGAGGAATTCTACTTGTATGAGTGAAGACATCGATTCAGAGGAGATACCAAAAGGTGAACCATATGCAAAGTGCGAAGATCCCATCATAACAAAGAGAAAAAGATCAAAGAAAAAACAAAAAACAAAGAAAAAAATCAAAGAAAAAAAAAGCAAAATAAGAAAACAAGAAGCACATGCAAAGAGTCTCTCGACTCAAATGATGCATCGAGTTTCAAACCATGAGATTGATCAAGCACAATCATTTCAAAGAATTGGTTCACCAGAAGATCATAGAACATCAAGAGAAAGATGCATACGAGTAGATTCAAATTGAGCAAGACAAAATTGAAGACAACATAATGAATTGATCATTGGTTCAATAACCCTAAAATACTTATTTGGGCTTTTTATTCCTTTCTTTCATAACCATGAACCATGACCCACATTACGTGCCTTAAAATTCCCTTCTAATCATACATGGATTTCTAAGCAGGAGATACTATCTTCAGATTTCATCCCGCCTATCAGGATTAATCTTTTATTTACAAAAAAGGTTTTCTAAAATCTTTAATGCATGATACAGAAAAAATAACAAGGGGGGTTCAAGACGTAAATTCTGAATAACATCAAGAAACCAAAGGAGGATTCGAGTTGAAAACCTGAAAAGGCGGCTCGAATATGAAGATGGTACAACTATTGAATAGAAGCCGATCACATAAATCTCTTAATAGCAATAATCTTGACACTTGTCAAATAGCTATAACTTATTGAAGGATTAACAGTGTAATTAGTTCTTTGATATCCAATGAACTCTTGTTTTATGATTTGTCAATTGTGAGACCTCGAAAGGGGCAATATTTTCAAACTTTTGATTAAACATTTTTAAAACTCTTTTAATTGATATTTTCAGACTTTTGAAAATAAAAGAAGAAGAAAAACGTTTTTCAAACAAGACAATCTCTCTAGAGTGGATCTTGGTAGTTGATATGTGGCTCTCAAACACAAAGCTCATGCTTAGAATCAGTGTTGAAGCATTCAACATCGAATATTGGAGCATATTTGAAGCAATTAAAATCGAATGTTAGGGCATCTCTAGGGATTCAACATCCTGATGTGAATGATCAGATCTTCTGAAGGCATTTCCTCCACTAGCAGGAACAAGAAGAATATCAGTATCCTTTGATGTTGTTTCTCTCGAAACAAAGTGTCGTCTCGCTAGAGACAATTTTCTTAAAAACAAATTTTGTCTCTCGAGACAGTTTATTTTGAAAAAAATATCTTTGAGTCTGTTTCTCTGGAAACAAAGTTTTGTCTCTCTTGAGACAATTTCTTTTGAGAAACAACTTTGAGTTTCTTTCCTTTCAAACAAGTTTAGTCTCCCTTGAGACATTTTCTCTTAAAACACTTATATTTGAGTATGTTTCCCTTGAAACAAAACAAACATCTTTGATATCGTTTCCCTTGAAACGAATTTTGTCTCTATTGAGACATTTTCTTTTGAAAAATCATCTTTGAGTCGGTTTCTCTTAAAACCAAAATCCTTAAAGATGGCATGCCGTCCTCATCGTGTAGGAACCGTATCATCCCCCAACCATACCTCCTCATCACGTAGGAGTTGCATCAACCTTAGATAACCAATCGTCCTCATTACGTAGGAATCATGTTATCATCCCTAAAGATGGCATGTCGTCCTCATCACGTAGGAACCGTGTCATCCCCCCGACCAGACCTCCTCATCACGTAGGAGCCATGTCACCCTAGATAACCACTCGTCCTCATCGAGTAGGAACCGTGTTATCACCCTTCCTAAAGATGGTCAGAACTCTTGATAACGTATGAGTCGTGTCATCCACCGACCAGATCTCCTCATCATGTAGGATTCGTGTCACCCCTAGACGACCAGACCTCTTCATCACGTATGAATAGTGTCATCCCCAAATCAAACCCTATCAAATTCTCAAAACCAAAAAAAGAGAATCGAACAAAAACTTGTTGTCTTTTCGTCTTTTCCCTATTATTGTTAACACAAGAATGTTCAAAGAGTGGAAGCTGTAGACACCCGTTTTTGTTAGAGTTTACAAAAAATATTAAATTATTATTATTATTATTAATTATTTTGTTACATATTTTGTATAGGCCCAAGTGGAGCCCATTACACCACCAACCCATATTACACTCAAACCCAATCCCGATTATAACTCAGACCTAACCCAGCTGCCCCATTGCAATGATCTGGATCCTGACCAGACCCGTGGACTTGAACCAACCTGACCCGAAGGGGGATCCGACCTGAGCCTATATGATAACCCTAAACCCATTAGGGTTTCCTCTCACCAGCAACAGCAACCACTGCCAGCAACATTTCTAGCCCCAGCCGCGCGTGTACTACACTGCCACATTTCTCAACCGCTCAAGCCGATTGCTTCCCTTGCCGTCGTTGACAAACCTGCGCCAACAGTGACCCATCCAAGTCAGAAAATCAAAAAATATTATCCTAAAAGTCTAGGATATTATTACCCTATTTGAGCACTCAAATCACCAACAATCACAGAGAGAAAACATAAAAAGAGAGGGATTCGGGAACTAAAAAAGAAAATAGATGGAGATCAGAAGAGGGACATTCGAGGTTTGAATGAGAATAAAGAAAAAAATAAGGGGGTTTTAAAGAAAAAATAGAGAGAGGATTCAGGGTTTACAAAAAGAAAGAACAATAAAATATTAAAGAAAAAAGAAAGAAAAGAAGAGAAGAGGGAGAGCATACCTCGGTCGAACGTCGGTGAAAGACGAGGTAATTGGGGTCAGAGAAACCGAGGGGTTTTCCTAGATCTACCCTTTTGGGGACATTTTTTTTTTGGCTAAATAGAGCATGAATCCGTAACCAGGGTAAAAAATGAGTCGAATGATGTCTTCTTCTTTCTCATCCGCTGTTAGTGGACTGCGACCGACGTCGATCAGTGGCGGCCAGTACGGTGGATGCTTGTCAGTTTCTGGGAACTTTGGAGTTCCGTTTGAAGCTCTCTTGAGCTTCCTCCCTTTTCTCTCTTTCAAAAAAACAAGGAAGGAAATAAATGAAGAAGGTGGGTCGCTGTTTAGATCCATATTAAGCATATATATGGGATGTCAAACGACGTCGTTTTAAGGGGGACGAGGCTTGTGATTTTGCGCATGGGGTAATATTCATCCTGGTCCTTCTGATTGTGTAATATGCCCTTTTGATCATTAATATAAGTCTTATATTATTTTGTTTTGGGCTCTTATTTTTCAATGTTTATATTTCAGTCACCATCTTATATGTTATTCTATTTTTGTTAATGTTTGATTATGGCTACAATATTTGTGATTATTTCATTTTAGTCACTGATTTTTGTTGTCATGTTATTTTATTTGATGTTCGAATTTGGCTATGATATTTATGTATCTTTCATTTTGGTCACTGTTTGGGTATTTGGTTTAATTATTGTTTGATCCTATATGTTTCTGTTTATTTTATTTTAGTCGTGAATATGATTTATGGGTTTTGTTGAGTTAATCGATCGACGGAATCGGCCAAGAGGGGGGTGAATTGGCAATTAAAATTTTCGTGGAAGCTTTTGCAGAAAAATTGAAAGTAATTGCACAGCGATTTACAGTGGTTCGACTTTCTCAAACAAAGTCTACGTCCACTACCTTAGCTATCCACACTAAGGATTTTCCAACAAATTCACTAATTTTTTCTTTCTTTTGAGGCCAAAGAGATAACCTTACAAAATCCCTCAAGAGTATACCCCAACTCTTGAGAACACTCTTTTTCCCAAAGAGAAGATTACAAATTTGCAAACTTACACGAAAACCTCACAAGGTAAGATGTTTGCACAATTCTAGAACAAGAAAAGAACACTCAAATATAATTACAAATGAGCACAAATGGTGTTCTTGAAAGCAAAATGAATATTGAAAGGAAAATTGGCTTGATTTGCACAAACTTGCTGTTTGATGCTTTCTCTCTTGTTTCTCTATGATTTCTTATTGATCAAGGGCTTCAGAACTTGTTTAAATACACCTTAAATCACTTCTGAACGTTGGGGATAATTAATGAAGATAATATAGCCGTTTTAGTGTGAAAACATTTAATAAAATAGCTTGGAGCGTGGGGGAATCGGTTCCCCCTCATAGGGAATCGGTTCCCTAAGTGTAAAATTCAAATATTTCGACTGTTGAACAGGGGGAATTGGTACCCCCTATGGGGGAATCAGTTCCCTCCGAGCATTCTGGAAATCTCGGAGCAAAACCATTTAGGGGGGAATCGGTACCCCCTTGGGGGGGAATCGGTTCCCTCTGAGCAATTTGGAATTTTTGGCTTTGAAATGGTTCGAAATACTTTGAAAGATTATTTTGAAATTGTTTTAAGATTAAAACTTAATTTTACACTTAAGTAAGGATTAAAAATGATTTTTGAAATATTTTGAGTAATGTTTTGATATTCGAATAATTATATCGAATATACTTAGAAAATCATTTTGGAAAATCTTAAAATTCATTTAACTTAATTTGTTATATCGAAACATCAAAATGTTTTCAACAATCTCCCCCTTTTTGATATAACAAAACATTTTAGTAATTTTAAGATTTTGAAATCAAGTTTTGAAATTACTCCCCCTTACTTTAATACTTCTCCCATTTATCATTTTAAAAACACACTTAAAACACACTTCTCCCCCTTTTTGTTAAATCAAAAAGATTCAAATAAATGTGAAAAATATTAAGCCAATTAAGCTGCTAAGATCACAATCAAGAGAACCGTTAGCCATTAGTTCCGTAATCAATATTCATAAATAATGTGATATGGCAAAATTGGTCATATTGCTAATAATGATGTAAATGATGCAATAATAAATAAATCACACCAAAAATATAAGTTCAAACCATCCAAACAAATTCACAATCCTCAAATTCAAACATCCCAAAACATCAAAATGTTAAAACAATAAGTTTGGAAAACAAATTAAAACATAGAATCAAACATCCGTAGGAGGATCGGGAGGAGGAAAACGAGCTCGCATAGCGGCCATTTCGTTAGTGAGGTCATTAATACGTGCGTTGGTTGCTTCATTATTTGCACGCATTTCCCGAAGAATTTCTAATTGTTGAGCTCCCATTGTGGATAAATGGGACTCTATAGAAATAAAGCGCGAATCCATGGTCGCATATCGGTAATCAAATGTCTCCATAAAAGATTGAAAATATGGAGGCATTTGAGTCGATTGTTGTGCTTGCTCTTCGGGCTGCTCCTCGGCCTGCTCAGGTTCAGCTTCAGCTTCATCGATGTCTCGCATTAGTTGCTCAAGCTCGAGATCTTCGTCAGCTTCGGGTGGAGCTCGTGAAGAACTAGCTCCCGGAGTAGTTGCAGAAGATCGAACCCATTCCCCGGTTTCCTTATCTTTAATCCATCCCGCTCTCGTTAAGGAAAGAAGGTTAATTTGTTTCTTAAGAGGAAAAACGGCATCTAGACTGACTCTAAGCTCGGCTTTAGAAAAGAGATTACTAAGGATACAACCGTAAACTAGTGAAGAACAGAGTTTCTTATTTGGCACTAGGTTAACGGTTTCAACGATCTCAGCAAATATAATCTCGGAAAGGTTTATTTTTATGTTGTGTTCAAAACAATGCAACCACCAAATGTCTAAAGCTCTAAGAGTAGAATAACGACCCCCGGATGGTCGAAACCACCAAGTGATCATGAGATGAAGAAAACGCTCATGGAGATCTAGAACACTTGCACTATCATTCCGTTTATATCGTGAGCCTAAAACTTGTTTTTCTTTTGATAAACCTTCATTATGCAAGCCTAAGGCATTGGCTATGTAATCCGGATCAAGATGGAAATATTGACCTAGGAGGTAAGAACGTACTCCTATGGTTTTGGTTTTGTCACGATTTTTGATACAAACGGCATTACAGTAGAAGATACGAACAAGTTGATGATAGACAATGGGTTCAAGTTCGAAAAGTTTATCAAATTTCCATTCGTGCAAGATAGGGAGATATTTAAAGTTAATATCAACCATAGTTTGAAGAGATGGGATACGTTCTTCCCTAATCTTATACGAGTCAAAATATTGGTAAATCCAATAACGATAATCTTTAGGACCCGGTTGATTGAAACAAGAATTTTGGATAGTCAAGTTAGGATCAAGATTTGGAATAGGATTTTGAGGAATAGGATGAGGATTTGGTTGACGACTAGAACGACTAGATGAAGACCTAGCACGTTTAGGATTGGACATGGTTTAGGAATCGGAATAGAATTGATAACCTGCAATTTTAAAAACAAATGTATGCAATTCAATTAATCCCAAAACTCAATTGAGTCCTCAATATTTCAAGGTTCTCTAAATCAATCCTAATGGGCAAAGTTTTTGAAAAAACTTTTGAAAAATATGGTTTTGAGAAACAATATATGTATAGTTTTCATAACAACAACATAATTTAGTCAAAACTGAATCATCGCTTTTGGGCGCAGGCAGCCCTCTACCATCCATCCCATTGCATTAATTTAGTCAAAACACAATAATTTGAAAATTAACATTTTTTTTATTTCGAAAAATTAAAAAAAAATTGAAAAATTCTTGTGTTTTGATGAAATTAGTTGTAACATCTAGTTTTTAATCACTAAACAATCAATGCCCGATCACTATTTTAACCTAGAACTAATTAAAACTAATCCTATGTTCAAAATCAATGTAATAGAGAGTTTAGAAAAATTTACCTTGAAAGATGAAGATTGAGGGGATTTTGATGTTGTTTGCACGATTTTAATGATTCCAACAGGTTTAGAAGATGATATTTGAAGCAAATTCCGATTAATATCATTGATTTGAGGCAAAAATGGAGATTTGAGAGATTTATAGGTGAAGAACGACGGAAGAAGAAGAAAATGAGGGTTTTGGGGTTTTTGGGGGTGTTCTGCCCGATTTAACAGAACCCCAGGGGGGTATCGATTCCCCTGTGGGGGGAATCGGTTCCCCTTCAAAGGGGGAATCGGTTCCCTCATGGGGGGATCGATTCCCTCTGCACCAAAATGCTAAAATCCGACTTTTAAGCACATAAAATGCTAAATTAATCTTTTCTAGTGGTATAGGCAACTCATTTATTGAAAAATAATTATGTTCAAACAATTAAATTAATCTTTAAACATTATTTGAACATAAAATTAATTTTCACTAAGAATCATAAACTCCCCCTAACTAATAGCAAGAATGCAATCAAAAATTATTATTATAAGCATTTTTCAGTATTTATTAAAAGTGCTAAATTATTTTAAACACTAAGTGAAGATAGGTTAGTTAAACCTAATTCTCTTCTAAGTGTCCAAAACCTTTCATTGTCTCAGGGTTTTGTAAAGATATCCGCTAATTGATGCAAAGTATCAACATATTCTAAAACTACATCTTCCTTAGTGACATGGTCTCTAATGAAGTGATGTCTTATTTCAATGTGCTTAGTTCTAGAGTGTTGGATGGGATTTTTAGTGAGACAAATAGCACTAGTATTGTCACACTTGATAGGAATGGTACCTACTTCAATTCCATAATCAAAAAGTTGTTGTTTCATCCATAAAACTTGTGCACAACAACTACCGGCTGAAATGTATTCCGCTTCAGTGGTAGATAATGCAACACAATTTTGTTTCTTTGAAAACCAAGAAATCAGCATATTCCCAAGGAATTGGCAAGTACCGGAGGTGCTTTTCCTATCTAATTTGCATCCTCCATAATCTGCATCAGAAAAGGCATGCAAGCTAAAGCTAGAGTCTCTAGGATACCAAAGTCCTAAACTAGGAGTGTCCTTAAGGTATCTAAAGATTCTCTTAACAGCTAGTAAATGTGATTCTTTAGGACATGATTGAAACCTAGCACACAAGCAAACACTAAACATAATATCCGGTCTACTTGCGGTTAGAAGAGCCAATCATGGATCTATATAATTTAACATCCACACATTTACCTCCTTCGTCTAAGTCAAGCTTTGTTGAGGAGCTCATTGGAGTGTTATGAGGTTTCCCATTTTCTAGTCCAAACTTCTTGAGCATATCTTTGACGTACTTAGCTTGATTAATGAAGATGCCATCTTTTCTTTGCTTGATTTGGAGTCCCAAGAAAATGAGAGCTCCCCCATCATGCTCATCTCAAACTCACTTTGCATTAGCTTAGAAAATTCTTGGCAAAGAACATCATTAGTAGAACCAAATATTATATCATCAACATAAATTTGAACTACTAATAAATATTTACCTTTTCTCTTTAAAAACAATGTAGTGTCAACCTTTCCTTTTAAAAAACCTTTTTCAATTAAAAAATTTGACAATCTTTCATACCAAGCTCTAGGAGCTTGTTTTAAACCATAAAGAGCTTTTGTCAATTTTAAAACATGATCCGGAAAATTTGAATCTTCAAAACCTGGAGGTTGTTCCACGTACACTTCTTCTTTTATAAAACCATTTAAAATGCACTTTTAACATCCATTTGATATAATTTAAATTCATTGAAACATGCAAATGCTAATAACATTCTAATTGCTTCCATCCTAGCTACGGGAGCGTATGTTTCATCATAGTCTATGCCCTCTTCTTGAGTATAGCCTTGAGCAACAAGTCTAGCTTTGTTTCTCACTATATTACCACTTTCATCAAGTTTATTTCTAAAAACCCATCTAGTACCTACAGTAGATTTATTACTAGGCCTTTCAACTAATGTCCATACTTTACTTCTCTCAAATTGATTTAATTCTTCTTGCATAGCCATAATCCAATGTTCATCTTTTAATGCTTCTTTGATGTTCTTAGGCTCTATGCATGAAATAAATGCAACATAATTACAGATATTTCTAAGAGAAGATCGAGTAGTTACCCCTTTTGATGGATCACCTATAATTTCACCATCCTTGACATAGTTGTACTCTCTTAGAAAAGATACTTCCCTTTCTTCACTGGTTGGATTCTCGAGGGGATCATGAGTTTCCTCATCTTTTGTTTCTTCCTTTGATGATGATTCTCCAACGTCATGTCTAACGTCATTTGCTTGTACAATACCTACATCATCATTAACAGAAGAATCCTTCCTCGGAAGGGGATTATCATCGAAAACAACATGTATAGATTCTTCTACAACTAAAGTTCTTTTATTAAATACACGATAAGCTTTAGAATTTAAGGAATAACCCAGAAAAATTCCTTCATCACTTTTAGCATCAAATTTGCCAAGGTTTTCTTTACCGTTGTTTAAAACAAAACATTTACATCCAAAAGGATGAAAATAGCTAATGTTAGGCTTTTTATTTTTGAGAATTTCATATGGAGTTTTCTTTAAAATTGGCCTAATCATTACTCGATTTACAACATAACAAGCGGTATTTGTGGCTTCCGCCCAAAAATATTTTGGTAAATTATTTTCACAAAGCATGGTTCTAGCCATTTCTTCTAAAGTTCGATTTTTCCTCTCAACAACTCCATTTTGTTGAGGAGTTCTAGGTGCTGAAAAATTATGGCTAATACCATTAGAATTACAAAACTCAATAAATCCAGATTTTCAAATTCAGTTCCATGATCACTTCTAACACTAGTGATAGAGTAACCTTTTTCATTTTGGATTATTTTTGAAAATGTGATGAAATTTTCTAATGCTTCATCTTTAGTACTTAAGAATAGAACCCAAGTGTATCTAGAATAGTCATCTACCAAGACAAATGCATATTGTTTTCCTCCCAAGCTAGTAGTTCTAGTTGGCCCAAAAAGATCTAAATGGAACAATTGTAATACTCTACTAGTTGATACATCATTAATAGATTTAAAAGAAACTCGCTTTTGTTTTCCTTTAGCACATGCATCACAGATTTTATCATTATCAAATTTAAGCTTAGGCAACCCTCTTACTAAGTCTCCTTGAATTAACCGTTGCAAACACTCATACTAGCATGACCTAGTCTCCTATGCCATAACCAACTATCATGCTCATCCTTAGCAACTAGGCATAAATTAGTCATATCAATAGAATCTAAATGCACCATGTAAATGTTTCCTATTCTATGACCAACAAGCATAATCCGATTAGATGCAATGTCAATGACTTTACAACCATTAATTTCAAATAAGACATTGAATCCTTTATCGCATAATTGACTAATACTCAATATATTATGCTTTAATCCATTCACATATAAAACATTCTTAATTTGTATGGAAGAGGTATTACCTATTGTACCAATACCTTCAATGTGACCTTTTGAATTGTCTCCAAAAGTCACTTCTCCTCCATTTTGGCGTTAAGCTCAATGAACCGGCTTTTGTCTCCGGTCATATGTCTTGAGCATCCACTATCAAGGTACCATGAATTTGAATTTGTTTCCCGTGCCTTGTAGCAATGCTCCTTTCCCTACAAACATAGATTAATTTTTGATTTTTGGTACCCAAATTCTTTTGGGTCCATATTCATTAGTTTCCAAAATCCTAGTCCCCTTAGGTATCCATTTGTGTAGGATATTTTTATCTTTAGTAGTAATGAGTTCTTTAGGAACCCACATACTTCTAATGATTTTTCCATTAGAGGTTCTTTGGGGACCTCTATGATTGTAGTTTCTAAAACTTTTTCTAACAAAGTTGGATTTTGAATTTCCACCTTTTCAAAATGTTTTGTTCCAATTTTATCAAAAGAAGTTTTAAGATCATCAATTTTCTTTTGATGATCATCATTGATCTTTGAAAGTAAATTTTGCAAATCTAAATTTTTCTTTTCAAACTCTTCTAGTTTGATTTGCAAATCTTTGATTTTACTTTCAAGATCGTTGTTGGTTTTGGATATGAGTTTGTTTTCATTTTTCAATTTTGAAACATCATTTTTATATTTTAAAAACAATTTCTCATAATCCGAAGCCAACCCATTGTACTCCTCAAATAACTGATCATAAGATAAATCATCAAAATCGGATGAGTTAGAGGTTACCTTAGAATCTTCCCCGAATGCCATCAAGCACAAGTTTGCTACTTCTTGTTCCTCTTCATCGGAACTTTCTTCATCGCTCCATGTAGCCACATGAGCCTTGTGCTTATTCTTTGATTGACCCTTTTTCTTCAATTGTGGGCAATCATATTTGACATGCCCCGGCTTTTTGCATTCATAGCAAATGATTGGGTCCTTCTCTTTTGGTTCATTTTTGAGGCCTTCGTTTCGTTTGAACTTTCTTCCTTGGTAAGGTCTCATCATTTTTCTGAACCGTTTGGCAAACAATGCCATTTCCTCGTCATCATCATCATTATTAGAATCACTCTCATCTTTTGTGGATTTGAGAGCAACTCCAATATTTTCTTCTTCTCCTTTTCCTTTGGTGTCTCTTCAACTTTATCAAGGTCCACCTCATCTTCAAGCATCATCTCATGAGTGAGGAGTGAACCGATAAGTTCTTCAAGAGTTAAGGACGATAGGTCCTTAGACTCGATAATTGTCGTCTTCTTTGATTGCCATGATTTTGGGAGGGAGTAGACTAACTTCCTCACAAGCTTTTCATTTGAGATGATCTCTCCATATGATTTGAGACCATTGACAATCGTTGAAAATCTATCCGTCATAGCTTTGATGTCTTCATTTGGTTTCATCCTGAAATTTTCATAGCTATGCGTTAGAATACTAATTTTTGATTTCTTTACCTCATCTGTATCTTCATGTGTGACTTGAAGCTTGTCCCATATTTCTTTGGCGGTTGTACACGATGAAACTCTTCCGTATTCATCTGGTCCAAGAGCACAAAAAATAATATGGATAGCATTGGAGTTGAGCTGGAGCATTCTTGTCTCTCATTCACTCCACAACCTTGGATGAGTGAGAGGTTTGATGTATCCTTCTTCTACAGCATTCCATGCTCCCATGTCACTTGCTTGAATGAAGTACATCATTCTATTCTTCCAATAAGCATAGTTAGCTCCATTGAAGAAAAGGAGGCTTGTTGACGGGCATCGAATCGAGACCGGAGTCGAAGTTTGAAGCGGAGGCCATTGATGACTTTAATAATCGATATAACTCTTCCCGAATCGACTCAAGAGGCGATTAAACCTTCAAATGAGTTAGGCTATGATACCAATTGTTGAGTTAATCGATCGACGGAATCGGCCAAGAGGGGGTGAATTGGCAATTAAAAATTTCGTGGAAGCTTTTGCAGAAAAATTGAAAGTAATTGCACAAACGATTTACAGTGGTTCGACTTTCTCAAACAAAGTCTACGTCCACTACCTTAGCTATCCACACTAAGGATTTTCCAACAAATTCACTAATTTGTTCTTTCTTTTGAGGCCAAAGAGATAACCTTACAAAATCCCTCAAGAGTATACCCCAACTCTTGAGAACACTCTTTTTCCCAAAGAGAAGATTACAAATTTGCAAACTTACAAGAAAACCTCACAAGGTAAGATGTTTGCACAATTCTAGAACAAGAAAAGAACACTCAAATATAAATACAAATGAGCGCAAATGGTGTTCTTGAAAGCAAAATGAATATTGAAAGGAAAATTGGCTTGATTTGAACAAACTTGGTGTTTGATGCTTTCTCTCTTGTTTCTCTATGATTTCTTATTGATCAAGGGCTTCAGAACTTGTTTAAATACACCTTAAATCACTTCTGAACGTTGGGGATAATTAATGAAGATAATATAGCCGTTTTAGTGTGAAAACATTTAATAAAACAGCTTGGAGCGTGGGGGGAATCGGTTCCCCCTCATAGGGAATCGGTTCCCTAAGTGTAAAATTCAAATATTTCGACCGTTGAACAGGGGGAATCGGTACCCCCTATGGGGGAATCAGTTCCCTCCGAGCATTCTGGAAATCTCGGAGCCAAACCATTCAGGGGGAATCGGTACCCCCTTGGGGGGGAATCGGTTCCCTCTGAGCAATCTGGAATTTTTGGCTTTGAAATGGTTCGAAATACTTTGAAAGATTATTTTGAAATTGTTTTAAGATTAAAACTTAATTTTACACTTAAGTAAGGATTAAAAATGATTTTTGAAATATTTTTAGTAATGTTTTGATATTCGAATAATTATATCGAATATACTTAGAAAATCATTTTAGAAAATCTTAAAATTCATTTAACTTAATTTGTTATATCGAAACATCAAAATGTTTTCAACAGGTTTTTTTTTCTGGTACCTGTATTTATTTTAAATTGATTATTGGGGCTCTGATTTGTTCATATTTGTTTATTAGGTCCTTTCAGTTTTTGTTTTTACTGTTTTAGCCCTTTAAGTTTCTATTTTTTCCATTTTATTCCTTTAAATTTCTTTTTATGCCATTTTAGTCCTTTAAGTTTTGGTTTTTTCTATTTTAGTCCTTTAAGTTTCCATTTTTGCTATTTTGGTCCTCATGTGTTTGTTAATCCTATTTTGGTCCTTTAAATTTTTTATTTTTCTATTTTAATCCCTTATGAATGTATATAGTTAACATGTATATTTTTAGGTATAACATTAAATAAATGTTATTATTTTATGTTGTAAATCTTTTATTTTACATCGTATTTGTTTTTATTATATTTCCTTAAATATTAAAATTATTCGAATAGTTTCGAGAACGATATTTGTGGAATGGGCGTGGAAAGCACCACTTGATCGAAGTGATGTAATCCAATATGACATTCGAACCAAATACGAACTTGAAATAAATCAATTGTATTTTGCTAATTAATAATTCATTTCATTTTAAGTCGAACATTGCAATGAATGTCTCTAAATAATAGTTTACTTCATTTCATGTAAATTCTCGATCTTCATTCTACATTTTATATTCGATTCATTTTTTTAGTTAATCAATTTATTTTGTTGTATGTAAACATCGATTTTTTTTATTTATTTGATTCGCATATTTATCGATGAGGGAATATTTTTTACGGATAAGAAATAGACGTGATAGCTTTCTTGATGGAGGATTGTTAATCTCGAAGTTTCTTTTCAAGTTAAAGAATTTTCCCTAATTAAATAATTCGAGGCAAATTAATTAAATCTCAATAACCCGATCATAGGTTAACTTTACATCCGATTCATCATTTCCACCATTTACAACAACATGTAAGCAATTCAGTACCAGTTTTTGGGCGTTGTGGGGGTGCTTACCATTCCCCACACGTAACCGACTCCCGAATCCTTTTAAATCGAATCTTTATGAATGCAGACTAGTTTTTTGTCTTAAAAACGATTTTTCCTTAAAATTGTTTTAAAAGACATTTTTAGGTATTCGATCTACCTAACCCAAAGGTCGATGGAGACTCCTTTTCAATTTAATTCCAATTATTCCAAAATCACTAATTTTTCAAAATAAAAATGTCATAATTTTTTAAAAATAACATTTAATTATTTTTAAAAATGGTTATGACACACTAAAGATCCACTATAAAACTTTTCGAGTATGATCGAGAGACAAGATGAGATCTCTATGAAACCACCTTACTCGTATTCTCCTCTACTCTACTCTTCGTGACAACATAGTTTATCGACATCGACAAACAATCAATTCTTCAACAATTACGACTCTTATCCAAACAAAAAGTTTCAGCCGCCTACAACCGCCACAATCCATTTCGTCTCATCAACCATCCTTAATCTTATAACCCTTAATTAATAATATTCATATGAAAGAGAATATTATACACTTGAGTTCACCCAAAAAACTACTCTAGCTGATTTGTTAATGATTGTAAATGCATAAAGGTTGGCATAGCTGAGAAGGAAAAAGTAACACGTACTCAACCCAAGTTTTGAGCAGTAAGTTTTGTTGAAGCCACATGTTTTCTCAAATATAATAATTAGAGAGTCGAAATCTTTAGTATTATTGTCGGGGGAACAAAAGAGTCAGTGTTGAGATATAGAGGATTATACTTGGTTTTTCAGAAGCCAAAATAGCAGTCTCCAACCCACACATCCAACATATATCTGGTTTACAACCCAGCTATCAGCAGACTGCAGTTCATCAACAACTGTTTTGCACTCTTTGCATTCATTTTTGAGCTTTGGGAATTCCAATTCTTCTTTCTACAACACCACCATAAATGGATTCTCTCATCTTCAACCTCAAACCCCAAATCTTCCCGCCATGCAATACTCAAAATCCAAAAAGAGTTCTAACACAAGCGGCAGCAGCGGGGGAGGTGGTTCCGCTACAAGTTCCGGCGATGCCACGGGTCATCACAGGTTATACAGGGGAGTAAGGCGTCGGAGAAGTGGGAAATGGGTGTCGGAAATTAGAGAGCCGAAGAAGCCGAACAGAATCTGGCTCGGCACTTTCCCCACGGCGGAAATGGCAGCTATTGCTTATGATGTTGCAGCACTTTCCCTAAAAGGCCAACACGCCGAGCTTAACTTCCCAAACTCCGCTACTTCTTTGCCTGTGCCGGCCTCCAACTCGCCTCGGGATATCCAGGCAGCTGCTACCTCTGCTGCGGAAGCTTTCGGGGCCGCGAATGATGCTTTATTCGATATCGATTGCAATGAACAACAGGCTAGAATCAATCCGATAGAGCTAGATAAACCGACGCCGGCTTACGAGTTTGTGGACGACGATATGATCTTCGACATGCCGAACGTTCTTGCCAATATGGCTGAAGGGCTGCTTCTTAGCCCTCCTCGCTGGGACATGGACACTCCAGCTTATAATACTGGAGATGCTGAGAACCTTTGGGAATTCCCTTAATAATCATCTTAATAATAATAATATGAATATCGACACCAATAGGATCAAAATAATTATGAAAACTCTCCCTTATACTCTCCATGCGTCATCAAACAAATTAAAGAAGAAAAGGATCAGTGGACACTGTTTTGTATGTAACAGTGACTAGCACATGAACTTGCTTGCTGCTAAAACCTGGGATGGAGTGTTCTTATTATTGTTTTGTACAGTTGTTGCTTTCTTTCTTGTAAATCTTCAAAGTGTCCGTACGCTCTGTTCTCGATTTGAAGCTTGCCTTTGCAAAAAAAAAATGTTTTTAGTTGCTTCTTTCAAGGATTTAAATTACTATTGAGATCACGTTTTTGGTTAACAAAATCAATGATATCGTGGTCACTACAGATATCACAATCCGACAATAACAGTTTCAAACGATACCATTTGTACTCTACAACGATCGCCCCTCTAATAACATATCGATTTTTAAATCCTTGATATGTTCATGACATGAACCAAGTAAAAAGAAGTGAAGGAAAAACAAACAAGAAAGCAATTCAAGAAGACAAACATGGAATGTTTGGTGAAGGAAAAAAGCATAGCAAGTTGGAAGGTTTAGTCAATAAGAATCATTAAAACGTTGATTTAAGTACTTGGATTATCTCTCCCCAACCATTTGAGTAGGGGTCGACATAAAATTATATTTTTTATGTTTAAAAATAAAACATTTTTGTATTAATTGTCTTAGATCGAATTTTTAATATCTAAGGGTGGTTAAAATGAAAATGTTCCATTTAATATAGGGTCTAAGAGGGCTTAAATATATTATTAAATCTTGAGTTAATTGTATCATACATTCTCAATGTAACACCCTAGACCAGTACGACACACAGTCGATCGATTTAAGGTGCTACACAGAACTACCGAAGTGGATGACCAAGTTTTTCTTACTTTCTTATACTTTAATACGACTCTTTATATCTGAGATCCCTCAAAATATATAGATACCTATGTACTGACTATTAACTAACTTTACAACTCAATACAGCTGAATTCATGAATATACATGCCATTTCAGAAACTTGTGATGTATTTTGCTCTGCATTGGATATGGACCTTGGTCTCTTTAAAGCTTCTCAACTGCTATATCTACTAACATGCCCATAGAAACATCTGAAGGTTGAGCTAACTAGCTTAGTGACACACTAACAATTAAAACATACTAAAAGTTTGTCACTGAAATGCTCAAGCTATCTGGTATACTGGTCTGTTCTGCTTTAGTGAGTATATTGGTATACTCACTCTCTATTTTATGGTAGAATCATGGTGCGATTGAGGGTTCTACATCTCGAAGCTCACACACCTCTCTAGTCTATCGAGAATGTGGCCCTCGAAATTTCTACATCGGACACCACACTCTCGACTAGCCCACTCCATGAGTGTTAAACCTTGCTTCCAAACTAGTCAGCTTAAAGTGCCTTGCACACTCCCTAAGAATATTCGGACTGAATCTATAGTTTTGACTCTACTATCTTTTCTCAAAGAACTCGGGTATCCTGATAGTTTTCCCGAGCATTTAAACAAGTTTAGCTTTATTTCACCCTACTTTATTCTTGTCTCTATGGTTAAATTAACCATCATTAATGTTCTCACTTAAAGTCTTATTGAGAGAAATTATAAGCTTTTGGGAAACCTCACTTACCTCTATATTTTCTCTTGACTTAAAGCCCACTTCTCAACCTTGCTATTGATACTGACCTTACAATATCGATACCCTTACTTGCCTCTACACTTTCTCGTGCTTTAAAGCTCAAACCATACCCTTGGTATCGATATTGGCCTTATAGTATCAAAACCCAATATGTAGTATTGATAGGTATTGATACCCCTACAACTATTTCATCTATTTTAACCTAACTTTAAACACTTTTTATAGAATTTATTATAGCGTTTTACACATATTCAATCCCATTTATGGTCATACTATGGGTCTAGGGCCTCTCGGGCAACGTTTTGGCCAAAATAGACTGAAAGTATCGATACTGGCCCAAGAGCATCTATACTCCTACAAAAGTTTCGATACTTTCTATAAGTATCAATCATTTTAACATTTTGTTCTGCCTATTTTCAAAACTTTCTTGGAGTTTCAAAACTATGACCCAAAGTTTCGTTACTCTTGCCCAGAAACTCAGGAATTTTCCCAGAATTAAGAACAAGTTATCCTTATAGTATCGATACTCTTCCTACAGAAATAATAAAATACATACGAAAATGTTATATTTCAATCCCAAAGCCCATAATGATGTCCCCAAACATTCTTTAAAGTCTTATGTGAATACAAGGAGCATAAATAAGGCATTATATCATGTTTATAACATAAATCATGTAATCTACCATTAGCATATAACACTAAGTTTCATAACTTACTCTCAATCTAGAACTCATTTCTAATTATCACTAGGAGTATGAAAGAGTTGTGGGTATGCTACCTAGCCTCCTTGGTTGCTAAAATCTACCTCAACTCAACTAGGAGTCACCTTACCTTTATCATTTGCTTCAGAACTTCACCCACCTCATTGGCTAATCAAAACAAAACTAGGAATTACTGACTTGTCTTTGACTTGGAAACTAAGTTAAAACACTCTATACTACTTAATATTACTCAAAACCAGCTTAAATCTCTAGGTTCCTTTCAAACTCCCAAAAACCCATTTTGATAACAAATTCTAAAACTCAAAAAAATAGAGCTTGAAATAAAATTTGAAGGATGGAGAAAAATATTCTTACTTTGGCTAAACGAATATAAGATTGGAATGCTTGAAACTTGGCTCTTGAAAGGAAGAAGAAATGTAAACTAATGAGAGGAAGAATAAGAAGAATGGGTGAGATATTTTGGGGAGTTTGGTTACATGAAATGATATAAAAAGAGGGGGAGTTTTCAGCTTCAACAAAATGGGAAAACTACACTTTAGGTCATTCACCTATTAACTCACTTTAAAACTATCTCTTAGCTTTAACTCTTGGGCCTACCTTAGGCCCAACACCTATATAACTTGGTCTAACTATCTTGGGAGGTCTAATTGGCTTGATTTAAAGGTCTCGGGTTGACCCAGACTACTACTTGGGTTTTGGAGTATTACAACTCTCTCCTCCTATAAGAAATTTCGTCCTCAAAATTTTCCTAGAGAAAGGTTTTACTCTGAAACTCTACTGGGAATCTATGACAGGTCTTGACCATCATATCATCTAACTCTAAGGGTTGAACACTCGAACCCCTATCTTAAAAGCATCGGCTGAAACTCTCTCTTTTAAGCTAGGTCGTAATAGATAGAAGAATCCTTATGACACTCTACAACTCACTGCTAATGCCAAAACTTTCTTTACTAACCTCTTTATCTACTGGGAAAATACAACTCTGAGGTATGATGACACTTGCCAAAACGTATACTAAAATAAACTTTTATGCTTCTGTTGCGCAACTCTAATTTAATACTCATTTATGATAAGGAACTGCTTCCTTGACCTTATGGTTTCTCCATGAAACCTTCGCTAGAGAAAATATTTTATACCTTAATAGTTGATATAAACTTTAAACCCTTGGTCTTCTCACTGAACATCACTATCTTACTCTTATTTTCCTTTCTAAGCTCAAACTATCAAAACTTACACTTTAAACTCACATATATTGTGGCCTCAGCTCTTTAATATTGCAGATGCAGAAGTACGACATAACTCTGTAGGGCATGTATACTCATAAACTCCTTATTGACACTGACTGACTCTGACCGACATTGACCACCATTGACCCACAAGTCTTAGGAATGTCAATCCTGACGCTCTGATACCACTAAATGTGACACCTTAGACTTGTACGACACATAGTCGACCGATTTAAAGTGCTACA
This sequence comes from Hibiscus syriacus, assembly GCF_006381635.1. Taxonomy (NCBI): domain Eukaryota; kingdom Viridiplantae; phylum Streptophyta; class Magnoliopsida; order Malvales; family Malvaceae; genus Hibiscus; species Hibiscus syriacus. The sequence continues at coordinate 422,923 of NW_024063304.1, read as the reverse complement.
TGAAACCACCAAAGTGGCTAACCAACTTATTCTTATATTCTTATACTTTAAAAGGACTCTTTACATATGAGAGCCCTCAAAATATATAGATACCTACATGGTGACTTTTAATTTACTTTACAACTCAATACAACTGAATTCATGAATATACATGCCATTTAAGAAACTTGTGACATACCTTGCTCTGCACTAGATCTGGACCTTGGTCTCTCTAAAGCTTCTCAACTATTAGATCTACTAACCGACCCACAAAAAAATCCGAAGGCCGAGCTAACTAGCTTAGCACCATACTAACAACTAAAACATACTTAAAGTTTTTCACTGAAATGCTCAATCTATCAAGTCTACTGTTATCTGGTCTACTATTATATGGTCTATTCTTCTTTAGTGAGTATACTCGCATACTCACTATCTATTTTATGGTAGACATTATCATGCGGCTTAGAGGTCTATATCTCAGAGCTCACACACCCCTCTAGTCTACCGAGAATATGACCCTCAGAATCTCTGCATCAGACACCACACTCTCGACCAACCCACTCCTTGAGTGTCGGATGTTGCGCCAAACTAGTCAGATTAAATTGCCTTGTGCACTCCCCAAGGATATCCGAACTAAATCTATACTTTCAACTCTGTTATCTTTTCTAAAGGAACTCGGGTGTCTTGGTCGTTTTCCCAAGCATTCAAATAAGGCTAGTCTTATTTTACCCTACTTTATTCTCATTTCTACGTTTGAATTAATCATCATTAATGTTCTCACTTGAAGTCTTATTTGAGAGAAATTATAAGCTTTTCAGAAACCTCACTTACCTCTATACTTTCTCTTGACTTAAAGCCCACTTCTCAACCTTGCTATTGATATTGGCCTTACAATATCGATACCATCGCTTTCCTCTACACTTACTCATACTTTAAAGCTCAAACCATACCCTTGGTATCGATACTGGCCTTACAGTATCAATACCCTCTCTGCTGTATCGATACCCTTACAAATATTTCATCTATTTTAACCCAACTTTAAACATATTTTATAACACTTATTCTAGCATTTTACACATGTTAAATCTAATTTTTGGTCATACTATGGGTGTAGGGCCTCTCGGGCAATGTTTTGGCCAAAACAGACTGACAGTATCGATATTAGCCCAAGAGTATCGATACTCCTACAAAAGTTTCGATACATTATATAAGTACCGATACTTTAAACATTTTTTTCTGTCTAGTTTCGAAACTATGACCCAAAGTTTCGATACTCTTTGAAGAGTATCGACACTCTTGCCCAGAAACTCACGAATTTGCCCAAAACGAAGAACAAGTTATCCCTATAGTATTGATACTCTACCTGCATAAGTCATAAAATACATACGAAAATGCTATATTTCAATCCCAAAGACCCTAGTTATTGGGATTTTTAGAAGCTCGAATCGACAACCGGAACGATTTATGTGTTTAGGGAGTAAGGAGATTGAAAGATAGAAAATTGCACAGCGATTTAGAGTGGTTCGACATTCTCAACCAAGGTCTACGCCCACTACCTTAGCTCCTCACCAAGGATTTTCCAACAAATTCACTAATTTGTTCTTTCTTTTGAGGATAAAGAGATAACCTTACAACTCCCTAGTTTTTCTGGGCTAAACTAGAACCTTTCTATAGCTTTTACACAGGATTAGCTAGAACCTTTCCCCTTTACAAAAAGATAAAAGAAGTAAACAAGAAAACCTCTCAAAGGTAGGTGTTTACAAGAATTAAGCTCACTAGAATAATATTTACAAGAGAGAATGAAAATAAGAATGAAAAACTCTTCTCTTGTGTTTGATTGCTTGGATAGTTGTTCTCATACTTCTTCAAGTGTCTTTAGCTTGTATTTATAGCTTGGAATGTGTTTGATGTCGTATATAATCATTGGGGATATTTTGGAGCCGTTTGGTGATGATTTTTCTACTCAAAAAGGCTACCCATAACATGGTGCATCGGTGCACTATCAAGGTGCATTGATACCCCCTTCATTAAATTTAAATAAACTAGTTGTTACTAGCCGTTGCAGCCTTGGTGCATGGATACACAGCAGGGTGCATCGATGCACTAATTGCATTCAAAATGGAGTGCATGGATGCACTACATGGTGCATCGATGCACTAGTGGTAGGTGTATGGATGCACTTTGACACCCTTTAGCATTTTTGCTCAAATCCGAATTTAATGGACTTTGAATTATTTTTGAAACCTTTTTAAAACTTTGAATAAATTCAATTTAAGTCCAAAAACATTTTGCCTTTAAATTTGTTATATCGAAACATAATTCAACAATCTCCCCCTTTTTGATATAACAAAACATTTGAAAAATTGTTTTTTGGCAAAACTCCCCCTTAATAAAATGTTCAATGAAAAAGATACCAATTGTTAACAAAAGGATATCAATTGTTAAAAATATACCAATTATTGGAAAATATATGAAAATGTTAAGCTCCCCCTTTTTGAACAATCTCCCCCTTTTTGAACAATCTCCCCCTTTTTGATATAACAAAACATTTGAAAAATTATTTTTGGCAAAACTCCCCCTTAATAAAATGTTTAATGAAAAAGATACCAATTGTTAACAAAAAGATATCAATTGTTAAAAAGATACCAATTGTTAACAAAAAGATACCAATTGTTAACAAAAAGATATCAATTATTAAAAAGATACCAATTGTTGGAAAATATATGAAAATGTTAAGCTCCCCCTTTTTCATTAAGAAATTGATTTTTTTTAACCAAACTTCTCCCCCTTTTTGTTATATCAAAAATAATTCAATCTTTAAAGTTCTAAAATAACATTGGAGAATAAGTGATAAATTTGACATTTAAAAATCATTTGAAAAATCAAAGTTCCCCCTTAATAAATGCATTCCAAATAAAATTTAGCTTTGAGGTCTTGACACTTAAAAATTAATTGAATTTCAACAAAGAATAGCAAACATGTTAGTAGCACATGAAATTTAATATATCCAAGTCTAAAATACTTTATGCAATACCAATAGTTGAAATTAAGTACATATGCATAAAGTTTTATAAAAAAAAGTTATGCATTTGAAAATTTTGATATCAATTGTTAAAGAGATATCTTTTGCATTTTAAATCACATGCATAAACATTTAATTTAGGTCAAATTTAAAATTTATAAAACAAAGTATTTGAAAAGTTTATATCAATTGTTAGAGAGATATCGTTTGCATTTAAAACTAATTTTGACCAAACTTTTTTTATGATGAACCAAAAATTATGAAAAATCATTAAAACTTTAAAATGTTCATCATAAAACATCTTTTCAACATACATGAGATTAAAATAATGCATAATCATTCAAAATCAAAACTCATCTATGCATAAATCCAAATGAACAACCAAATAACCAAAATCAAAAGCATTAAGTTTAGAGGTTATCCATTCCTTTTTCATGTGTGGCTAGAGCATCTTGAATATCATCACTTTTATCACCATTGCTCCCACACACCTACAAGAGACATTTAAGTAGATTTTGGTATCCAAATTGCTTTGGATCCTTGAAATTTCCTTTCTTCAAAGGACAAGTATGTTCCTTATGACCATGAAAATGACAATGTGAGCATTTTGTCATTTCTAAACATATTAAGTTGTTTTAGAAATTTTTTTTTTTTTGTTAAGCTTTCAAGCTTAACTCCTAACTCAAAATTTTTCTTTTCTAAATCATTTATTTTGATTTTTGAAAGCTCTAAATCATTTTTCAAAATTTCATTTTGATTTTCAAAATCAACTCTAGCTTTCAAAATCGATTTATTTTCAATTTTGAGTTTTGAAATTAATTTTGTATATTTGTAATTCATGGTCTCAAATCCCAAATACAACTTATTATAAGCATCTTGTAACTCATCAAAAGTAAATGAATTAAATTAATTTGAGTTAGAAGATACCTTGAATTCTTCTTGAGTGGTCATGAGGCATAGGTTAACTACTTCATCTTCATCATTGGAATCATCTTCATCGCTCCAAGATGCAACAAATGCCTTCTTACTATTTTTCTTTAGAAGAGGACATTCATACTTGACATGACCCTTTCTTTGACAATTGAAGCACACCGGGGGACTCTTCTTCTTGGTTGATTCATGTTTCACTTCCTTGGAAATCATGAATCTCTTGTGTTCCTTCAAGAGCTTGACCATCTCTTCTTCTTGTTTATCATCATCTTCATCCACCTCATCACTTGAATCTTGATAGCTTTCATTGGTGGATTTGAAGACAATGTATGCCTCCTCATTCTTCTTCTTCTTCTTCTTGTTTTTCTTCTCTTCCCTTTCTTCATCTTCCTTCACCATCATCTCATGAGTGAGAAGGGAACCAATTAGCTCATTGAGAGTGAGAGACTTTAGGTTTCTTGCTTCGATAATGGTCTTCTTATTCGATTGCCACTCCTTTGGAAGAGAATATATAATCTACCTCACAAGCTTTTCATTTGGGATTACTTCTCCATATCCCTTGAGACTGTTGAAAATCACGGAAAATCTATCCGTCATAACTTTGATGTCTTCATCGGGTTTCATCTTGAAGTTCTCTTAGCTATGGTTGAGAAGACTTTTCTTTGATTCCCTGACTTCGTCGGTTCCTTCATGAGTGACTTGGAGCTTATCCCAAATCTCTTTGGCACTGGAACAAGATGAGATTCTTCCATATTCATTTGGGCCTAAAGCACATAAAAGAATATGTATAGCCTTAGAATTAAGTTGGAAATTTTTCTGTTTTTCTCTACTCCTATCATTGTACTTGCCGGGTGGAGAGGAGTAACCATCCATGATTGAGTTCCAAGCTCCTAGGTTGTAGGATTGAATAAAGTACATCATCTTATTCTTCCAATGTGCATAATTTGCTCCATTGAAGAAGGGTGGCTTGTTGACTGGTTGTGAATCCTTAATAGGATATTCTTCAAGATAATAAGCACCGGAGGAAAAAGTCATTTCTTTGTCGGTTGCGTCGGGAATTGGTAGAGCTTCTTCGAGGATCGTCTCAAGGTGGTTAACCTTCTTAACGACTTAGACTCTGATGCCAATTGTTGGGATTTTCAGAAGCTCGAATCGACAATCAGAACAATTTACAAAGAGGGGTCGGAATGATTTTTGTGTTTAGGGAGTAAGGAGATTGAAAGATAGAAAATTACACAGTGATTTAGAGTGGTTCGACTTTCTCAACCAAAGTCTACGCCCACTACCTTAGCTCCTCACCAAGGATTTTCTAACAAATTCACTAATTTGTTCTTTCTTTTGAGGATAAAGAGATAACCTTACAACTCTCTAGTTTTTCCGAGCTAAACTAGAATCTTTCTCTAGCTTTTACACGGGATTAGCTAGAACCTTTCCCCTTTACAAAAAGATAAAAGAAGTAAACAAGAAAACCTCTCAAAGGTATGTGTTTACAAGAATTAAGCTCACTAGAATAATATTTACAAGAGAGAATGAAAATAAGAATGAAAAACTCTTCTCTTGTGTTTGATTGCTTGGATAGTTGTTCTCATTTTTCTTCAAGTGTCTTTAGCTTGTATTTATAGCTTGGAATGTGTTTGATGTCGTATATAACCGTTGGGGATGTTTTGGAGCCGTTTGGGGATGATTTTTCTACCCAAAAAGGCTGCCCATAACATGGTGCATCGGTGCACTATCAAGGTGCATCGATACCCCTTCATTAAATTCAAATAAACTAGTTGTTACTAGCTGTTACAGCCTTGGTGCATGGATGCACAGGCAGGGTGCATCGATGCACTAATTTCATTCGAAATGGAGTGCATGGATGCACTACATGGTGCATTGATGCACTAGTGGCAGGTGCATGGATGCACTGCAGGGTGCATGGATGCATTGCAGGGTGCATGGATGCACTGCAGGGGTGCATGGATGCACTGCAGGGGTGCATGGATGCACTTTGACACCCTTTAGCATTTTTTCTCAAATCCGAATTTAATGGACTTTGAATTATTTTTGAAACCTTTTTAAAACTTTGAATAAATTCAATTCAAGTCCAAAAACATTTTGCCTTTAAATTTGTTATATCGAAACATAATTCGACACTAGTGAGGTCCCCAAACATATAACTCTAAGCTTCATAACCTACTTTCAAGCTAGAACTCATTTCTAATGATCACTAGGAGTATAAAAGAGTTGTGAGTATGTTATCTAACTTCCTTGGTTGCTAAAATCTCCCTCAACTCAATTAGGAGTCACCTTACCTTTATCCTTTGCTTTAGAACTTAACCCATCTCATTGGATAATCAAAACAAAACTAGGGGTTACTAACTTGTATTTGACTTGGAAACTAAGTTAAAACACTTTATACTACTTAATATTACTCAAAACAAACTTAAACCTTTAGGTTCCTTTCAAACTCCCAAAACAAATTCTAAAACTCACAAAATGGAGCTTGAAACAAAGCTTGAAGGATTGAGAGAAAACATTCTTACCTTGGCTAAACAAATCTAAGATTGGAATGCTTGAAACTTGGCTCTTGAAAGGAAGAAGAAATGAAAACTAATAGGAGGAAAAAGAAGAAGAGTGGGTGAGATATTATGGGGAGTTTGGTTACATGAAATGATATAAAAAGGGAGGAAGTTTTCAGCTTCAACAAAATGGGTAAACTAAACTTTAGGTCATTCACCTATTAACTCATTTTAAAACTATCTCTTAGGCCCAACATCTATATAACTTGGTCCAACTATCTTGGGAGGTCTAATTGGATTGACTTAAAGGTCTCGGGTTGACCCAAACTATTAACCTGAATTTTGGGGTATTACATTGAAACTATAATTCTCATTCTAAACTAGTCCCTAAGCTTTTAAATATTCTAATTTCATCTTTAAATTATGACTATCATTCTAAATTAGTCCTGAAACTTTTGAACATTTTTGTTTCATCCCCAAACATATCCTTCAATCTAAATTGGTCCCCAAACATTTTTCAACATTTCAATTTTATCCCAAATTATGTGTATATACTAATCACATTTCCATGTTAGTAAAATCGTTAGGTCAAGTTATATTATTATATGTTTGAAAAAATAAAATTTAGGTTAAATTATGGTTTAAATTAGTTATATATTTGGATGAATTTAAGGATGAAATTAGAATATTTAAAAGTTCAAGGACCAATCAAGAATAAGGTTCATATTTTGAGGATGAAATTAGAATGTTCAATAGTTTGAGAAGTAATTTAGAATGAATAGGTTAGTTTGAGGATGAAATTGAAATATTAAAAAATATAGAGATCAATTTAAAATAAGGGTCATAGTTTAGAGAAATATTATGCAATTAACTCTTAAATTTTTCAGTGGACTAACTATATAATTTTATTATTGAATCCGGTCGATTTTTTACTTTTGATAAAGAATTGGATGAAGAAATATTAGATTTATTATAAATATTAGAAAAAAATTATTATAATAAAATAAAAGTTTTTTTTAATATCATAAGAAAATTGTTCGTGTAAAGTTTTTAAATAAATTAAAGTTATACCATTAAAAAAATCTTTAGCATTGTGAAAAACAAATCTTTTGTTGTTTAAATTTAATTCAATTAACGTATCGTTAGTATACTATATAAGAGGACATGAGACATGAGATTTATGTGCGGTTTGATGTTTAATTTATTAGGTTCTGTTGACTTCACTTAGATGTAAAAAATTCTTATAAAAAGTATAAAAGTTTGAGAGAGAAAAATTAAATGTAATTGAATCCACTTGATCTATCATATGAATTTTTTTTTTTTTGATTAATTTTAAATCTAATTTTACTTAGAGAAGTGGGAGAAGGGGAAGCTCTAAGGATAAAAATAAGAGTGCTCGAGAACTACCTAGATTTCACTATCCGCGAATGTCAATCACGTGTTATGAAAAATATTGGGTTATAGATATAATGGGATAACTGAAGTCTAGATGGAGATTTCGTTTAGTAATACTTTTCCAAATGAGTTTTTTTAACGTAAAAGTATCATTTTTTCAGCTTTTTTTTTATTTGAGTCAACGATCACTTTGCAAACTTAAAATTCTGGCTGATAATGAAATGTTTAAAAAATATTTTTACGTTTGAAATAAAATTTTAGACCAAAAGCACGTCCATAAACATTCCCAATCGGCCCTTTACGTTTCATATCTCCTTTGGTTCTTTATTGATTCTCTAACCCTTGATTTCAACATGTTCTCAAATAACTCCGGCCATCGTTAGCAGTCTTGCTGAAATTCTATCATGAATCCCTCGTTAAAAAGCCTCGTATTCTCAGATAAGTTTCTTCTCATTGATCTAATTCCAATTAAACCTTTACATGCAAAATTATGAGAGAGAATGTACTACTACTTTTTCCCCTCATTGCATTTGAAAATTCAATCTTTGGCAAGACGAGGGTAAACTCCATAATCCACAGAAACCCCTTTACACTTAAGATTTTAGTCCATGTTAAAAATCAGAGGTCCTAATCGGCTATACGCGAACAGATGTGCACGACACTCGATCCTGCAAAATATCGATCGATTGAATGAATGTATCAGTGAACAAAACAATGGAGTTAAACATTATAATTCTTGTAAACTATGAACGAGAACGTGTATATGCAACCAGGCACAAGCATGTCCCGTCTGCATGAGCAACCAATGAGGACATACATGAAACACCCTCAAGCTTTTCTGATTGCCATACAACTTCAAAGGAAATTCTTGATCCAACTATAAAAAAGAATCCTAAAGCAGACCGCATGTTATGTTGCTAATTCTGAAACTCGAGTGTTTAGAAGAGCGTACCTTTAGTTATTTAGCATGAACTTTTGCAATGCATATAATGTCAAAAAGAATATTGTATTATGTGCATGAAGGAGGCTTTGATTGAGTTGCACGACCATTCAGGCAAGCAATGGCATATCGGGACACCCTGGTTGTGGGTTGGAAGGCTTTATTAGTGATTTCAATCGTTCCATGATGTTGGAAAATGAAGGTCGCTTCCAAGGCTCGCTGCATTTTAATCAACAATTAGTATGGATAACTGTAGAATTTGCCTAACAGGATCCATATACGAAAAGAATGTAAGACTTACTTGGCCCAACATTCTTCAATTATGGCAGCCACTTGAGGATTCAAATCGCGCGGAATATCAAGCCTTTTTCCCTTGAAACCTACAGCTGCTACAACCTACGAGCCGGATTTACATTGAGTTGTGCTATTTAGGAATTTAGCTTCTCGCATGACAATTACACAAATTTATAAGTTTGAGTGGCGGAAAACCTTAGTTTTAAAGGGTATTGAACGAACAAAAATACTACTTGTTCAATGAGTGGTATTACGTATGTTAATCCACAAAGTGATAAGTATAGCTATTTAATAGCAAGCTGCTAAAATCTGAAATAGCTTGTGAGCTTCACAATATTTTCAAAGGCACAAAACTTGTAATCCTGCTGTACCATGTAAATAAATCTGAACTTTATGTCAATATGAGACGTCAACATTTGGTGTAAAGATATTCAGATAGTTCCTCATTCGATCATGCGATCTCTAGCTCAGGTTGTACAACACTGTTCATGGAGCTTAAAACTTGGTTTGTTCTCTAAGAAATTTCTCGACATCTTATAATTATTCAAACTATGAATCGATAAAGTGCTATCTTTAGGAAAAACCAAACATTTCCTTTTAACAAAGATTTCAAGTTGCTACTTACCAAAAGCTAGTAAAAACTAAAATATCAGCAAAATGATATATTTGTGGGGTCAAGATGCTACAAACCTGTGCTGGATTTAAGTTGCCCCATGGTTGTTGAAGCGTTGCAAGTTCCCACAAAATTACACCAAAACTGTATACATCAGACTTCTCGTTTGATGGCTCGTCACGAAGAACTTCAGGAGCCATCCACTCAGGCTGGTATAAAAAGTACACAGGATTTAGTATTGCAGCATAAACATTTATTGATCTATGGTAAGTTAAATAGAAACACAACAGACTTCATTAAGATTTTGTGAAACTTACAGTTCCAGCAGCCGACTTGGATGAAAGAAATGTGTTTGCCTTCAAACGAGAAAGCCCAAAATCACAAACCTGAATGTACAGACCAGGCAATGTGAGGTAACAGATGTACAAGAACTTTGAAACTGCATAACTATTTTGAACAAGTTATGACAGAGCAAATAAACTTGCAAGCCATAAACTGGAAACCGTATCAACATGGACTTCAAAAGAAAATAGAAAAACCACATCATAGCTATGCTAAGATCACCATAAAAATGCAACAGCAAGCAGGAGTGTAGGAAAATGTGACACAACTACTCTTCCTTAGTCAGAGCCCAAGAGATTCCCTCTTGACTAAAATTTCTGAAGCATGCAATATCATCCCCCAGACAGTCAGACACGCCCAAAACTGAAAAAGTTCTTTAAAAAATTAAAATGGTACAGGATATAAGTTACAGCAAATTATATTATAATGAACAAAGTTGGTGCCATCCATACAAAGTGCCAAATATGATCTCGGAACACTAGTTGACAAACTGTTATCAACTGTTAACCATAGCTACATTTACCATTTGTAACAGCATAACAATGGTTAAGAACTACCTAGATTCCACTATCCGCAAGAGTCGATCACTTATCAATTCATCCATCAAAAAAATCCGTAAACAAAAATGGAAAAATATTGATGTTTATTATCACTAGACCATTACGTGAAAACATTATACAAGTCACAGCAACAAAATATTCAGGGTCTTACCTTCACAGTATATTTTTTATCAACTAAAAGATTGGGAGACTTCAAATCTCTATGAACAATAGGAGGATTGTGTCTATGAAGATAATTCATTCCCTTTGCCTGTGTGTAAAAAAGGAGGTGGTGATTTAGCCCAATCCAATAAACAAAATTTAAGGATTATATCATGAGGAGTTGGGGAAAGAAAAAGCAAAAAGAAAGTATATCCTTTGAATACCCACCACATCACAAGCCATACTCAACCGCCGTCTCTCATCCAATGCCTCCCTCACACCAGGCTTATGCAAAAGCCTAAACAAGCTACCTCTGCAAGATTAACAATTCAACCTCTGACAAGAGTTCAGCCTCATGAAGATGACATGAACATTTCCCTTTCTTTCTTTTTTTTCAAGTGCAAGGGTATTAAAAAAAATGGAAGATGGAGATTAAAGCAGTAACAACAAACCTTGATAAGTATTCTGTCACTATGGACAAGTTTGGCGGCTGAGTAACTGCTCCCATAAAAAGAACAATGTTTGGATGACGTAGACGTTTCATTATTGCCACCTAACAAAAAGTTTGGGTGAAATTACAGATCACATCAAGAACGTGAGCGTAAAATTAATGTTTCCTTAATCTCAAGAACAAAGTATGCTCCAATTGTCACCCAACTCATACCTCCCTCAAAAATTCTTTGAAGCGTTCAGCATACAAGTCTTGCTCCATGAGAATTTTCACAGCAACATCCTGTAATTAAAAATAATGTTTACTTGGATTTACAGGAATTGTAAACTACACAACCAAATATCAAATTTCATGCAAGTAAAGACAAGTGCAAATTAGTCTACATGAAAAACATCAGGGAGTCCAAAACAGCTGACTGCTTGAAAGTAGGAATATCACAGAAAATGGACCAAATTGCAAATAAAATAGGATAAACCAAGTTAAATCTTACAACAAAAGGGTAGCAAACAGGTGACTAAAAGGCGGTTACCAAAATAGATGGTTGAAACTATGGGCCTAATGGAAGATTCTTTGCTAAGCAAACTAAAAATTGACACAACAAATACCTTGTACTAAAACCGCACACAAATCCAGGTGTATTGCCAGATTAACCTTATTGAACCTTTTCCATTTATGGATATAGCTAAAAGAGAACGAGCATGTCAGAAATAGAGAGGCTGGTTTAGAAGGGTCTATAGAATAAAAGGATTCTGGTACTACGACATGCAAAAACAGTATCAAGATTAATAGTTTGGATTTGAGAGTTGAGTTTCAATGGTCAATTGATGTGAGCTGAAGTGAACAGTAAGAAAGGGTTTCTAAAATTCAAGCCCATTTAGGTTCGAATCTTAAGAAATTATAGTGTAGGAATTGATCCAAAGATAAGAATAAAGATAACATAGATTTCGCACCTAAAGTTGACTCCATGGAACACCATATTATAGAAAATCTAAAATTCACCAATTTATAGAAAACTAAAATTCCTTAACTATCCCTAATTCCAAAATCAATGCTAACAATTATACCATATGGTACTGAATCTATCAACTTTCATTTATCAAATATACATGACTAATGTTGCATTTTCTCAATAAGACACTAGACAGCAAGAATTTTGAAATACAAGAAAGCAGATATTAACCATCAAGTATCGACAACATGGCACATCAGATTTCAAATACAAAACTTTTATAATATTTAACTTTAACAGCAAGAAAATAATTAAAAGGATTCTTACCGAGCCATTCCATTCAGCACGATGGACAGTTCCAAAAGAACCTGAAAAGAACAATGTATAATCCTAAGTACACTTGAATAACCGCAACTCCATGGATTATGAGCACAATAGAGGGTCTCTATACTGTAAAAATCTTCATAAAAAAAGGACCAGGGAATACCAGCACCAATTCTCTCTCTTAAAACAATATCACTCCACGGAATATCCAAATCATCAGCTTCAAGGGCAAGTTCGCCACTTGGTTTGCTGGGTACATGCTCACTGCCCTCAGTAAACCTTGAAGGATCATTAATAATGTTCTTTGAGTGTACTATAGGCTGAGAATACTGGGAATCTCTATCATGAGAAGTTGGCCGAGCAATGTTAGGAGGTCGGGGCAACAGTGAGATACCATCTATATTACTTGAAATCTGCACAAGCTTATTTCCCTCTGTGTCAATCTTATCATGTTTATTGGCATAAAGAGAGAATCCAAAATTTTCTCCATCTGTAGTAGCACCTGAAATGGAAAACAATAGCTTAATTAGACACCGGATGAATACGGAATCAGAAGTTGAACCACAAATTTTACATAGCTATGGCCGAATCACTAGAAAAGGTATCATATTTTAAGTCACAAACATAGTTCATATACAAGACTATATTTCTTCATGAAACACAGCCCGGTGTTCAAAAACAAAATTTTAATGTATTTGCAGATATAGAAATGAAGCCTCAAAAAGGTTATAAAAGTGCAACCAACAACAAGGAGCAATTGAAAATATGTATTTATTAATGCTTGTTCACATAAAAACTGCCGACACTTTTTGGGTTTTCCCAGTAATTCAAAGCAATATTTAAGAAAAAGCTTGAATCAGGCTCCAGGAGAAAATTCTGAACAGAAGCCCGTGCTTAAATTTCAATAGAAAATTGATAAGAAACGGTTAATATAGAACATGGATACCGGAAAAGATGCATCATCTATCACTTCCATCAGTGAAGATGCCAAAAGAAAAACTACAAAACTTGAAATCGAACTTTAACCTACAGCATACCAGTGAAGGCATATGAAAAATCTTTCTGCATTTGATCAAACGAAACTACATACTTCACGCCAAATGAAAGGCTAAAAGGATATAATCTCAAAGGAAATAAAGGGCATTCATTAAAGCGCTTCATATAGATAGTAACTGGAACTTTACCTGCTGGAGCAACATGCAAATACAAGATCAAGTGATATTTATTATATGACAGCTATACAGATTATGCAATCATCACTTACTGATTATTTGGTACTAGCTGACTAACAATTATGGATTTTATTATGCAAGTATTCCTTTAACAGCATAGTTAGTTGGCTTAGATAGGTGACTACCGTTGTGTATAAATACCTTGTAATTTATGAGTTCAATACATAAAGAGTGAATCATTCTTTATCCCTATTTTGTTTCTGTAGCCTAGAATTCCAATTTAGGGACCAAAATTTGTTTTTTCAGTCAAACCCTAGAAAACAAAATCTTGGTACTTACACCCTTGACCCAGTTATTTCTTCTCCCCGCCACCCTTAGGATACCCTCGGCCGCATTTCCAGGACCCAAGAGTCTAACCACCTCTCTCTCTACACGTAAGCCTCACGTGTCACCAGAAGATCTGGCGCCTTTGTCCACGCGGCGCGTGACACAAACCTCTTGGAGGTGGTTTCTCCTATCATCAACTTCCTTGGGCTTTTTCCACCCCACCCCCTACTGATTTTGGTGCTAGCTAGATGTTTTGCTTAAAGCTTTTTTTAGTGAGTCCTCTTTCCTTGGATTATTTTTTCTGCCTTATTATTTTATATTTGAAGGAGAAATAAGGAAATGGCAGAGAACAAAAAAAATCATTTGCCTCAACAACCCCTCTGCAAATCAGCCTCCTAAAGCTTGATAGGAACAACTATCTTACATGGTGGTAATCATGTTTGTTGTTCATCAAGGGCAGAGTATTGCCAGGGGTATATTACTGGACATTTAAAAAGGCGCAAAGAGAATGTTCTTACTTATGATCGGTAACAGGGTTTTAAATAGCGGTCTGCGACCGCGATAGCGCCCGCGAAATAGCGGTAGCGTTGCCTTCCAATATACCCGCTATGGCCGCAATCGCGTAAACGCGACAACCGAAAACGCGACCGCGGCCGCGATTTGAATCCCTGATCAGTAGGACTCAGAAAATTCCCTCATGATGTCAGGACTCAACAATTCAATTGAATCACGCATTTCCAGGGCATATTTGTTGCTTCATACTAGAGGAAAAATATGGAAGGCAGCTGCCCTTACATATTCACAAGTTGGGACATGTTTGTTGCTTGATACCACTTATGCAAGTCGTAAGTTACTGGTTGTTTAAGATTAATTTAACAACAAATAGGAATTATATTCTATAATTATTGTTGACAGCTTGGTCAGTTGCATAGGATAGATGACTATGTTCTTGTATAAATACCTTGTAATTTGAGTTTTATACAGAAAGAATGATTAATTCGTTCTCCTTATTTCGTTTCTCTGATTATTAACAAGTGATTCAGAGTTTAAATAGATGATAACTGAAACTTTACCTGCTGGTACAACATCAAATACAAGATTAAGTGATTCACAGTCCGAAAAGTACTGTTTGGCCAATGACCTGAAATCAGTGGCAGGTGCTGGTTTGAGACATGGAAAACGCAATGGGGACGGAATTGATATGGAAGATGGACCATTGAGCAAGGAATCAGGCTCACATAGGTAGCCTGGGTTCCCAATTAAATCAACAAGATACTCCCTGAAATCACAAAGGCAGGCTTGGTGAAATTTTTCTTGCATACGGAAAATATTTTACAGAGATAGTTGCAAACTAACTTTTCACAAATCATAAATCAAAATGAAGAGACACAATCAGAGCAATGCAAAGCCATCATGCAAGTGAGGTAAAAAATAACTTTCACGTGAAAACATTAAAAAATTGCTAGATTTGTTTTGTCAGCAAAATATTGCCATTCAAACACAAACCATACCAAAAGAGAATCAGAATTTTTAAAGAATAAAAAATAGCAAAAGAAAAATAAATCAAAAACAAAGTTAAGGCAAAAAATACCATGGTGATGATTAAGCTACCTGTCAAGTCCAAAGCGAACAAGGCAGGAGGAAGCATCATCTCTTTTACAATATTTGCAGCCCTTCACAATTCGACATGGTAGATCAATAGTGTCAGCTAGCACCTGCACAAATTATAATTGAACCGTGAATGAATCCTCACCTCATAAAGGGGAACACATTTTACAAAAGGAAATTGCTCCTAGTTAGATGTAGTGAAGTTTTATAATCTTTTTGGCAAAAGAAAAAGTCAAGTCATACCATGTTAACTATAACTAAAGCCAAAGTACCATATAAACTCTCAGTTGAAATTAAACACCATAAATGTTAAGACCCTTACTTTGAACAGTAAAGCTCGATGTCTACAAACGCCAACAGATAGGCTTCCTATAGGAAGCACAACTGAACCTAAGCAATCTTTTAAATCATCACTGCACTGCCTCCAAAAGGAAACAAAGTCGTCTTCTCCAGTAGTGGATGAACCCCTTGGGAAATAAATAAAACAATTCATCACCAATGAGAAACAAAATAGCATGACTGTCAAAAATTTGTGCATTCATGGTTTACATGACTTACCCCATGCGAATGCATACAAGCTTGGCTAACTGATCGACTACTTCTTTTGTAGTTATGCAGCTACAAGAAATGTGGTGGACTCTATTTTGAAGTTCCTTTAAGCCAGGATCACTTCTTCGGTCAACCAATATCACTTCTAGTGGCAAATCGACATTTGGATCAATAGATCTTAGAGATTCAATTGATGGAATTCGACCTTGTTCATGCAGATCAGTGCACACAATCCAGACATATGAATACAGTCCATTCATTGAATAGAACCCATCAGGAACTTTGTCGAAGTATGATAAGCAGCCATTAACCTGATGCATGTAACAGTGATACATGAATATCCAGATTATAGTCGGCGCAATCCTGAAACTTTACTAACTTCCCTAATCTGTGCACGTGTATTTCAAATTCCAGGCGACTTATACACTCTTAGTTAGCCCACATTGACAGCCGATAACGTAGGATACAAAATAGATACACTCCAAAAATATCATAGCAATCATCATTAGCAATATAATATGCATAAACCCTTTCCACATGCACCCATTTTTTAATAGACATATTTACAGTGTCTATCTAAGACAGTACTTCTCTCATTTCAGCATTTTGACCTCTAAAGATTATTATTTTTCTAAATAGCGACAGCACTTCTCACATTTCGACATTTTGACCCCTAAACATTATTATTTTTCTAAAAAGCGTACCTGAATTCTACTAGCAAAACAAACATATTTACTATCTAATTGGTGAATAGAATCCCCACCTTGTTTAAACAAAAAAGAAAAAGATACAACAGTAAGTAACCATTTCACATGTATTTGTAAATGATTTTTGTCAAGGCAGACATAGTTCTTTAGTATGCATGTGCCCCATTCATGCCACATCCATCTACACAGGCTAACCAGAGTAATAATAGTTCAACTACAATTGATGCAGTTTGATCATGAAATTAAGCAACTACTTCCACCTTATAATGTTCAATTTTTAAATTGCAAATAACAATTATTTTCAAAAATGACAACTGATCATCTTATCCCCCGAAGTTCAAATTGGACTAATCCTGAACAAATTGAAAACTAGTGGTAGTTCCAACCAACTTTTCACATCCTATAGGACCTATCTTATGACTAATTCGGGCTCACAACTCAAGCTCAGAATTCACGCCCATTATCCAGCTTATCTCATGCCAAATCTTTAAAATATCTAAAATGAATTACATTCACTGTAACACTTAATATATTCACCTATTCATATTTATTCAATCGCCTGGTGTTGATGACCATTGGTTCATTTAAACAAGCTCAAAGTGCGAACAAACAAAAAGAAAATAAATTCTCAAGGATGCTTACCCAGAACCGATACGAAACTGTTTCCGCAGAGCTAGAACTAGACGACCGAATAGCAGAATCATCCGGAACCGGATCCAGAAAATTCGGATCATTAGAACAGGTAGCTTCATAAGAAAGCCTCAAAGCCAACGCCAACTGCAACTGATAACTCTCCTCCGTTTGCTGTGCCCAGCTTTTCCCCGACGACGAACCCCCAACTTTCGTTCCAAAATCCCCATGCCTAAAGCTCCCATCGTAGCCATAATAATCAATCTCGTTCGCCGCCGTCGTAGAAAGCGTAGGCACATAATAATCTCCAGATAACGAGCTCTCACCAAAGCTACTCCCGCTCGAGTGCCGTTGATGTCCGATTGATGACCCATAAGTGTTCCCTCCTCCACCGATTCGACTCGCTGGCTGCATGTTCTGGCCTTGGTTCTGACTCTGATTCTGACCCCAATCCAATAAACCTCTCTCTGATTTCACTCTGCCGATTCTATTAGTCATAGCTTCGCTAGAAACCGAATCGTAATACTGCGGCGGACCACCTGACAGGGACACGGAATACTGGTCGTCAGGATGCTGACTAAGGAGCGAGTAGTTGGATCTTCGACTGTGCATTTCCATTGATAAAAAAAGCTATACAAAACCGTCAATCACTACACCTCATGAACTCTAAAAACCGCCATTTATTGAAGCTTTTTCAACCTCTCTTTCTCTTCCGAGAGAAACAAAACAAAATAAAGATCTCAGCAGATTCTGAATTTGATTTTCCTTTTTCTTTTCTTCGGAAAACCAGATTTTTTTTCTGAATCAAAAACGCCGATTGGATGAATTTCTTTTCGCCATATATATATAAAACAAAGGTTTCCCGTTTGGTTTTTTGTCAGCCTGGCTCGATTACTAGTGGTTTATGCCGTCTGCTACATTCCTTTACATTGAAACTTCACGTTACTCTCTCCGCGCGTGTCTTCACTTCTCTTTAATTAATTCTCCATAAGTGCATGAATCTGGACGAGGTCAATAAATTCATCACCATATTCAAAACGTTAAGAGGTCCATAAGCTCGATGTTTATCCCTCCTCTTAATTGTATGCTTAAAGTTTTTCTTAATTCAAACTTTAAATTTTCATTTCTTTAAATAAATCTTTGTAATGGTTAACTTGATGAAAATGTACGAATCAAGTGGTATCCGAGGTAATAGAATTATTATTATTTCTTGAGAAATTAGATTCAAGCACCATAAATCTCAAGAATATAAGCGTTTAATGACAAAAGGTTAAAAGTTATTTTTCAACATTTATTTGTCAATATATTAGTATAGTAATATTTAAAAATAAAAATATTTGATATCAATATATATAAATTTATAATTTTTATAATATCATACTTTCTTTTAGTTTACAAAATAATGTTTATAATATATATTTTATATTTTCAAACTCACTTGTCATCAGCAATTCAAACACTTAAATTTTAAACTACACTTTTGTGCAACACTTTTAAAAGTTCGTTTCTACAACACTTTTAAAAATCACTTTTCAAAAGCTATACTTACTGCCCTAAATCATTGAATCAATTCTCATACTTGGTTGAGATGTTCTCATTGTTTTTTTTCTTGTGATATATTCTCATTTTCTATTGTTAATCTCAACTTTTGATTTTTCTTCATCCAACGATCCTAAAAAGGTGTAAAACTTTTTAGTTTTTCACTATGCAATTGGATCCTTACCCATATATATTATTATTAACACCATTTTCTTTGAGGATTAAATTTATTAAATTATTTCTAATTAAAATTATGAACAAACTAATATAGTGTGTAAGTAATGAAAATTAAATATTCTATTATATAATTTTTACTTTAAGTATCATGTTAGTACTTATGTTAATTGTCAGTCGACTTGATTGAAATTGAATTGAAAATTTAGTGACTTAATTGATAAAATTTTTAATTCAATAGTCAAAATAGAATCAAACTAATAGTTTAGTTACCCTAAAATAAATTCATAAATCAATAGTGATAAAGGCATAATAGCAAAAAAATCATTAATGTTGGTTTGTTTTTTTCAATTGTGTTGTTAAAGTTACCCCATCATGCCAATGAAAATATTGATCATTCAAAATGGAATTGTTTAAAATTAAATAAAGTTTTAAAATTTTAATCGTCGAATAAAAGATTTCTAAAAGTATAACTGAGAAAACCGACTAATATTGAAAGTTTTTATCAGTATAATATGAGTAAGGATCCAACTACATAATGTTAATAATAATAATAATAATAATAATGTAACGTTTGCTGATTTTTTTTCAATTGTGTTATTAACATTGTCCTATCATGTCAGTAAAAAATATTGATTATTAATTGACCATTGAAATATAATTATTTAAAAATAAATAAAATTACATAAATTATAATTGAATTTTCTTTTAGCTTAGGTGATACACTCATACACGGGTTATCGTTGCATGCAACCTTGATGTTATGAAAGAGATTCTTAATAGTTTTATTCATTTTTGATCGTCTAGTGAAAGAGTTGGCTTATAGGTTATTAATTTTCAACAGAACAATCGATTTCGCTCCTAGCGGTGTTTACTGACGAACACTAAGAAGAATCGCTACAATATATTTTTTCTTTCCCCTTAAACAAATCGCTAAAGTGTATTTGTTTTCTCTTCTTTTTAATACGTTAGTTTGTGTATTTATAGATTGTTACTTTAAAAGTTAAACTTTAAAATTACTTCGTAGATTCTTTTGATAATTTTTATGTTAAAATTATTAAATTTTTTAATATAAAGGAAGGCAAAAACCATTACAATGATTTATTCACCCGAAGATAAGATGGACCGAAAGTGTCTCTTTGGAAGATATCAAGTAATTGGGGGCGGGAGAGAATCTAAAATAATAGTGAAACCATTCGGGGTAACCTGTAATCCCCTTTATCTGACCAAGGAAAAATTAAATACACAAAGTATAAATATCAAGATTACCAAAAGTAATAATATATATATATATATATGTTAGTAAACTAATAAAAATTAAAGAATAATATATATGAAAAATATGAATAATAAATAACCATAACAAAAAAAAGTGAAAAGTTGCACATCAAATTGAATATTTATATATATATTATAAAAATATTTACATATTAACAATATAAGAATAAATAAATATATATAATAGATAAATAAAAGTTATATATACAAAAATAATATAAATAATATAATAATAATGAATGATAAAATATAAAATATATATATATATATAATGAATACGTAAAAGTTATATAATATAATATAATATATATATATATATATATATATATATATATATATATATATATATGAAAAACTTAAAATGAATAAGAATTAGAAGAAGAATAAATATTACACATGCAAAGTTAAGACTAAAACAAAATAAACTTATAAGATTCGATGTAGCAATCAATCTAAGTAATTAAATAAAGCGTGAATCCAAAGTAAGAACGAAATAAAAGAAAAGAAATTGAATGCAGAAATAATTCTCTCAAGAAATTTTATTAGCTCATTCCTCCTCTTTTTCAAACAAAAAAAAATCATCCTCTCATTACAAAATAAGAGGTGCCTATTTATAAGCTCCCAAAAACCCTAAAAGCAAAAAAAAACCTAACATATTTTCATTAATGCTAAGATACACTAATTAAAAGAAAAAAAATTGAAAATAATAAAAAGATCCTAAATTACCAAATAATTGAAAGTATAAAACTGAATTTATTCACAAATAATCAATGAAATAATTAAAATTTTGGAATAAATTAAAATTCCCATATTGGACATGTATCTAAGTTTTTGCACGCACCATCTTCGCTAAAATGAGCATATTTTGAATTTTCGATGTCCGATTGAGGCGTTTCAAGATACGTTGGAAAGCTAACTGAAATAAGGTTCTATCTCAAAAAGATATCATGTCCTGAAAACATTTTTGATCTTTCTTGAAAATTTGTTACAAATTGACTAATATCCCAAACTTCAAATTTGGCTTCAATAAAATATTTTAGGCCTTGGAGAAAAGATAGGCCAACCAAAAATTGGGTATTACAGCTGCTCCTCTTTATTCATTGGCGTGTAACACGAATAGACCAAAAATAAAAAATAACTGATTTTTATTCCATTGACATAGCTTAATTCCATGTTGTTGTCGCTTTCCTTTAACCTTCGACTGGTATGCTCTTCTACTTTATCTGCATCTTCAAGAAAGATTGGGCTTTTTGAGTCCATTATAAGGGCTTGTTTACATTTTCTACATCTTTAAGTATACGGGCTTGAAAATCTTCCTCTAGTTCATCTTGGTTCCAAAGTAATTGAATATGAAAAAGTCAACAAAATTCTTAGTTAGTTTGCTAGTGAATATTAAAGTTAATTTGGATGATTGGTTTTTCAGGCTGGATATCCTCCGTCGTGGAGTTGAACTTCAAAGCTTTGGTTGACAGATAGCTCTTATTGACTTAAGCTATATTGTGGGCGACCTCTCTATTGTGAGTTCGGTCTTCTGTGACTTGAGCTCGATATATTTCTCTGTGAAGTTGAAATATTTGCTCAAAATCTGGACTGGGAAATAGTTCCTTGTAGCTAAATCGTAGTCAGTCTTGGGTCTTCTTCTATACTTAAAGTCCTCAGTCTGAATTTTGACCAGAAGATAGTTCCTTGTTGCTACAACACGGTCAATGTGCTTCTGAGTTGAGTATCCTTCGTTGTGAAGTCAAAATTGAACTTGAAAGCTTTGATTGACATATAGCTCTTCTCGGCTTAAGCTAGGTCAAAATCTGGGATGAAAAATAATTCATTGTTGCTAAATCGCAACCAATGTGGGTCTTCTTCTAGACATAAAAACCTTGGTTTGAATTTTGACCAGAATATAGTTCCTCACTACTATCATGATATCAATGCGCTATTGAGTTGAGTATCCTTCGTCGTGAATTTGAAACTGAACTTGAAAGCTTTTGTTGATATATAGCTCTTCTCGACTTAAGTTTTTGTTGTAAATGATTCCTCCAAGTGAAGGATTCTTTGGATGGCTCCCCTTCGTGGTTTTAATCCAAACAAGACGACTTCCCTTCGCAATTTAAGTTTGTATTGATTCCTTAGATGATTCCCCTTTGCAAGTTTAAGTCACATAAGACGACTCTGCTTCACGATTTAAGCCAGTCTTGATTTTTTTATGACTCCTTTTCGTGGATTTAAGTCAAATAAAAAAACCCCCTTTGTGGGTCTAAGCCAATTTTGATTTTTTTGGACGACCCCTTCGTGGGTTTAAGTCAAATGAGACAACCCCCGTCGTAGTTTAAGCCAGTCTTGATTGATATCGAGCTTGATATCCTTCGTCGTGAAGTTGAAATATTGCTCGAAAGTTAGGCTAGAAAGTAGATCTTCGTTGTTGAGTTAAGCTAAACCGAAGTTAATTTAAGGTCTTCTTCTAGATTTGATAACCTTGGTGGGAAAATAGCCCCTCGTCGTTGAGTTGAGCTATGTTATGGATGTCTCATCCATCGCGATTTAAGTCGATCCTGGGTGCTTGGTGTGCAATATCCTTTGTTATAAAGTTGAAATTGACTTGAACAAACCTGCAAGATTATATATTTATGTCTGATGTTATGAATATAAGGTCTTAAAGTATGCCTAAAATGCAAATGTATCACTCTTTGGCATTCTCATTTTCAAAGAAAAGCATAGATCTTCTTTTTTTAATCTTGAACTTCTCTTATGTTCTTAATCTTGCCCCAACACTGACACAACCATTAGATGACATTGCTTTTCATAAGCTAAGTTGATCATTATTCTCAACTCGAAAATATTCTACTCTTAGTTAAATGGGTTAGTATTTATCTTCGCATCCCGAGGCCCTCACCTAGGCTTGACTTTATTGATGGGACTATGATCTTTGGTACCTTGACAAGTTATGATTCCACTGTGGATCCCCATCTGGCTAAGGACACTCCTAGATGATTTTGAATGTAAACTTCTCTTTAGATGTTTCAGGTTGCTTGCATGAAACTTTTGTATCAAAGTTTCTCTTTTTGATTTGATCATTTTATGCTCATGAGTATGTTTGCCTTTAGATGTAGCATCTTCAAGTTTCACTCGTGAATAGGTTTCCGTTCTTTGTTGTGTGCAGAGCTCTTCTCCAATTGACTCATTATTGTGAGCCCACTTTTTCAAGAGGAATTGTGAAACTGCATCGAGAGACATAATAATGGAAGAGATAGGGATTTTAGATGCCCCATTTCACTTCAAGTTCTGCATCGATTTTCGAGAAAGTATGTCTTGTTTGGAAAATGTCTTTTATTCAAAGTGTTGAAAAATAATATCAGAGCAATTGAAGCAACATATCAGTTCACTTAATATCAAATAAATAAATCACACATGTTGATTTCAAAAATTATAGCCATTTGGCAAGTTTAAAGACCGATGAGTTGATTTAGAAAGGCAATGTAATTTGGCTTGGTTTTGTCTCATCTTTTTCTAATTGTTATAATCTTCAAATAGGATACGAGCATAATAGTACAACTAGTACATTCCACTACTAGACTTCTTAGAGAGCATTTCTGTTTCAGTTCTCAGGAATATTCCATTTGTTCAAGTTTCAAATACTCCTATAGCATAGAAAGTGCAAACATATCGATCTAAAAACAAAATTCCTAAGATCTTTTTTGTAGTCAACTATAAAAGATGTTTCTTAACTTTCTTGGTACACCTTTTATCGTAATTCATTTTCCATTCAAACTTTAGGCCTTATCTCATTCTTTAAGTTATACTTTGAATTTGATTATCTTTACTTGGATTTTGCTGGGAGATTCATCTCGACACATGAAGACTAGTGTCATGATCTGAATGTAATCCTATTCATAAAGTTAGGGGATTACCTCCGAACAGAACCCACTTCATAAAGCTTGGACATTACCCCTAATTAATGTTAGAATATGTGTATAATAAATAACCATAACAAAAAAGTTAAAAGTTGCACATAAAATTGAATGTGTGTGTATATATATAATATAAAACAATATTTACATATTAACAATATAAGAATAAAAAAATATAATATATAAATAAAAATTATATATACAAATATAATATAAATAATAATGAAAAAATATTTATATATTGAGAAAATAAATAAATATATATAATGAAAACGCAAAAGTTATATAATATAGTTAATATATATATATATAAAAAAAAATTAAAGTCGATAAGAATTAGAAGAAGAATAAATATTACACATACAAAGTTAAGACTAAAACAAAATAAGCTTATAAGATTCGATGTAGCAATCAATCCAAGTAATTAAATAAAGCTTAAATCCAAAATAAGAATGAAATAAAAGAAAAAAATTGAATGAAGAAATGATTCTCTCAAGAAATTTTACTGGCTCATTCCTCATTTTTTTTCAAACCCAAAAAAAAAACAAGAAAACCCTATCATCTTTTCATTAATGTTAGATATACTAATTAAAAGAAAAATTCTAAAATAATAAAAAGATCTTAAATTACCCTAAATAAATAATGGAAAGTATAAAAATGAATTTATTAAAAAATAATCAATTAATTAATTAAAAATTTGGAATAAAATTAAAATTCTCATAATAGACCCATATCTAATTTTCTACACGGATTTTCTTCACTAAAATAAGTTTATTTTGAGTTCCCGATATCCGATTGAGGTGTTTCAAGATGGGTTGGAAAGCTAATTGAAATCTGGTTTTATCTCAAGAAGACATCATGTCCTAAAAACATTTTAATCTTACTAAAAGCTAATTGAAAGTCGATTGAGGCGTTACAATATATATTTATAATTTCCAATATAAAAATAAGTAAATAATAATAATAATAATAATAATACTTTTATTCCGACAATTTCATTTTTACCCAAAAATATTTATATGCATGCAGAAATTATATTTGCTTAAAAATTTTCTAAGGTTGAGCTCTATAGAGGGTTAAACCTAGCTCTGATACTATTAAATATAACCTGTGACACCCTAAACTTGAATGGGTCTAAAGTATAACATTGGACTACTCCTGATTTTCAAAACATGTTTATTTTCATTTCAAACATACTAAATGGTATCATAAAAGACGTTAATAATAGTTATAAAATATTTTATAAATCAGAGCTCCGTGACACATAATTTAAATCAAAATAATAAATTTTAAAGTTTATATCTCAAATACATGGGTAAAGTCTTATGAGTGCATATGCCCACTAAAGCTACAATACAATACTCTGAAGGAGATGCTAGAAGTCTTATTTCGACAGTGCTCCACGAACGGCTCTAACTACTGACATGCGAATGAAAAATATCTGAACGTTGAGCTTACCAAGTCCAACAGTGTAATTGTTAATCTATATCAACATTATGAGTCTCATAAACATAGGCATGCTAAAGACATGGTACTAAGCAGTAGATACATGCATGATCTTAATCAAGTGCTACCTACTTAGAGCTCAACTATTATATCACTAAAGTAAGACTCTCATATATCCCTTAATCTTTACTAAGGCCTCACCATGAGTACACCTCTAAAGGGTCTCTAACCCTAATGATTGTAACTTCTACGTACTATCTAAATATGATATTGACACTTCTATGGATTATCTGAATGCAACATTGACTCTGTTGTGCATTATTAAAATGCAAAATTGCTAGTAGCTGGTCTCACATAACCACCAGACACTAGTTAACTGAGGGAACCCTGTGTCACATAGCATAGGTGAAATTCCCACTAAACTTATGAATGATCTCATAGTCCTCAAATAGTTATAAGGTAGATAATGGAGGGGGAATCTGGTGTCACATAACATCGGTACAATTTTCGCTCAATTGAAGCATTAACTTGGTCTCACATAGCCATCAAGCCAAGCTTTAAGGATATATGTTGTACTTAACTGATACACATATACATACATATATGAGGGCCCAAAGACCTCACAAAACTGACACTGCTAACCCACTCCTCGTAAGTGTTCGGGCCTCGCACCCTTGTTAGACCCTGAAGTGCCTTACATAATGACAATGCCACACTAGGGCAACTAAGGTAGCATGACTACACTCTAGCATAGTTAGACAAACTAAAGTGTGATCATCCCTTTACTAGCTGCTCTCTTACTCATTCTCTTACTTAAAATATTATGCAAGGGTTTATTAGGTTGTTACTTATATTAGTTTATTAAGTTGCTCTATTATGGTTATTTGTTACTTAAATGTGTTTTATTCATTCTTTGTCTATAGAGAAATCTCTATGTGTTTCTTGATTTTACGATGGTTACTGTTTTTGTTGTTCGCTGTCTGTAACACTAGCTAACCCAATACCTGACTTGGGTTCATTACTAGGTAACAAGATTAGAATCGCTCTTTTCGTACTTCTTTCTAATACCCCTTAAATTGGAGGAACGACTTATACATTCTCAAAAGAACGTGATTTCTACAATTACTGAGTCTAACTTACTTATCGTACCACTTGTTGGTATATAATCTGTAATGATTCTCGTGCTTAACTATTCGATAGTGCTCGACTGAAGATACTTTGACGTATTACGCTTAGTATCGTTACATCGGTTGTAACCCACTTTTACGAGTGTTTTTAGGTATCTTTGGTCATTTATGCCCTCCACGGACTAAGTTCTACCATTACATATAATCCTTAGCTCTTACAGGCCAATAAGGGTAATTTGGTCATTTCAGCCCCCAATGGTGTTTTATTAACCTCCCGCACCCGAGCTAGATGCTCGATCTCAATCTATATTAAACTTCTTAATCTTGAGTCTATTGGACATCTTGAAGTCACTCAACCACTTTGGGTATTGATATCAAGTCTTCAGTATGGATATCAGTTCATCTAGTATGGATACCAACTCATCTGGTATGGACACCAGTTTATCCAGTATAGATACCCACTGTATCTATACCGAGCATCCGATATCGATACTTCTCTCCTTAGTATCGATACTCCCTGATAAAATTGCCCAGATTTCATCCCAATTCATCCATATTGATATTGTTCATCCAATATCGATACTCAAACCCATAAATATCTTATTTAAGCTCGAGAAACACATAAAAATAATCCCCCAAAGATTTTAAGTTGGTTCCTAATCCTGTGCTAAAACTTTAGAAAGTTACTTAAGGACTTAAAGTATGACACCTATAGCTCATAAACATCTAAGAATACGAGCCATAGATATTACATCAAACTAACTAATGATTACTATTCACAGTTAATTTTTTTAAAATATTCATAGTTTCAACTTTTATCAACTATTTTTATCTACTTGAATTTCCATGCCATTTAAAAACATACTATTTTATTTACTATATAATTTTAGGCATATTAAAATATTGATAAGCTAATCTAGTAAAATTAAACAGTCCTAATTTACTATTACCAACCATTTAGTCAAAATTGATAAAGCAGACTGATAACATAAATATACATGCCACTACTAGTCAAAAGAAAATTCAACGATGTCTTACTGATACTGATATTATAGATGATATGCACATGATGCTTGGAAGGCTCCTCATAAAACGTATGTATCTCAATCAGACCCTACGCATGAAAATCATCACGCGCTAAGTATAACTTAGTGAGGCGGTAATACTAAAGGTGAGAACAAATAAATAAAGTATCAAAATATATATAAATTTATTTTAAAATAAAATAAACAAACTTTCAGAATTTCAAACCGGATATCTTATGCTGAACTTTATCAGAAACCTGAAAAGAATCATCTGATGATTTACACGACATCATAATATATCAGATCAGATAGAATAATCAGTCCATATTCTTTTGTAATCAGACACTTTTCAGAACTTTAGTATTTCATTTTTATAGCCCAAAGTATATTTTAAGAGAATATAAGGTACTTGAGTCAGACGAGTGTGCGCAATACATATCTCAGATCATCAGAGTCAGAACAGATAAGCACACAAGTGCTATCGCATCGGAAATAACAATATGCACACAAAGTGCATTCAGATCAGAATATATATACTAGTGTACACTCCGGTACACCACAGTATATCAGAATCAGAAAAGATAATCACTCCACCTCATGGCATGCCAATTGTACCTTTGACTCTCTATATAACATACAATGGGCTTTCAATTCAATTCATAATCATTTGATAAAAATTATATCAGAGTCAGAAATATATTTAATTCACATTCATAAAACATGACATGGGCAATTCATACTCAAAATAATTCAAATAACATTTCTAAAACTATCGAGAAAAATTCCATCATTAACAATAAATATTATTCTTTAAAATCATTATAAAAAGAATTCATTCGAATACCTTTATGAGAAAATATCATATAAAAACGTATTGGGTAATTTCATACCCAAAATAATCATTAATATTTTATATCTCATTATGGAAATATTCATTGATTAAAATAAAACATACTTTTAAAAGATAATATGAGGTTGACTTATCGCAAGTCTTCCTCAATCAAAATAATTAAATAAATAAACTGCACTCACATTTGCCTCACTACAGAACTTTTATATAATAATCCTAGTCACGAGCTTTGTCCTTTCCTTTCAAATCGTTCGTATTGCTAGATTTATCGAAGTCTGACAATACTAAGTTATAACACAAAAATTGTTCGAACTACATATTAGTATCATACTAATATAAACTGATTTTAATATTGAAAATCTACAAAATAAAAATCGATATCAAACGAAATCATATTTCTATTATAATTTCCAACTTTTGAAATACTCTTCCAAATCCATGGATATTTATTTTTCATCTTTAACCCTTCATCTTTGCTAAATTACACAAATAAGCCACAAATTATGAATTCTTTTTAGAATTCACCTCAACCTTTCCATTTAATTCAAAATTCAGCATACTAATAAATTTTCCAGAATTCAATAATTTACTCAAATACTACTTCTTCATTTAAGAACTCGCAAACATGTCCCCAAAGTTTTGGAACCTTTCGAATTCCACCATCTAACCATTAAATTGAATTCTTTTAGAATTCTTCTCAACATTTCCAATTTATTTAAAATGGTCTCTTTCCATTTTACTTCAATTCCAAACATCCAAAAATATACTCAAACATTTAAACATTACTCTTCAGCTTCTAATCCATTTCCACTTAAATTCTAAAATTTCCATATTCAGACAGCTCACACTACCTTTAAAGAATCAGTATTATATATTGATATACACATTGTAATTTAATTCCATTTCTTCCATTGAAAGCTATACTTGAATGCGAATCTATCCCTATAAAGAACTCATTCTAATTCATTATGTACAATTTATGGTGAATTTACAAAGTTGACTGACATAATCTGTTTTGTGCAGAATCTGTTGCCCCGTTTTTCTGACATTTCCTCAGTTAAAAATTCATATCTTTTTGTATATACCTTTAAATTGATCATCGTTTGTTTTAAACAAAACTAGATTCATATACGAACACAAATATATAAAAATAATCTCCAAATAATTTTATATAATTTTTGGTTAATTTGTAAACTCACTGCCAGATTCAAAAATTTAAACTGTTTTCATTAATTTGCATCCTTAAGTCCTTCATCAATTCTTACAACGCTTCTAATATCAAGAATCGATCTTTAATCATAAAAATTGCACTTCCCCTTCATCAACATCTTACCAACTTGAGCATAAAACATGAATATTTTTATACCAAATGAAAGAGAATTTCATGTAGGTTATGTTATCCTTAATAACCTAACTTAAAAATCTAGTAAAAATGAACCAAAAATTAAAAAACAAAGTTTCTCACCTTATTCATGGAGTCTCAATGGCAGCAAGGAGGATGAAGGCTTTCTTTTCCTGAATTTTCTACAATTATAACTCCTTTACACTGGTTTAATAACCATTAAAAAAGAATTAAAAATTCATTTTAACCCAAAAGTCAAAATTACCCTTAATGAAACTTCATAACTATAACTTTGCCATTCTATGACATCATCACTTACCTCATCATATCCAGAAAAATATCTTAAATTCTGATTTTTCATGTTTGTCCTTGCAACTTTTTGAAAATTGCAATTTAGTCACCTAATTCCAAATTTTTGGCTTAACTTGGAAAATCGACCTTAATTCCATTGATCCATGTTAAATTTCACTTTTCTAAAATATATAAATAATATTTTCAACCTTTATCTAGCATCCTTCACAATTTCGTGAAATTCTGATTCGATCTGATCATTTGATTTCAATACTGATATTTACCTTTTTATAGCTTTTAACACAAATCCCGTATCAAAAAATTGATTCTCGCTAAAATATTTGTTTTAATTCAAACTGTTCATTTATAAGCTAAAATATATGACTTTTAAAAATTACAATTTTAGTCCCTACAATTTTTAAAGTTTATACTTTAGTTACTAAACTTTCAAAACTTCTATTTTAGTCACTGGTCAAAATTTAGGGTATTACATAAAGTGTCATAAAAATACATTCTTTACATCTAAAACATTATTTAATCATGAAAACAAGTATGAACCCAAAATGCTCAAATACATAAATCTTAGCAATTTCTTCATATTTTTGAAAGCCTTAACATCCCAAAGGATTAGAAATACACTACCTTGATGTTTAAATCCCGAAATGAAGCTCCTTGCTTAGCCACACTCCTTTCTTTTGGGATTTGGATGAAAAACCCCACTTTTCTTTAGTTAGGAATAACCCAAGACTTGAATCGTTAAAACGATGTTGCTTAGGGGATTATGAACGAAATTAAAGTATGAAGGGGACTCAAGAACTTACTTTTATGCTATAGAACTTGAAAAATAAGAAGGAGAGGAAAATGAGAAGGAAGAAAGAAAATGAAGAGAATAAATAGATGGAAGAGATAAAAAGCCTTCATCTTTTAAAAATGGTGAAATTGCACATTTAAGCATTCATCGTCTTTCTACCATTCAACAATCTCCTTTCTATGGCTAATTGGGCCCAATTCCAACCCAATTAAGCCCAACGACATAAATTATGAAATTCACGGGGTCTATATGCCTATCGGGTAAACCTGAAACTACTAGCCCAAAATTTGGTGTGTTACATAACCCCTTTTACTTGACCTAGAAAAAATATGTTGGATCTTGGGAGTTTACATTGAAACTTGTCCCTCACGAAATTCTTATTTGATTTAAAACTTAAAAATTAGTTTTAAAATTATAGAAACATTCCACTAGTTCAATCTCCAAATATCTCATTAAAAATAATTGTTCAAAGAAAGCTCGACATAAATTATAAATATTCGAAAAGTCATGCATATACCTTCTAAAAATAGTTATAATTTCCAAAATCCCAAATTACATAAATAATAATAATCCCAAATTAAAGTTACAAATATAAATCCAAAATAATAAATTTGAATAAAATTCCATACACAAAATAATAATTTTCTTAAAATAAATGACGTAACATTCTAAGTACCGGATCACCTAAATCTGAGTATTTGAATTAAAAACTATAGGGGTGTAATCTATTAAGCTTAGTGTGTCTCTAAAGTGCAAAAAATCACAATTCATATCATAATCCGAAATAACCAGCAATAATCATAATCAAAATCAAACAATGATAAACATAATTTGAATGTTGTGCAAATGATCATGCACCCATATGCCTGTCACACCATTCGAAGAGTATGTTCCCCAAAACCACTTTAACTACAATCACACCATCTAAAGTGAGGTCCATCACAAAGGAAAAGACCACTGAATCCGAAGTGACGTTCACCCCCATTGAGTGAATGCACTGAACTTTCTCTATCATTCCCAACCCAATGTGACTTAACATCATGATACATATATCCGAATTTTGATCTGATTTGAATGTGTAAATAATTACATAATATCAGAGTCTAAATGCAAATCATAAGATTCCGAATCAGATAAATCAACATACTTAACGTAACACAAATTTATGTCCGACAAATCACATTCAATATATAACATTTCCCGAGATATGACATACTATCATATTTCACATATAATAACTGAAGCATAATTAGGCAATCAAGGTTTACATATAATCAACAAGATATACCAAACAACCAGATATTTCACAACAAAAAATATAACAATTGATAGATACATACCTTGACAAAATAGTTATCGACGGTCGTAGCGTTTATCATAATTAGCTCAAGTAATGGATCGATCCGAATTAGTTCCTACATTGAAAATAATAATAATTACTATTCTATCGAGTTAATGAAGTCAAACTAAATTTACTATTTTTCACTAACCCACGATCAGTTCTCGTAATTCGAGTTGATTCAAAATTAGTGGGTAACAATAGAGAGCGGTAATTTCATTTTAAGTTCGATGTTCTCTGCAAAAATTCAATGTTCGTATTGAAATCCCAATTCACTAATTTTTCTAAGTACCTTACAATGACCTTAAAGTAATTTTTGATTTGAATGATGGAAACAAGCAGCAAGCTACCTACCGGTTCGAACAAATGGACAGTTAGTTTAGAAAAATGGGCTACCTTGTGATGAAACAACACTGATAGCAGACCAAAGGACCGACTACAATGCACGACTGGTCTCGCCTGACCTTAAACGGTCGATAGGAACTTAACAAAGGGCCGAAATAAGCGACAACGAGCTTCCATGATGACACCAGTGCTGTCGAACGACAGCAGCAGCAGCCCGATGAAGAAAACACACCAACAACATTCCCACCCAAAGCCATCTCCGAACTGCCTCGAGATCGAAGGAAGCAACAATACCTTTCATGGTGTCTCTATCGTGAGAGAGAGGAGATGGTCAAACGGCCAAGGCGGAAAAACGTTCACGACTGAGGGTGCGACAAAGCGACGAACGACTTACCGGTGACAATTTCTTCAACGACGATGAGAGAATAACGAGGGAGGGTGAACAACGAGATGAGAGGAAAAAACAAAAAAGGAAAATAATGGGAGAAGCAATTGCGCGTGTGATAGAGGGGGCAGGATTTTATGTTTAAAATAAAAGTGGGTTAACTGCAGCTTTAGTCTCTGAAATCCTTTGGCTTTCCAAAATTGACCCAATTCTTACCTTATATACGAATTGGTCACTGAACAAAATTAGATATTTAAGGATTTCCCCAAATATTAGGGTTTTCAATTTGGGATAAAAGGGGTGTTACATAATCATCCTTCTAATGAAATATGCTAGCACATTTGCTTCTCGATAGATCATCTTGAAATTAACGAGCCAAGGTCTGTTGTATAGTCGCACACTAGATCTCACCAACACAGGAGGGTTATCCAAGAACGAAGGGGAGAGCAAGCTAAACGCGATCTGAAGGCCTTCAAGGATACCCCATAATTCAGATTCAAGCATTGAGGTTGTACCAATGTATCTTTGAAAAGCAAGCAAACAATCGCCATTTGAGTCACGAAGAAGCCCTCCAGCTGCACTAGAATGAGACGAGAGCGAGAGGGCACCATCTATATTCAAGCAAAATTAGCCCCCATCCTGCAGAGACCATTTGATATAGAAATGGCTGGGGTAGGACTAGTAACGGCCGGGTTATCGGAAGATAAAAGATACGACCTGTTCCAAGAAATGCCAATATGAAAAGATGATCAGGGGTCGATTTGAATATTTTAGAAAACACGACTATTTCGACTTTTCCAGAGCTGTCAGGTAATCGCTAAAAAGATCATGTTCCACGGTCTACTAATCTCAGTACGATTAGAGTAAGTTTGCAGGCTGTGGAGAAGCCATGGAGCGAGGGGGAAAAAAAGAATCAATACCATATTTTGGAGTTAGAGAACTCCAAACTTGTTGGGTTGAAGGGCAATCTCGAAGGATGCAGAGTAGGGATTCTGTCGTTTGATGACACTTGGAGCGGAAGGTGGATGAGAGGGTAGACAACCCTAGACGCATGTCTCCCGATTGGTTGCCTCCAGCATTCAACCACCGTTGCTGACTTTCTTCTCTCCCTTCCGCTAATTTTTTCCATTCCGGCCGCGATATAACTGTCTCATAATAACATTTTTTTTAAATTACTGTAACATCACAAACCGCATCCACAACATAAAATTATAGTCATTTCTAAGAAATAAATCACGTTATAACATGAACAACATCCGTAATTACGAGACCGTAAATGTTAACCACAATCATAATTAAGTACTATGACTTCAACCATAGAAAATTCACCTTAACTGTTGCTTTTTCTCCTTTTCTATTGTCGAAAGACCCATCGACCTTGTACTTTGTTGGCCGTCGTCGCATTCACCCTACACCCATTCGTCAACACTTTTTAGACCTCGTGTCACGCCATTCCTGTTAAGACTCTTAGCCTCGTTGATCGCAAACCTTTAGTCCATATTTGAAATCGAACCGAACGCCTGCCCTTTTTGTCATCCTTATCACCATTGCATGCTTGTGTATATATATATATATATATATATATATATATATTCTTTTAAGAAAATTACTTCATACACAAACTTTAAATAAATCTATTTAACTTAATGTCATGCATTTTATTTAAAGTTTATGATTTAGGTTTTATGATTAAAGGTTTAGAATTTAAAATTTAGACTTAGAAGTAATATTCTAGAGTTTTATGATCGGAATTTTAAATTTTAAAGTTTATATAGAAACAAATTGTATAAAATTTAATTTATGTAAATATGTATATATAGATAAATAATAGAGTTGCAATATTTTTTACAATTTATCAAAGGGTTATCCTGGAAAATCTCAAAAATAAAATGTACGATAACATAAGTTACTTTTTGCATGTTTGGATGTTGCCAAAATAATTTATTTTACGCGTTCATATTAAACGTTGATAGAATAACGATCTAGAAATTAATTGAAGTTTATAGCTACATAGTTTTCTTAAGATAAAGTTTTTGTTTGCCCGTTTGTCTCCCAAGATACAACAAGAATATAATCAGTGTACAATAGCACAATTGCGGAGATCACAAAGTATATCTTGTTTGAGGCTATCACCGAAAACTAGAGAAGAAGAAAAAAAAATTTTAGTTGTGTTTAGCCTAGCAGGTTTACATGATATTTATAGAGTTTCTCATAGGAGAATAACTAAAAAATATATATTCTGAAAAGTAATGTCATTAATGAGTATCCGAATAAATTCGACAGTAATCAATTAATAGAATATATTTGTGAACTACAAGATATATTATATTAATATTTGAATTAAAGAAAATCATATAATATCCTTTTTAATTCATAATATTCAAATAAATAAAAATTATTTTAGATATTGCCAATGTCTTGCAAGTTGACCCCCAACCCCAATGGGTTCAATAGGATTACATTTGCACCTTTTTGCACTTAAACGAGAGAAACAATCTTAACATAAGTCATTTAATGACTAACTAGTGAGTTGATTTATATAAACTATTCTCATGCTTATCCCACCAATGTGGGATATTAGTTTTACTATTTTCACTCGCAACATAATTTACATGTATCCTACTTTAAGCATCAATTTTTTATTAATCACTCAACCGTTTTGAGCATATGAGATACCGTTGTAAAGATCTCATGGAGTAGAATATGAATCAGTAAATTTATTATTTGAATCTCTACTTTTTCTCTTAAAAAATATGTCTCAAACTTTCCAATTTATCGTAATTTTTCCAATAATTTGTTCATAATATCTTTTAATTATTGACAACACACCCTGTAGACAGGAATGAACCTAGGATGGAGTGGTCACCCCTGAAAATTTAAAATTATTATATATTTTATATTTTTCTATACATTTCGTCTCTTAAATTTTCATAAGTTTAAATTATTCCCCTAACATAAAATCATGCATTCGTCCCTGCTTATAGATTTATTTGTTCGAATATGAGATCTTTCGAAAAAGCAATATTCCCTTTAATTGATCGCTTGATGGTTATATATATATAACATGATTAATTAAAAAGTAAAAACGTTATTAGAGGAAAAAAAGTAAATTCTTAAATAAAGTTGTTTTTTTACAATTAAAATAAAGTTTTTTAAGTGATTAGAACAATGAAACATATAATAAATCCATCGGTCGAAGAGGGTGTGTTTGATGAAAAGTATGATTTAAAAAAAAGAACATTTTCCGACTGCATTCTGTGGTTTAATAATATTAGTATGCAACTTGACTTAAGTTTCGGAGACTAAGGGGCTGTTTGTTTGCCTCTTAATGGAACCATTCAGTGTTGAATACTGAACCGTTCAACATTCAGCGCGTTTGTTTCGTACCTCGGAATGATTCAGTGCTGACTGATTCAACAAAATAATACTGAATGATTCAGAACATACTTCTGTTCTGAATCATTCAGTGCCAGTTATCAAACAACGTGTCACATTCAGAGCCTCTGAATCATTCAACATTGAATCATTCAGCGCTTAATCATTCTGAAGTAAACAAACAACCCCTTAATGTTGTATTATTATGCAACTTGACCTTTTTTTTATAGAAAGCAATTGGTTTTATTAAAAATAGAAAATATTAAGAATTATAATGAAGATTTACAAGAATAATCGTAAATGTAAATTAAATTATAATTAGGAATTTTCTTATAATCATTGACAATAAAACTCGTCACCTAGATCACACAATGACCAAAGAAGGAAAATGTTAAAAGACCTAACCAACGCTCGAACAAAATAAAGATCCAAATATCTGACGGCATCATCAAACAAATCGCAAAAGTAGATGAAACTATTAAAAGACTATCGACAAATAAAAAATAAGAGTCAAGCGGCATAAGAAAACTATCCACAAACGCAAAACGTGTATCCAAATCAATCAGATGATCCAAAACAAGGAAGATCAATATGATAATAAATATGCGTCATCTTGATCAGTCGTGACGATGTCAAATTCAACTCTGAGAAAAAAATATATGAAAACAACAACCAAACGACCAAAAATTACCAAAAGGTAGAGAAAGATATAAACGTGTCATAAAGGCATAGATAAACATGCCACACAGACATAATTATTCTTATTAAAAACTAAAAAAAAAAGACAACCGACGGTCAGCAACCAACATCAAAACTGATGTCTCTACCGGCTAAACAAAATTAAAAAAAAGGTTGATATGATCTATAGAAACTAACACAAATTACAAAGAGAAAAAAAAAAGGGATATGAGGAAAACGACAATGATTTAACCTATCATTGAAACCATTTAAAAAGATACTAAATTATTATGCAACTTGACTTAAGTTTAAACAATATCAAAATAAATAATGTGAATATATTTTGATGTTAAATATTCATTAAATATAATCATTTTGGGGTAAACTATTATCCTATTAGGACCATTTTTATTTTGCTAAAAAATTAATATTTTTCATTAAAATTATAAAATTTAATTATTTTTACCATTTTTAATATTATGATATGATAATTTTTAAATTAGTATAATATCATATTCAGTCCTTAATGTTTATATACTTTATGTATTTAATTTTAATTTTAAATAATTTAATAAATTTAATCATCCACGTTAACAAATTTCATCAATCTTGTTTCTAAAAATATTCAAAAAATATTCAAAAGATACCTAAACTATTTAAACAAATATATTTTTTAAAATAAACACATAAAAATTATTAAAAAATTTTAAAAATTCAAAATAACATAATACTATTTAAAACCTCAAAGAATGAATTAGGCTCAGTTTGGTGTGACTTTCTAAAAGAAAATTTAGCTAAAAAACCGTTTTGATTGCAAAATAAATGCCAAATGATTTAAAAAAAATAAAAAAAAAATAAACGGTGAAAACGGTGGCTTCAAACCAACCGAAAAAGCTAAGATTTGTATTTTTTTCATTTTTCAACTTTGCTTTTGAGAGCAAATTATAATTTTACCCTTTCTAATACATGGACTCTATCAATTATGTATTTATATTTTATTTTAATAATTTAATATTAACATCCCTAAAAATAATTTATTATCTAATAATTTATTTTAATTACTTAAAAGTAAATAAAAAATCATAATTTTATATTAAAATATTAATAGTGAGTTATTATAAAATATATTATAATTATAATTATATTATTTTATTTGTATTTTTATACTTTTATTATAGTTTAAATTGATATATTTCATATATAATAATAATTATATTTCAATTTATTTATAATATATATATATATATATATTATTTGCAATCAATATTGTTTTTGGCAAAACAAGTATTTAAATTATTATTTCGTAATAATTTTATACCCACATATTAAAAGGTATTATAATATATTTTTCCTTAATAGAATATTTTATTTATAAAAATATTATTAATGAGTTATCTTAAAATATTTTTTATATTTTTATTATAGTTTAAGTTGATATATTTTATATATCATAATATTAATAAGTGTGAATATAATTTAAATTCTATACTCTTAGTTTACAACATAATGTCTATAATGGACATTTTATCTTTTCAAACTAATTTTTTAATAATAATCTCAAACAGTTAAATTTTAAACTCTAATATTTCTACAACACTTTTAAAAGTTCTTTTCTACTACACTTTTAAAAATTCTTTTCTACAACACTTTTAAAATTTTCTTTTCAAAGTCCCGCCAATCTGTGCTTAACAAGTTTAAATTAATGAGATATATATATATATATATATATATATATATATATATATATATATATATATTATTTGACTCATTGATTTGGATGTTTAAGTAAAAGAATAATATCAAATAAGTTACAAGTGTAACAAATAATTTTATAAATATATGCATGTAAATATTTAATATAAACTTAAAAAAACTAATGTTTATGTCTCAAGACTTGCATGATTGAACCAATATGTTTTGGTGGCCACCAGATTGTGTGGCTCTAAGATTTTCAAAGGCAACCAACAAGTCATACACGTTGACTTTCTTACCCTCAAATTTCATTATTTCAACAACAATTCAATGTCTCTTTTCTTTTTAGGAGGAGTCAGATTCCATTGATTGACATGTTTCATATATAATTTTTATGCTTGACACATTCGATTGGTTTAAACTTATCAAAGAGATCGATTAAATGAATTGTTTATAACATATTTATGATATATTTAAAATATGCTTTTTTTTATACTTGAGTTGAGTCTAAATACAAATCATTATATGTAGATTGAAAAGTTGGATAAAAGTTTACACGAAAGTGGAGCTTTAACTTTTTTTTTAGTGTAATACGATTATAAAGTAATATATGTTTAGAATTTTCTTAACCAACTAATAAACATGCATCTTACATATGCAATTGCTTAGATTCAAGGCCTCTAAGAAATTCAATATTTCCTTTTATTGTTGAAGTTACTTGATGGGTTCAAAAGAATTTTAATTTTTAAAAACAAAAATAAAATGATTATTTTAAATGAATTACAAACTTAATCAAAAGTGTTTAATGCTAGAAGTGCTTTGTTATACGTACAAAGATTGATATTCTACTCTAAGTATTGATACATGTAGCAAAACACTTCTGAATATTGGTCTGAATCTTACATAGGAGATCAAAATTCAATGCATAAAAAATGACATTTTATCATTGCTTTTCTTCGAGCATGTATCCTATTAGCTTGAACATAATATGAATAGTAATTACTAAAAATGACTAAAATGCCTTCATTAACTCGTACTTTTATGAAATAATGATAATGGTTGATAAATGACTAAAATACCTCTGAAGCTTCTATAAATTGATAAATGAACCCTAACTTAAACATCTTTAAATTTTAAATTAAAATCTTTTGAGTTTAATGATCCTAAAATATTATAAATAATTATTTTAATTAATTTTGAATATCGAGATTCCTACTTCGTTAGTTTCATTTCGTTAAATTTAATAATAATTTGACTTGAGAAATTATTGATAATTGAAGAATAGAATGGAAAATGAATGGATAAATTGTAAATCAAGTTAAAGATGAGGCTTTGCATGTCTATTATCCCTTAAATAAAGTGTTTAATGGGTTTTGATGAATAAGCAAGTTGATGCGTCTTTGTGATATATATTAAATTTTATAAGTTAAAAATATAAGTTAAACTGTATCTGATATTCAGATTATATTTACTACTTTAATAATGTTACTATATTATTACTGATAGTTAAAATAAGATAGGAAAAACATCTTATATCATTCTTCCTGTAACCCCTCAGACCGATGCAGATAGCCCGATCCGATCTGGAGTGTCACATTAGGGCCACCGGAGCGACCCACTGTAAAAATAGCAGAACATTTAAAACTTTAATTAAAACATGCAACTTATAAAATCATTTATCAGTATTCAGAAGTAAAATAGATTTTCAGACTTGTATATAAAACAAAATACAATCTACATGCCCCCTAATCACATCTATCATACTCTGCAAGCAACGTCGGAAGAACTCCATTACTGATGTTGATAGTTGCACATGTACGATTCTTTTAACCTGCAATGGTGAGTAATAGAGTGAACTTCGAAAAGCTCAGTAATACAGAACTACCAGATGATGCTGCAAGATATGCCAATAAATGGAAAGCCATATCATTTCTTATTTAATCAAACGTATACCGGTTTTCGGAATAATCTGGAGTTCCACTGGTAGTTCAACGAATAGAAGCCATGAATATCTCAGTTCATAGGAAACCTTTCATACAATCACGTTTTCATGAGCTCGAATAGGATGTCTAGTGTGTTCAAACAGTACGATAAAATCATAATAGGTACACTAATCAAATGATATTTCAGTAAATCCCATAAACCATACTGTAGTGGAGCTTTTTAAACTCGTGTTTTAAAAACATCGTATAAAGAGTTAACCTAAGGGAACATCTTAGGGTCTGAGAGCCTACCCAAGAAAGTTCGGGGCCACGGGGCCTACCTAAGAATACATCTTAGGGCTGCGGGGCCTACCCGAGAATGATCTCAGGGCCGCATAGACTACCTAAGAGTCACATTAGGTTCATAAAATTTTTCCACCTTGATCAGAGCTGTACTTTACAAATCTGTATCTCCAAGATACAATTTATACCGTGATACAAATCCATAAGCCATCAACATTAAGTCGGCGCATCCATAAAACAGTAACCATAAATTTTAGTGTACCTCATGTTAAAACAATAAAACAATTTATTAAAATATAAGGAACACACTAGAGAAATCCCAATATTTATCAGAGGCATTTTGTAGTCATCAGTATGGATAACAGAAAACTTATGCAATTTGATCATATTCCAGGAACGAGGTCCTATTGAAGAGAATCAGTTACTAATCAATCTAAATAGACATTTAAGGTTAATACTTTAGAATCCCACTATGTTTTCATGTGCA
Source organism: Hibiscus syriacus (assembly GCF_006381635.1). NCBI lineage: Eukaryota > Viridiplantae > Streptophyta > Magnoliopsida > Malvales > Malvaceae > Hibiscus > Hibiscus syriacus. Next base: position 381,175 of record NW_024063304.1, on the reverse strand, counting down.
TCCAGAATAACCGGAGTGATTTGATTCGAAAAAGAAGAAACGAATATTCAGGGCAATTACCATCCATGACAATCGATCGGATTATCGAACAACTTGAGCTGAACAACTTTCAGAACTGATGCATGTCGATTGGTCAATTCATTACCCTTCCTGGCATTCACTCTATAATACCAACAATTCTTGTCCATAAATCATCTTCATAATTATCGCTAAATATACCTTAAGGAATCGAACATGCATCCTTATAATTTTTATTTTCTTTCCACATTACAACAAATATGAAGAATTGATGACATATTTGATTCTTAGTTCATAATCATAGGGACCGTACATCATACAAGTTTATTGTATTTTCAGACTCATCCAATTACGTACTAAATTCTCCGTCATTAAGGTTCCTTGGTTCATTTAGCAATTAATGCTATCCCGGTTACTGCAGAGTTTTCCAAAGTAATTCAGACACTTCTGAGTTTCGGATACATGTTGTACTTCCGTTCAGTTCGCTTTGGCATATACTAAAATCATTTTCTTATTCGTGATTGATTTTTCTCACGAATATCTACTTCTTAATATAGAATGCGCTTTAGCGTTGAGCTGAGCTGAGTACTTCCATAATTATTATCAATCCAAACTTAAGGAGACGAACTATCATTCAAGTGGTATCTATGCCATTCAAGTACTAATATAGCACTAGCATTGTTTGACCGACTTAAATTGTGTTTCATAACATTAAAGAGTAGTACAACATCCATGTTTATTTGAATTTCTTAATTAATCCAAGACATTTACTTAGTATAGATCATAAGGGCATTTTGGTCATTTTGGTGCTCAATGTTTTTCCATTCATTTCAAAGCTTGAGGATATCTATTCATTTATGAACTTGGTGATATTCTTGAGTTATTCCATTACAAGGGTACTTTGGTCATTTTACAGATCCAGTGTATTTCAATCATTTCTTTCCATCTGATCTTATCATTTAATTCAAACGTATCATCTTTTCCAGTCCTTTCAAACAATTCTGACAAAATAGCACCATCGATAATTTATTTTTCAGGTATTTACTCATAACTCAGAGATTTCCAGGTTAAAAGTCTTTTTCGACATTACTAACGAATTATTAGGAATTTTCCATACAAAACTAGGGTCTCAACCATTAAATCAATAATTTATCAGTTTAAGAACAAATTCTCATGTTACTTTCTCATTCAGAGTCAACTTGGACTATTTTTACATCTCAAGGGCATTTTTGTAATTTATTAACCAGATAATTTCGGTATTAACTCTTAATGAAAATAATTATACTTTAGAAATCCAATGGTTAATTGCTTTCTCGAACATTCTTTGATCTCGAAATGATTCCTTAACAGACTTCTAGTATTTTGCATAAACCTTATTGGGTTAAAAAACGGTTATCCAAAATTTCCAAGTAAAACTAACATTTCTTATGCACATCAGTAGTTTCATCATATCAATATGTCTTTAAAACCCTCTTATCCCACTTCCATGGTCAAATCTTGTCTTTTTACAATATAAGGGTATTTTCGTAATTTTACTCTATCGGAGTATTCTCGTAATTTCTCATCCAAGTACCTTTAACATTTAACCTTTAATGACATATATTATAAGCTACAAATCCATGATAATTCCTTTATCACTAATCACAGAAGTCATAATAAAATTCTAATAATCCATCAATTTCTTATATTAATTATTTGAACCATAATCAGTTGTCAAATTTCTATTGTATTCGGATCGTGTGTAGAAATTCATTAACTACACAAATGAGACCAACATTATCTTATTCATGCATTTACCAATATTCACATGTTCCATAAAGAATAAAGAGGTAGTAAAGTATTACCTCGATTTTTGTGTCATACTGATCGACCATTAAAATTCTATTCGAACGCCCTCGATCTTTGATTCAACTTCCAATATTTTCCTCTCGATCCAGACCATCAAAATTACCAACTCGTATCCAAATAATTTTCCTCGCCATAAAGACAACTTATTAGAATTGAAATAATAATTTGGAAACCCAATTAGTATAATAGAATACTTGTGGGGTTACTTTAATAATTAATCACTAAAAATTAGGGACTGAGCCATAAACTAAAACTAAAGGAAACTATGAGACAAGACCAAGTTCTTACCAACCCTCGAAGACTCATGATGCGATTTCCCAATATATTTGTTTAAGGCACTACCCACGTGATTTTCCTTTTTGGAATCATAATCCCATTTTGCAAGTAATTGTTGTGTGGGGTATTGCCACATAACCCACGTGGAGTGTCCCTTGCATGCACCACTCTCAATTATTAAATCTAGTTGTATCCATATGGCAATGAACCAAAGACCAAAGCTATGGTCAACGGTAGCCACGAGTGCCATGAAGATGTCAGCATCCTCTATGCATGTTACGTGTCGCATGGCCAGTTGCACCGACGATTTACTGCTCTCTCATCATCGAGACCTTCATAGTTTTAAGTTGGTCCCCTTTCGGTTTCTCATCAAATTCAATTATCCGCCCTTCTTCATCAATCTTCTTCAGACCAAATACAGTAGCCCGTTTTTCATCCATTGGAAATGCAGCTACGGTGATATCAACATCGATCTATCTATGCCCTTGAATAAACTTTTCATAATCCATTCTATATAAATGGTCCTCAGCAAGAACCAAGAATTCCGTGACAACATGCTTTTCAACAGCCACAAATATTACCTCACGGTATCTGCAGTCCCCTGAAACCAATTTGGGTTCTTAGGACTCTGCTGAGCAGTAAGAACCTTGACGAACCCTTCATTCTTGTAACCATCCATATTACTTGCATATGCGCGGGAGAGATGACGATTGAGAGAAGCATAATTGAATTGGGTGAAAACGTAGGTTTTGGATATGTTAATGTTAAAGCAATTACTAACAGTAATATCAATTAGCCTATAATTGGCTCATAATGGAACAGCCGTCTTAGCTCTCTTCTTTGTTAGTGGTAAAGCCTTGTCCCTGCTCCGCCTCCCAAAATAACCCCAAAAACACTTAAACTAGCGTCAGGGCCGAGATATGTCTACGAGTTCTGGGAACCGAAAACAACTTTCGGGGAAATAATCAATGGTGTTCGTTTCAATTGACGGGAAAAGATAACCGTTTTGGAAACGAGCTTGTCACTAGAAAGAGCAGAAGCGGAGAACGATAAGCTACGAGGAGCTGGAGATATACTGCTCGAAGATGAAATGGAAGAAACACTTTCCAGAAGGAAGATTTGAAATTGATGGAAAGTTGGAATGGAACAACCTTGTTTAGTTGTTCTGATAAGATTACGAGCAGGAAGTTGGGGACTTTGAGCTTGAAGACAAGACTTTGAGATAAGCTTCATAAACAGTAAAAAGATAGAGATGTGTTTTCTATCAACACTAAAAAAAAAATCTCATCAATTTATGGTTTCAACATTTTGAATAAAATAATAAAGTTCACAACAATAATAGATGAATAGAATTCACGTGAATTCTAAAATCCTTTAAACCCCGCATTTAATTAAAAAAACTAACCCCATCAATTGAGGTGTGACACTTCCTCTAACCTCATGAATTAAAACCCCAAATACATCATTTTCTCTAACATTTTCTTCTTCTTGAATTAACTAAGCCACCATTGACGAAGCTTTGAACTCTTAAAGAGAATGTCAAAATCAAGCTAAATCCTTGGGTGCATATCAAGATAGAAGTTATAATAAGGGAATTATGTTGAAATTTCTTCAAGCAGCCGACGGCTGCAAAAACAAGTGGGGAGGGCTGCTAAATTTTTTTATTATTTTGTAATAGGGATAATTACAAAATTGAGTCATTGAACTTTAGGGTATTTATAAGAGTTTCCCTTAAGCTTCAACTATAAATACCCTAGCTCATTTAGCTTCAAAATCATCCCAAAATCCCAAATCATTTCTTTCTCCCAATACTAGAGAGTTTTCTAGTGAGTAGTGAGTGTTTTGTAAACACCTGTAAATTTTCTCTCTTAGTAAAAGATCTGCAGCAGTCCGGAGACATAAGCAAATTGGCTGAACTCCGTTATCAATTTCGGGTATTATTTTTCCGGTTTTATTTCGCATTCTCACTAATCTGGTTATAGGGAAATTACTCGTACTCGGGTTTATTTCTCAACAACTGGTATCATAGTTTTAGGTTGTAAATTTTGTAAATTTTTTGCGAGGTTACTATTCATTACTATTCACATGAATAGTGAATAGTAAAAATTTTGTCGGCGATACGAGTTTATCGACGGAGGTGTTATAATACACGGTGGTTTGTACAAATTGTCAGAAACGATCTAAAGAAGCCAGATTCGAGTGGGAGCAATGGCTGTAGACGAAGGGAATGTGAAAATTGAAAAGTTCGATGGTGCGGACTTTGGCTTTTTGAAGATGCAAATTGAAGATTTTCTGTACCAGAAAAATCTATATCAACCTCTCTCAGGAAAGCAACCTGAGGGCATGAAGAATGAAGGGACTCTTCTCGACAGACAAGCCCTCGGAGTTATTCGACTGACGTTGTCTCGTAATGTTGCTTTCAACATAGCAAAGGAAAAGACCACGGCGAGTCTTATGGCAGCTCTCTCCAGTATGTATGAGAAGCCATCAGCCTCAAACAAAGTTCACTTGATGAGGCGATTATTCAATTTGTAGATGGCAGAAGGGGAATCAGTGGCTCAACACCTGAATGAACTCAACACAATCACAACCCAGTTGAGTTCCGTGGAAATTGAATTCAATGATGAAGTTCGAGCTTTAATTCTCTTATCATCTCTACCAGATATTTGGAATGCTACTGTTACAGCAGTCAGCAGCTCATCGGGAAACCGTAAATTAAAATTCGACGATGTTCAAGATCTGGTATTGCGTGAAGAAATTCGACGGAAAGAATCGGGTGAAGCATCAACCTCCTCAGCCTTGCACACGGAGTCCAAAGGGATAACTTCATAAAGAAATTCAAATCGTGGCAGATCCAAATCCAGAACGGGAAAATCAAGAACGGGAAAGAAATATTTTACATGTTATAACTGAGGCAAGAATGGTCACTTTAAAAGAGATTACCGAGCACCGAAGAAAAATACCGGCGCACAGAATCTGTCAACGTGACATAGGAGACAGGTGATGCCATGATTCTAAGCGTCAACAGTCTGATTGAATCATGGATCTTGGATTCAGGGGCATCTTTCCACTCCACTCCATGCTGAGAAATCATGGAGAACTATGTCAGTGGTGATTTTGGGAAGGTTCATCTAGCTAATGATGAAACCTTGAAGATCGTCGGAAAAGGAGACATCCGACTAAAGTTGCCAAACCAGACTACCTAGACACTGAAAGGAGTGATACATATTCCTGGCCTCAAAAGAAATCTGATTTCTGTAGGACAGCTTGATAGAGAAGGTTATAGTTGTTAGAGTATGCCCAAAGACCAATCATATGATGATGGTAATAATACTTTTATTTACCGATTTTATTGAATAAAGGCATTGCCGTTATTATTTTCATTTATATATATGTGTTTAACATAAACTGGAAGATAATAAAGTCCATATAATGACATAATTTTTATTATTAAAAGATCCATAGTCAAGTATTATTATGGGCATGGACAATAATAATATGCTTAAGACTAACATGTTATTGATTGATGATAAAGAGTTGTCATTGACATAGAGATGTCAGAATTGATACATGATTATATTGTTAGAGAACAATGTATTGGATTGACCCACCATGAGTATATGTCTTGGATTATTATGTGACAATCATAACATTACTCATGGTGATGACTATATGTATGATCCTCAGACTTGAGATCAGTACTATCCCAACATATATTGTTGTATGTTTTGATGCAACTAAACAAGCTCCGTAGCTGGTTGCTCTATAAAGACTGTTATTGAATATATCTCAATATATGTAGTGGGTGTGTATGATTAAGATAGGATTTGTCCTTCCTACATAATAGGAAATATATCACAAGCCACCTGATTGAGTAATACTAGAAACGTATGGCCATGCTCGAATAAGTTGATATGAGATATCAAAAATGTGTATATATATATGATATATTTGTTTTGCACGGTGTCTGATATGCATGGTTATAGACCTTGTTCAATTCACAATGGTTTATTTTAAAATACGGTCTGTGAGCCGTGCCTTTCTATATCTCTGTTGTATTTCTCTTCTCATCTTACTCCCTTATATGTAAAACGAGTTTGTTTTAAAATTGTAAACCTATGAGGATTCACAAGGAGAAGAAGAATGGCGAGAAGATACCTAGAGAGCAGTCTTAGGCTTTAGGGTTCTTGGTTCTCCCATTGAGTTGGAATGGGCCACCTTAGTCATTGTTTTAAGCTATAACCATTGCATCTTATTTATTGCTATATTTGTTATGTATACAATGCATCAAATGATAAAATAGGAATAAATATTGATGAGATCAATAAGGGCCTAATATTAAAATGAATAATGATGAGATAATTACGCAAATCCCTCTTTATAATCTAAATTAACTTAACCGTCCAATATTTACCCTTGTTAAGGATTTGATCGATATTGTGTGGGCTTTGCCAAAGCATTGGCACATAAATCTATCTTGGTTAAACGCGAATAAGAAAGTGATATTCACTGGTTGAAATATTGGTAATAACTTAGCTAGGTTATTCTAATATGATTAGAAACCTAGAGGTTAAATATTTGGATAAGTCATGAGATGACTTGAACAAAATTTGTTCACCAAAATGAGGAGTTACATAAGATGTAACTAGTAAAGTGTTACTTACCTAAATAATCACTATCCTAAAAGAAAAGCCAAAGCTGATTTAGGAAATTGATGTATTATGGATCCTCACCCACTAGAAAAATTTTCGTTGAATTTTTCCGAAATTAAAACAGAGATGGTTTTTAATTTTGAATAAATTAGTGGGAGTAATTTGTAAATAAAGTCCTATTTATAAATTTTAATTCGGTAAATTCACTTTAATATTTCCATTGTTGTAGATTTAATGGCAAACAACACTTTATCACTGCGATCACTCCTTGAGAAGGATAAACTTAATGGAATAAACTTCTTTGACTGGTTTCGTAATTTGAGAATTGTTCTCAAACAGGAAATGAAGGAATATCATTGAGGAACCTGTTCCTGATGAACTGGCAGCTAATGCTTCAAAAGCTGACAAAGACAAATTCAAGAAACATATGGATGATATGTTAGATGTTGGATGTCTAATGCTTGCCACCATGACTCCTGAGCTTCAGAAGCAACATGAGGACATGGTTGCATATGAGATGATTCAAAATATCAAAGAAATATATGAAGGGAAAACACGTCAAGAGAGATATGAGACATATAAAGCTCTATTTCAATGCAAAATGGCAGAAGGAACTCCTGTAGGAGCTCATGTCATCAAGATGATGGACTACATCCAAACATTGGAAAAGCTGGGATTTCCTCTTAAAGATGAATTGGCTACCGATGTTATCCTGCAATCGTTGCCAGATAGCTTTAGCCAATTTGTCCTTAATTTCAACATGAATGAAATTAATAAGACTTTGCCACAGTTACTTGGCATGTTACGAACTACTGAAAATAACATGAAAAAGGTTGGACCTAAGCCCATTCTGATGGTCCACAAGGACAAAGGAAAGGGAAAGAAAAAGGTAGTGGCAAAGTCTAAGGGTAATGGTAAGACCAAGCCAAAAGGGAAAAATGAATTGAAACCCAAAGGGGGAGTTAGCAAAGAAGGAAAATGTTTCCATTGCGATAAGACCAGACACTGGAAGAGAAACTGCCTTGTTTACCTTGAAAAGGTCAATAAGGCAAAAGCAAACGGAACATTTGTTTCAGGTATTTATGTTATTGATGTTAATTTGTCAACATCTACTTCTTGGGTATTAGATACCGGTTGTGGTTCTCATATTTGTACTTCTGTACAAGGACTGCAAAAGAGAAGGAATCTGGCTAAAGGAGACGTGGACCTACTAGTGGGAAATGGAGCAAGAGTTGATGTATTATCTATAGGGACATATGTTTTATCTTTGCCTAGTGGACTTGATTTAAATTTAGAGGATTGTTACTATGTTCCTAGTTTGACTAAGAACATTATTTATATTTCTTGTTTGGACAAGATTGGCTTTGAGATTATTATTAAGAATAATTGTTGTTCTTTTTATCTCGAAAGTGTTTTTTATGGTTCGACACAATTGGTTAATGGTCTCTATATTTTGGATCAAGATAAAACTATTTATAACATAAATACTAAGAGATCAAAAACAAATGAATCGAATCAAACTTATCTTTGGCATTGTCGTTTAGGCCATATAAGTGAGAAACACATATCAAAACTCCATAAAGATGGATTCTTAGATTAATTTGTTTTCGAACAATATGATGTATGCGAATTTTGCTTGTTGGGAAAAATGACTAAAGCTCCTTTTAATAGTAAAGGTGAGCGGGCAAATGATTTATTAGGGTTAATACATAGTGATGTATGTGGACCAATGAATACACAAGCCAGAGGTGGATTCCATTACTTCATTACTTTTACCGATGACTTCAGTCGGTATGGGTATATTTATCTTATGTGCCATAAATCTGAATCTCTTGAAAAGTTTAAGGAATTTAAAAATGAAGTACAAAATCAACTAAGAAAGAGTATTAAGGCACTTCGATCAGATCGAGGTGGATAATACTTAAGCATAGAGTTTGATGAACTCCTAAAAGAATGTGGGATTGTCTCACAGCTTACACCATCTGGTACACCATAGTGGAATAGAGTTTCTAAAAGAAGGAATCGAACACTGTTAGACATGGTTCGGTCGATGATGAGTCATAGTGATATTTCGACTTCTTTTTGGGGACATGCACTTGAAACAACCGCTTTCACACTAAATCGTGTTCTATCTAAATCGGTTCAAAAGACACTATACAAGATATGGACTGGGAAACATCCTAGTATATCTTTTATGAAGATTTGGGGTGTTGAAGCTTATATAAAACATCAGATGTCTACAAAGCTCGAACCTAAATCTCATAATTGTATATTTGTTGGATATCCTAAAGAAACTAAGGGATACTATTTCTTCAACCCTAACGAGAACAAAGTGTTTGTTGCTCGAACAAGAGTTTTTCTCGAAAGAGAATTTCTCTCAAAGAAAGGGAAGGGTAGAAATATTGAACTTGGAGAAGTTCAAGAGCAACAAATAAATGAACCTGAAGTTGAGCATGTTTCACAAGTTGTTGAGGAGCATTCAACAGATTTAGAAACACAATCACTGCGTAGATCCATAAGAGAACATCGTGCACCTGAGAGATTTGGATTTCTCATTACGACACATGGAGATGTTCTTCTTATGGATCAAGATGAGCCCAGGACTTATCAAGAGGTAGTGTCTAGCCCAGACTCTGAGAAATGGCTTGAAGCCATGAGATCTGAGATATATTCCATGTCAGTAAACCAAATATGGACTTTGGTTGAACCACCTGAAGGAGTTAAACATATAGGGTGTAAATGGGTTTTCAAGAAGAAAACGACATAGATGGTAATGTACAAACATACAAGGGGCGATTAGTCGCTAAAGGTTTTCGACAAGTTCATGGCGTAGACTATGACAAAGCATTCTCCCCTGTAGCTATGTTTAAGTCCATCCGGATCCTGCTCGCAATAGCTGTATTCCATGATTATGAAATCTGGAAAATGGATGTTAAAACCGTCTTCCTTAATGGAAAACTTGAAGAGGATATGTATATGACACAACCAGAAGGTTTTGTCTTTCCAGGAAATACTGGAAAGGTTTGTAAGCTTCAGAGGTCTATTTATGGACTAAAGCAAGCTTCTCGAAGCTGGAATCTTCGTTTCAATAATGTAATCAAAGAGTTTGGTTTTATCAGAAATAAAGATAAACCTTGTGTTTATAAGAAAACTAGTGGGAGCATTGTTTCTTTCCTAATCTTATATGTAGACGACATACTCATCATAGGAAATGATATACCTACTTTACAGTCTGTTAAGACTTGGTTAAGTATTTGTTTTTCTATGAAAGATTTGGGTGAGGCAGCGTATATCTTAGGAGTTAAGATCTATAGAGATAGATCAAGATGACTTCTAGGTCTGAGTCAAAGTACATATATAGACAAAGTGTTGAAAAGGTTCAGTATGGAAGAATCCAAGAAAGGATTTTTGCCTATGAGACATGTCATTTCTCTTTCTAAGGAAATATGTCCTTCAACTCCACTAGAAAGAGAATGGATGAATAAGATTCCATATGCTTCGGCTATTGGTTCTATAATGTATGCCATGATATGTACTCGACCAGATATATCATATGCTCTAAGCAAGACGAGTCAGTATCAAGCAAACTCTGGTGAAAATCACTGGGTTGTGGTTAAAAATATCCTTAAGTACTTAAGAAGAACTAAGGATAAATTTCTTGTCTATGGAGGGGAAGAAGAGCTTAGTATAAAAGGTTATATTGATGCCAGCTTCCAAACTGACAAGGATGACTCACGATCGCAATCGGGTTTTGTGTTTTGTCTTAATGGAGGTGCTGTGAGCTGGAAAAGTTTGAAGTAAGGCAAAGTAGCTGATTCTACAACAGAGGATGAATACATTGCAGCCAGTGAAGCAGCAAAAGAGGCTGTTTGGATCAATAAGTTCATATCGGAATTAGGGGTTGTTCCTAGCATATCAGATGTTGTAGAACTCCGTTGTGACAATAATGGAGCCATTGAACAAGAAAGGAACCAAGATCTCATCAACGATCCAAACATATTCTTAGGCGCTTTCATCTCATTCGAGAGATTATTGATCGAGGAGATGTGGAAATATGTAGAGTACACATGGATAACAACATTGCTGATCCCTTGACAAAGCCTCTTACACAGCAGAAGTATGATTGTCACACTGAGTCACTCGGTATTCGATATGTGAGTGATTAATCTCAGTGCTAGTGGGAGATTGTTAGAGTATGCCCAAAGACCAATCATATGATGATTGTAACAATACTTTTATTTATCGATTTTATTGAATAAAGGCATTACCGCTATTATTTTCATTTATATATATGTGTTTAACATAAACTGGAAGATAATAAAGTCCATATAATGAAATAATTGTTATTATTAAAAGATCCATAGTCAAGTATTATTATGGGCATGGACAATAATAATACGCTTAAGACTAACATGTTATTGATTGATGACAATGAGTTGCTATTGACATAGACATGTCAGAATTGATACATGATTATATTGTTAGAGAACAATGTATTGGATTGACCGACCATGAGCATATGTCTTGGATTATTATGTGACAGTCATAACATTGCTCATGGTGATGACTATTTGTATGATCCTCAGACTTGAGATTAATACTAACCAACATATATTGTTGTATGTTTTGATGCAGCTAAACAAGCTCCGTAACTGGTTGCTCTATAAAGATTGTTATTGAATATATCTCAATATATGTAGTGGGTGTGTATGATTAAGATATGATTTGTCCTTCCTACATAATAGGAAATATATCACAGGCCACTTGATTGAGTAAGATTAGAAACACATGGCCATGCTCGAATAAGTTGATATGAGATATCATAAACTATTCGTTAATTAAAGTCTACTCTAGATATCAAGAAACAATAGATGGGCTATACAAGTGTGACTATTCCAAGACTTGTGCCTATTCTAGATATAAAGGACATAAGGATGTAATACATAAAAGTGTAATCACCAAGATGATATGTCGAATCATATTTTCTTGTAACTTAGGTGACAATGATATATTGCTAGATGTCACTCATTATTTGTAATATTAGAATTATTCTAATAATTACTGCTAACGTTATAAGAACCTACAAGGTCACACCCTAGAATTGAAACGAGCAAAGATGTACAATTTTTTGTACGTTACTAAAATATATATATAGAGTTAATTAAATATATGTTTTAATAATCCCGAATATTTAATTTCAATTAATTAAATATAAATTTAATTAATTTGAAATAATAAAATCCCCAATAAGATTAGGGTAACTTGGATATAAGAGGATTATTAAATTCCAATTAATTAAATATAGATTTAATTAATTTGAAATAATAAAACCCTAATATGATTAGGGTAACTTGGCTATAAAAGGGTATGTTAGGTCTAGCAACCATTTTTGCAACACACGCACAAACCCTTCAGCCATTTTCTCTCAAAACAGTTTGGGGAAAACAAATATTACTCTCAATTGAGTGAACTGAGTAGAGGCTGAGACGTGATTTCGTGGAGGCTTTCGATTCGAATCGATCTACACCACCGTATTCACTGCTGTTCTTACTGTTTTCAAGGAACCCACTATAAGAATTCGCATCTCTTCCTCCCGATTTAGATTTTTCGTACTTGGATCACTGGTGAGACCGTCGAGTTTTGTTTCCGCTGCGCCATGGGATACGCCGATGGTCCCAACAATAGTATAACCTTTTCAGGCTATGAATGGAAGATTACCAAAGGAGAACTCGTCATTGCTTGTGGTAAAAAGACTGGTACTCTCTATGTAACCTCAAACTTAGAGAATATCATTCCTGCAGCAGATGCTGATGGAAAATCAAACCTATGGCACCAAAGGCTTGGTTATATGAGCGAGAAAGGGATGAAGACACTTTTGTCAAAAGGGAAGTTGTCGGATATAAAGAGTGTAGATGTCGGACTATGCGAGGATTGCATCTTTGGAAAACAAAAGAAAGTCAGCTTTGCAAAGATTGGTAAGACACCCAAGGCTGAAAAGTTAGAGTTGGTTCATACTGATGTATGGGGACCATCTCTAGTTCCATCTCTTGTAGGCTCATTATATTATGTCACCTTCATCTATGATTCTACAAGGAAGGTGTGAGTTTATTTTCTGAAGAAGAAATCAGAAGTCTTTGATACCTTCAAAAAATGGAAGGCCATGGTGGGAAATGAGACTGGCCTAAAAGTAAAGCGGTTGAGGTCTGACAATGGAGGAGAGTACAAAAATCGTAGATTCAGAGATTTCTGCGCAAATAATGGGATCAAGATGGAGACAACAGTTCCCATGACACCGCAGCAGAATGGCGTAGTAGAGCGCATGAACAGAACTCTGAATGAATGTGCCAGAAGCATGAGGATACATGTCGTATTACCCAAATTTCTATGGGCTGAAGCTATCAACACTGCAACTTACCTGATCAACCGTGGGCCCTCAGTTCCTTTGGATGGTAGAATACTAGAGGAAGCTTGGAGCAAGAAAGAAATAAACCTTTCACACTTAAGAGTGTTTGGTTTTATTTCTTTTGTACACATAAACTCTGTTGAAAGAAGTAAACTTGATGTCAAGTCGAACAAATGCGTCTTTGTTGGTTATGGTGGTGATGAGTTCGGTTACCGGTTTTGGGACTACGAAAATTAGAAGATCATCAGAACCAGAGATGTCATTTTCAATGAGAATGTGATGTACAAAGACAGGTCAACCATAGAATCAAGTAGCTCCAATACCGAAGCTGAAACAAATGAATTTGCTGAGTTCGAGGAGATTTCTAGAAATGATGTTCAAATCAGTCCTGAAGCAGTTCAAGAAAAACCAGACACACCAGAACTGAGACGCTCCTCTAGAATTCCTAAACCAACCCAACGTTATTCACCTTCTTTGCACTACTTGTTGCTGACTGACAATGGTAAACCAGAGTGTTACGATGAAGCAATGCAGGTGGAGGATTCAGTCAAGTGGGAGTCTTCCATGAAAGATGAGATGGACTCGCTTATGTCAAATCAAACGTGGGAATTAGCTGAATTACCACCAGGCAAGAAAGCACTCCATAACAAGTGGATTTACAGGATTAAAGAAGAGCACGATGGGAGCAAACACTACAAAGCAAGATTGGTTGTCAAAGGCTTTCAACAAAAAAGAAGGTATTGACTACAATAAAATTTTCTCTCCAGTCGTGAAGCTATCTACAATTAGACTAGTGTTGAAAATTGTAGTTGTAGAGAATTTACATCTTGAGCAGTTAGATGTGAAGACAGCTTTCCTTCATGGTGATTTGAAGGAAGAAATCTATATGAGGCAACCAGAAGGCTTCATAGAGGCAGACAAGAAAAACCTGGTATGTTGGTTGAAGAATAGCTTGTATGGTTTAAAACAAGCTCCTAGACAGTGGTACAAGAAGTTTGATAGTTTCATGAGTAGCAGTGGTTTTACCAGATGCCAAGCAGATCATTGTTGCTACATCAAGAGGTTCGACAACAGTAACAGCTTCATTATTTTATTATTATATATTGATGACATGTTCGTTGCAGGCTCAGACATGCAACAGATTATACACTTGAAGCAAAAATTTTTGAAGCAGTTTGCTATGAAGGATATGGGCACTGCAAAGCAGATTCTTGGGATGAGGATCAAGAGAGACACAAAGTCGGGGACTTTAATGTTATCACAGGCTGAGTACATCAACAAAGTACTCTCCAGGTTCAACATGCAAGATGCTAAACCAGTAAGTACACCTTTAGGTGTTCATTTTAGACTCACCAAAGAATAGTCACCAAAGAAGGATGAAGAACGTGAACACATGGTGAAGGTTTCGTATACCTCAACAATTGGAAGTCTGATGTATGCCATGGTTTGTACCAGACCATATATTTCTTAAGTAGTGGGAGTTGTTAGCAGGTACATGAATAATCCAGGCAACGTACACTGGGAAGCTATCAAATGGATCCTCAGATATCTGCGGGGTACTACAAACAAAGCAATTTGTTTCAAAGGTATAGATACGATACTGACATGCTATATAGATGCTGACTTAGCCAGAAATGTTGACATCAGAAGGAGCACTACAGGGTATGTCTATACTCTAGGAGGAACTGTAATAAGTTGGGTTTCTCAACTACAGAAGATAGTTTCTCTCTCCACAATTGAAGTAGAATATGTCGTTGTTACGGAAGCCAGCAAGGAGATGGTCTGGCTCCAAAGTTTCTTGGAAGAGTTAGGCAAGAAACAAGAAAACAATGTCTTGTATTACGATAGTCAAAGTGCTATCCATCTAGCCAAGAATCCGTATTTCATTCTAGGACGATGCACATACAATTGAGATATCATTTTATCCGGTCTCTTCTGGAAGATAGGATTTTGAAACTTGAAAAGATCAGTGGAGCTCAAAATCCGGCAGACATGTTGACAAAGACGGTGACTACGGACAAACTGAAGTTGTGTTCAGCTTCAGTTAGCATGCTAGAATAACAAGACTAGAAATATTGGTGCATCGATCGAGGTGTGAAGACAGATTAAAATCAGTCTTCAAGTGGGAGATTGTTGAAATTTCTTCAAGCAGCCGGCGGCTGCAAAAACAAGTGGGGAGGGCTACTAAATTTTTTTATTATTTTGTAATAGGGATAATTACAAAATTGAGTCATTGAACTTTAGGGTATTTACAATATTAGCCCTTAAGCTTCAACTATAAATACCCTAGCTCGTTTAGCTTCAAAATCATCCCAAAATCCCAAATCATTTCTTTCTCCCAATACTAGAGAGTTTCCTAGTGAGTAGTGAGTGTTTTGTAAACACCTGTAAATTTTCTCTCTTAGTAAAAGATCTGCAGCAGTCCGGGACGTAAGCAAATTGGCTGAACTCCGTTATCAATTTCGGGTATTATTTTCTGCTTTTATTTTGCATTCTCACTAATCTGGTTATAGGAAAATTACTCGTACTCGGTTATTTCCTAACAAATTCATGTATTGATCTTCCATTTAGCATGTTCCTCCTAAAAATTGGTTATGGTTTTGATGATAACCTAAGTTATTGATATGGTTAAATGTATACATGAAGCTCAAAGTTTGTATTGAGACAACAAAAACGGAGGAAAATCGTTATTCAGCGAGTAAAATTAGTATTTAAAACATATCATAAACTCATACTTAGATAAGTCATACTTATGTCTATTGTTATTTATTGATTGTTTCGATGTTATATGTGTAGGTGTTTTACTTAAAAATATGCTTGATTGCCAAAATCGAGTTTCAATTAACTTAAAATCAATGAAGTATGTAAATATGTAATTTGTAATGAATTAGAATTTTAATGTGTTTTGGACTATACTAACATATTAATAGGTGCTATGAAAATGATAATCATAACTTAAAAATGTTTTGTTTTGGTTACGATCGCTTTCCTCCAAAAAAAAGCATCAGAGAGAGCGTTCTTTTCCCTCACTGGTTTCATGGTGTTTGTCAACAATGTCAGCAAGAGGATTCATGTCTCTTCTTTGAAAGAAACATTCCAGACATATGGTGTTGTATTAGATGTGTTCATTGCGTATAGGAGCAGAAAAAGACAATCTGTGAACTCTACGTTCGCGTTCGTGAGGTTCAGTAGCAGTTCTGAAGCTAATAAGGATGTTGCCAGAGCGGATGGTAGACTGATGGACGGGTTTAAGATTAGAGTTTTCCATGATAAATCATTTGGTAGCCAAAGGAAGAGGATAAAGTCCGTTAGAAGTGTTAAAAAGCTTTGGAAACTAGCTTTTAGGGATGATAGGTCTTTTAAAGAAGTTCTGGAAGATGTGGTAGTAGAAGGCAGGAAGCCATTTGCAAAGATTGAGGGTGGTCTCGTTGGAACCTATAGCGAAGCTGATCCGGTTGTGCATGTTAACGTTATTGACAACATAGTAGGCTATTCTCCTTCCAGTCAAGAGGGCGTTAACAGGAGCATCTCAATTCCTAAAGAGGAGATCTCGTGGGTTGAGAGAAGTTTGGTTGGTAAAATTAAAAATAGTTATAATGATAGTATCATCCAAACAGCTTTTAAAGCGGCTGGCCTGGACGTGAAGGTCAGTTCTTGGCATGATCTGTTGTCGATTATTTAGTTTCAAAGCGTTTCAGACCGCCAGACCTGTTGGTTTAACAGGGATGAATGGTTACACTTATGGTTCGACGAATTAGAATTAATGGAAGGATACGAGAATAAGTTAAAATTTAAGGTTTAGATTTCACTGAAAGATGTCCCTCTTTCCATTTAGAGTGCAAAGATTTTCCATGATATTGGTAGCTTGTGGGGAAATGTCATTAAGATAGACAAAGAAACAGCGGACCGCGAGAGGTTCGACGTTGCTAGAGTTTTATTGGAAGTCCAGTCGGTATCCTCTATTCTTGAGAAAATGTCTATCATTTTCAATGGATGCTGTTATACTGTTAAAATCAATTCGGAAGTGCATGAAGAGGCCAGAGTCTTTATCGACGGAACCATGGCGGGGGGTAGAGATGAAGAAGATAATGAAGGTTTTTACCTTCCAAACCTTGAGGTTGCGTGGGAAGCAGGTATTCCTTTCGAGGCAGGACTGGATGGGCATGATCAGTATGCATTGAGTCATCAGAGGCGTGATAATAATTTAGGGTTATTAGAAGATGGTATGGAGAACGCAGAAGACATGGTGGAAGGTATGGGTGAGTTTGAAGCTGGGTTGCACGAGGTTCCCATTATTTCTAATAGTGGGGCAGTGGAACATCACGTGCTAGATGAGAGCGTCGGGTTTATAGATATCAATAGGGACATGAACTTTTATGGGGACAATCAATCTTTTTCAAATAGCTCTAAACTTTTTGAGGTGCATGTGGATGAGGTGTCATCTTTTAGACCATTAAACGTGGTTAACTTTAATGATTATAAAGAAGGTAGGTTGGGGAAAGGTAAGAAGAGGAATAATGAGTCTCATTGTGCTTTAGTCGATAACTTACAAAACTCTCACTCTAGGGGAGTGAACCGGGTCAGTCTTAATATCTCCAAGAGGTTCACTAATGCGAAAATGAAGAAGCATAGAACTAAGGGTGGTGATGAAGGCCATAATGTTAGTAGTAGCGGCAAATAGTCTGTATTATTATGTGGGGAGCATGTCGTTGGCAAGGAGAGCACAGTCATGGAAGTGTAGAAGACTCTTGCCCTTGCAAAAACGTTGAGGGTGGATTTCTCTGGGCCAAGAGGTGTCATATTGAAGAGACTGGAAGAACTTTGATCTTTAGTGATGGATCAATTTCGTTTTTAATCGTCTGTGTTTGTCTGTGTGGGTTTAACTTGTCCTATGGAATCTAGTACAGTTGTTTTATCTTGGAATGTTCGGGGGTTAAGGAATTCAGGAAAAAATAGAGAAGTTCATATGGTCATTGTTTCGAATAAGGTAAACCTGATTTTGCTTTAGGAGTCTAAGGTTTCCGATTTGAGTGGTTTTCTGTTAAGAGGGTTAATAGGGTCTTCAGACAAAGATATAGCTTTCGTACCAACTGTAGAAGCTTTGAGAGGTTTGATTTCGATGTGGGACAGAGCCCTGTTAGACTTAAGCCACATAACCATCCTTAGGAGAGTTATTGCTCTTGAAGGTCGACTTGTTTCGTCTAACAGGAAGATTGGGATTTTAAACGTTTATGGACTGAATGTGCTAGGTGAAATAAGAGAGTTTTTCGAACATTTAAAATCTATTATTTCTAATTGGAGCTTTCCGGTGATTGTTGGGGGTGATTTTAATTGTGTCAGGTGGAATTCCGAAAGAACAGGGGCTCAGGACCAAGTGTCTGCATCGAGGATTTTTGAAGATTTTATTTTTGATTGTAATTTGCTTGAGGTGCCTAATCAAGGTAGTTTGTACACATGGTTCAGGGGTGGTCAAAATACGATTGCTAGTAGGCTCGACAGATTCCTGTTATCTACTGAAATTTTCAGCTTTTGTCCTCAATTGATACAATATTCTCTTCCTAGGGGTATTTCTGATCACAGACCGATTGTTTTGAAAGAGAAGAGGTCAAATAAGTTTGTTAGAACTTTTAAATGGTTTAACCATTGGGCAGATGACATCACTCTGGTCGATAGAATAAAAGGTTTAAGTGTAGTGAACAAAGGCATAGGTATTAATAAATTTTTGTTGTTGGTTAAGACTGTAACCAAGGAAAGAGAGCGAGAAGTTCGAGGAAGCAATCCAGATTCTGTGAAAGACATTGGGAAAAAGATAGATGTGTTAGAAGAGAGGTGGTTGTTAGACCCATGTAATCCTTTATTTCAACAGGAGATTTCTTCGTTGAAGATAAGAATGTGGGCTATTGCGATGAAGGTAGAACGTGAATGGTTGCAAAAATCTAGACTCATGTGGTTTAAAGAGGGGGACAAAAATACAAAATTTTTCCATCTTTCGGCCGTTTCTAGGGGTCGGAAAAATCATATTACTAAACTGAAGTTTCAAAATAGGATTTACAAGAATCAGGCCAGAATTAGCAAGCGTTTGTTAATTATTTTTCTGCTGGCTTCAATGAGGTGAAAACTATACCTCTGAAGAGATTTGACATTCCTCTAAAGAGGATAAATCCTGTCACCATAAGGTTTATTGAGAGCCCTTTTTCGGAAGAGGAGGTTTGGCTTACTGTTAAGTCGTTTGATGGTTCAAGAGCGCCAGGTCCGGATGGTTTCAGTTTAGACTTCTTCAAGAGATTTTGGAAGGTAATTAAAGGCGAAGTTATGAAGTTCATGGAGGAATTTTATTGGGGCAAAGTCGTAGACCTTTCTTTTAATAAATCATTTATTGTGATTATTCTGAAGAAAGCTGAGGCCATTTCCTCGGATGATTTCAGACCAATCTCTTTAGTGGGCAGTATGTTCAAGATTGCTTCTCGTTTATTGGCTATGAGGTTGGGCAGTTGTCTTTTTAAAGTGGTCGGAGAGCATCAATTTGCTTTCATTGCTGGAAAGAAAATATCCGACTGCAGTTTGATTGGTAATGAAGTAATTGATGGGTTGTACAAAAGCAAGAAAGAAGCAGTGTTGATCAAGGCTGATTTTTCCAAAGCTTTTGATTCGGTGGACTGGCAGTTTTTGAACTTGATTCTAAAGAAGATGGGGTTTGGAAAAAGATGGAGAAAATGAATCTTCTTTTGCATTTCTACTCCTTCAATTACTTTTTAGTTAACAGTTGTCTTTCTCAGAGTTTCTCAATTAAGAGGGGTCTTAGACAAGGTTGTCCGTTGTCGCCGTTGCACTTCAATATCGTTGGCGAGGAGCTAAGTGGTTTGATGATGAAGGCTTTGGATCTTGGTTTATGTCGTGGTGTGCATGTTGGGTCTGGTGGTTTTTCTTTATCTCACATCCAATTTGCGGATGATTTGCTCATTTCTCCGATTCAAATGAGGTGTCAATTTTAATTTTTTTTCGGATTCTAAAAATCTTTGAAGTGGCAGCGGATTGAAGCTCAACATGAATAAAACTCTGTTATTTGGCATTAATTCGGAAAAAAAGCTGTGTTCGGAGCTGGGCAGAATCTATCCATTGTGGCTGGGCTCATCTTTCGTCGATGTACTTGAGACTGCCGTTAGGGCATCGGAGGAATTCAAAGTTGCTCTAGCAACCTATTTTGGATAGAGTTTCCAGTCGTCTGCAAAGCTGGAAAGGTAAATTGCTATCTCCGAGTGGTAGGCTTACTGTTATTAAGTCTGTCCTAGCGAATTTGCCTGTTTACTTCATGTCTATTTTCTCGATTCCTCAGTCTATTACTGATAAGATTAATAGATCCATAGCTAATTTCTTTTGGAACTCTAAGTCGGATAGGAGTATTCATTGGATCAAGTGGGATAGTATTTGTAAACCAAAATCCTTTGGGGGATTAGGCTTCTTTGATGTTAAAATTAGAAATCGTTCCTTGCTAAATAAATGGATTTGGAGGTTTTGAGTGGAGAATGATAGCTTATGGAGGAAGATTGTTATAGCTAAGCATAATTACGATCGAGATGATTTCATTCCAAAAGTTGTTAACAATAGATTTTCTTCATGGGTGTGGCGTAGTATTGTGAATCCCTCTAATTCTATGGTGTCTAAATTTCTTGCTGATTTGAGGTGCATTATGGGTAATGGGAACAACATAGATTTCTAGACTGATGTTTGGACAGAAAAATGTTATTTAAAAAATTCTTTTCCGAGAATTTTCAGTCTAGCAATTAAAAAAGGTGGAAAGATCAAAGAATTTGGTAGTTGGGTTCATGGTAGATGGAATGGAGGATTATCATGAGAAAAGCTTTCTTCGAATGGGAAAAGCATATTTGGATTGATTTCTTGCAGGTTTTAAATAGAGCGGTTAGTGTCGAAGAAGGTCATGACAGGGTTATCTGGTTGGGCTCGCGGGATGGTAATTACAATCCTAAAGCTTTCTGTCATAAGGTGGCTTCAGAAGGTTATCTAGAAGACCCTGTGTGGAGACTCTTTTGGTCTAAATTTGTTTCTCCTAAAGTTTCTATTTTTGTGTGGAAAGTAGTGCATCTTAGACTGTCGGTTATGGTTGAGCTGGTAAAAAGAGGTGTCAATTGCACTGCTGATCAAGTTTGTTGTTTGTTTTGCAATATGGATATTGAAGTGATTAATCACGTTCTATGTCATTGTAATGTTGTATGGAAAGCTTGGCAGAGATGGTGCTTGGTGTGGAATGTTAATTTAGTTTTTCCAGAGAATGTTAATCAATCGTTACAAGTTTGGTTTTCGCAAAGTGTTAGGAGGAGACTGAGGGCGCTTTGGTTTATTGGTTTTTTTGGTATGGTTTGGGTAATCTGGAATTGTAGAAACAATTCCAGATTCAATGGTGCTATTTTTTCAGCAGAGCAGATTTTTTATAAAGCTTTGCTTCTGATAGGGTTATGAGTGAATTATCTATGGCCATCACTGTTACCATCGGTGTCTGACTTTATTCGTAACCCGGAAACTATCGTTCGTGGGGTGTGTTAAATGGCGATTAATGGTGCTGCGAATTTGAGCAAAAACGAATCTGTTGTAGAATTGGGAATCTAGTGGATGGCTGTATGATCATGTAGTTCTTTTCAGGGTAAGTTCTTCTGCTGGATCGGTCTTTGCAGTTTTCAGCACTATTTTAAGGCCACGGAGCTTCTCTCTTTTCTACTCGTTGGATTCTTGACTCTCGTTCTGTTGGGTGCTAATGTTGCTATCGGCGTTGATTAGGACTCCCTGTTCCTTATTTGGTTATTGCTCTACCTGTTCTGCTGCAGTTTGCTTGTTTTTGTTTAATACGAGAGACTCTTCTCCTGTGCTGCCCTATTGTTCTGTTTTCAAGATGCTTTCGTTTTAGCTTGGTTCTTCCATCTCTTTCGCTGTCCAAGCAGCTATTCCGGGGCTTCGATCCTCTTCAAGCTATTCTGGCCGTGGTAGCTTTTGCTCTCTGGTTTTTGGTGTCGGATGCTGTTGCAAGGTTTGGTATTACTGGTCGTGTTGTTTCCATGTATTTCATTAAAGTGGTAGTATGTAATTATTCTTTTGTAGCGGGTTATGGGTGGTTCTGGACGTGTAGTATTCCGTACAGGTTTCTCTGTAATTGGGTTCTTTTTATCGTTATTGTCTTTCTCCACCCTAAGTTTCACTTTTTTTCCTCTATTTAGATTTAGAGATGTTTTTTAATGAGGTCATTAGGTGGTGTACTTTAGATATTTAATACAAAGTATTCATTTTTTAAAAAAAAAAAACTTAAAAATGTTAATTGTCATATATGTGAAGTGTAAAAATGTAAAGTTTATTTGACCATAATGTAACATTTGATACATCTAACATTATGGTCAAATAAACTTTACATTTTTACACTTCACATATATGACAATTAACATTTTTAAGTTTTTTTTTTTAAAAAAAATGAGTACTTTGTATTAAATATCTAAAGTACACCACCTAATGACATTATGGTGTATCAAATGTTAGATGTATCAAATGTTAATTGATATATATATATATATATCTATATATAGATTTAGAGATGTTTTTTAATGAGGTCATTAGGTGGTGTACTTTAGATATTTAATACAAAGTACTCATTTTTTTTAAAAAAAAAACTTAAAAATGTTAATTGTCATATATGTGAAGTGTAAAAATGTAAAGTTTATTTGACCATAATGTTAGATGTATCAAATGTTAATTGATATATATATATATATATATATATATATATATATATATATATATATATATATATATATGAATCAATAAACGAAAATGTGATTGTACTGCGACTTTGATGAACTTGGCTTAATATATAGTATAATTGGCATGTTATAGTGTCTATAGCGATTGTACTAGATTGATAATATCTTTGGAGAAGCACAGGGATGTTGTAGTTCTTAAGACCTATAATTTTTGAGGAAGCGAAGGGATGAACTTGATGGTTTAACTTATTTCCACATGTGATAAGAAGTTGAATTTGTGAATTCAAATTCACATTAGGCTACCTGAGCTAATGTAATTTAAATCAAGATAAATAAGGTTTATATTATTTTTTATCAATAAATGTGGCAGCGTTTATTAAACAATAAAACCAACAAAGTTTAGTGTGTTCCACCTACTTCACACTTATTTAAAACAATCAATAAAACAAAAACCAAAACTAATAAAGCAATATTGAAAAAAAAAACATAGAGAACACACAAAAAAACAACTGGCCTTTCTTCTTCTTTGTGGAGAAATGAACCAATGAACACAAAACACAAAGAAGCTTAAAAAATAAAGTAAAGCCTGAATCGTTCGAATCCCTTCATTCTTAGCTGCTTGACTACGGGGGATCTAGCAACCTTTTGTCCTCCGAATCCTGCCTTTCCACTCTCAACAGATCTTCATCGACCCAGAATGGATCCTCATCCCTAAAATCCAAATCGACAACTAGCAAATGAGCAGCTGCATT
Source organism: Hibiscus syriacus (assembly GCF_006381635.1). NCBI lineage: Eukaryota > Viridiplantae > Streptophyta > Magnoliopsida > Malvales > Malvaceae > Hibiscus > Hibiscus syriacus. Next base: position 357,468 of record NW_024063304.1, on the reverse strand, counting down.
TTTTGATCTATGGACAAAGTTAAAGGTGCTTGTATGAAATGTAACACCTAATCCAATCCAAGCCGAAGATTGATGAATTACGATGCCACAAGGAACCACCGAAGTGGCTAACCTAAATTTCTTTTATTTTAAAACAACTGTAAAGAACTTTTATCCATCCAAGGTAAATGAATTAAAATGTAAAAATCAAAGTTTACAAAATATGAGGGAGCTCCCAAATCATCCAAATAAGACACCAAGTTTAAATTAAAATAGAGTTACGACTGAATACAAAAGGGTTTACAATAGTACATGCTCTCTACTAAAAATCAAGACGTACTCTGAGGATCTCTACTGAGCTGAAATATCTGGTGACGATAACGCTCCACGGACTGTCTCCTAAGAACATGCGCACGAAAACACATTCCAACTGCTGAGCCTACGAGTTCAGTGGCACACTAATAACTATACTATACTACATGCATTCACGAAATGTTTATAATAGTGGCATGGGTATGAAGACATAGGATGTAGATATGATATACTGAGGTAGGCATCATGGTGTGGCTGAGGGTTCTGCATCTCGGAGCTCACACACCTCTAGCCTTCCTAATATACCCTAGGTATCTAGGGTGAGATCCGAAATTGCATCGAAAATATACACCGACCAACTTACTCCATCGAGTCTTAAGGCATTTGTGTCAAACTAGCAGCTGAAATGCCTTGGCACTAGGATATCTGAACTATACGATCGTTATCTGCTAAAGTAACTCGAGTGTCCTGACTGTGTCCCGAGCATCAAGCAAGGCTAGTTTTATGTCATCATAGATGTTATTATTTCTAATTGTTTTGAGTTTATTATTGTTCTCACTTGTAATTTTATTTCACGGCGTTCTATTATTATTGGGTCCCTCAAATCTATCCCTTTAAACCCTTGGGTTTCTTATCCAAAATTGTTCATGGGTACCGATACTAAGCCTCTCAATATCAGTATTGACCCATGCGTATCGATACTACTGACTTATTGAAGGTTGATAACAAAGGCCTGGTATCGATACTCTAATACGAGTATCGATACTCTTGGCCTATGGTATCGATGCTTTCCTAAGTATCGATACCAAATTGGGTTTCGATGTCTTGAAAAATACCTAAGTATCGATATCCCTATTGGGGATTATCGATACTCTACCCTCGGTATCAATACTTCCATGAGTACTAATACCAAAAATGACTATTGGAATCTATTTAGTGAACTTGGTATCGATACTCCACCCTATGAGTATCGATACATTACCTACAGTATCGATACCCATTGTATGAGTATGGATACTTCTAGCCCAAAATCCCTTTGTTCTTAGCACCCGAAGAACAATATAAGTGTTGTTCTTCTAGTATCGATATCCGTGCTCAGAAATACCCTATTTTGGGCACAAAAATGACCCTTTAACTCACCCAAAAGTCATAATGAGGTCCCAAAAGTTATTAGAATGTTATGTAATTGATAGTAGGGGTTATAAAAGGTCTATAAACATGCTGAAAAACATTAAATGTTGCATCTATCAAGAGCATGCTTCATAACTCATGCAAGCTAACCAAACACACCTAGTGATCTACATTATAGTAGAGATCCGTTAGAAGTGAGTTACCTTGAGTTCCTAAGTTGCTGGAAGCTCCTTCACTCAACCAAGGTTGAGTTTTTCCTTTCCCTTGTTCTTGGACCTTTCTCTAATCTCCCTCACTAAACAATAATCAACCACAAGTGTTACAAACATTGTTAGAAAGATTATGAGAGGATTTAGAACATTTCTTGAGGCTGAAATCCCTCCAAAAAATGAGGTAGTTACACATGGGTTTCTAAAACCCCACTAAACCTATATTTGGTATCTATGACCAAAATTTGATATTGAGAGCTTGAATTGAAGTTTGGGATGAGAGAGTTATGATTCTTACCCTTGGAATCTTAAACTAAGCTTGTTAGTTCACCAAGTTATTACCTTTTGCTATACCCTGGAGAGCACGCTTTGCTACTGCAAATTCTAACCATTGGGTCCTAACCAAGGTAGTAAGCTCCACCACTTTCATAATATGTCCCTCGTGATACGCTTTATCTAGCATAACACAATGTCCACATACTCATAACTAATTCAGTATGTTTTGATTTCTCAAAATGATTAAAACTCTATTTTAACCATTTGAACAAAGAAACATCATGCAATTGCATAGGCCATTGAAACCGCATCACATCCCAAACTAATTGAGCTAGAATGCAGTCACGTAGTATATGCATCCCCGATTCAATAATGGTCGAACATTGAGAGTATAATGGATTATTTAGAATACGTTTGGTGTAAAGGTTTTGTCATGTTGGGAAAAAACTATAGGCAAAACTCCATACCTATAATATTTCCATTGACATATATATTCCCAAATGTGTCGAAACACTATTGTATCTGTGGGATCAGTAACCACTTGATGAATCAACAAACGATATCTACTTTTCACACTATATACCCCCCGATTTGTCTCCACCCCAAACTATATAATCATCTTGCTCTAAACTTGATAAAGGAATACCAAGTATGGTCTCCACTTCATCTGCACAAAATAGTCCTCGAACAAGATCAACCCTCCATGACTTAGACCCCGCATCAATCAAGTCAGTTACTACTTCTACTAAATCTATCCTCGTAGATTCAACTCGAGTTGCCCACTTTGTGGGTAGCTAAAAGTCATTATATATAGAGATAGAAGTTCCACGACCCACATTCCATCGTAGACCATTTAGCAAAAGGCCCTTCCCACCCCATATACACCTCCAAATGTACAATAGTGAGGATCTTAAACTTGCTGCCAGAAAATCCCCATTAGAGTAATATTTCTCCCTAAGAATCCGTCCCACTAAAGAAGTAGAATTGGTATGTAGCTTTTAACCCTAATTCACTGAAAGAACTGTGTTAAATTTACCATATCTCGAAAACCAAGTCCCCCCTACTCCTTAAATTAACATAAAAAAGACCACTGAAACCAATGGATACCTCACTTGCTTTCAGACTTTTTCCACCAGAACTGAGCTTGAAGGCTCTTCGGTAGTAGAAAACACGATATTGCATATAAATGAATAGCTTGAAGAACATATTTAATAAATACCCTTTTTCCTCCTTATGAAAGGGTACGAATACTCCAGCTCTGGATCCGTACATGGTAAAAGCCCCCTGTTTATTATGGCCCTTAATTGTTAGTAGCCTGAGATACTTTTCTAGATTAGATTCATTAGAGACATTAAAAATGCACTGAACATCTTGTCGATTCTCCTCAATAATATTTGAACTAAAAAACAAACCTGACTTGTCACAATTGATCTAATGCCCAGAACTGCCACCATAAATTCCCAAAATCTCCATAAATCGAGTAGCTTCACACTATAGCATCGCTAAAGATAAGGTTATCTTCAATGAATAAAAGATGTGAAATATGAGGTGCACATCTGTTGAGTCAAACCCCCTAATCCTCGCCAGAAAGAGTGTCCCTTCAAAACAAAGTCAACAACCCCTCACTATAAACTCTTCATTTCTTCCTTATCAACTCAACACAGACTATAAATGTCATGAACCTTCATTTCTTCTTTATCAGCTCAAGTCTCATTCTGAATAACTGATGATTCCGTCAGTTATTGAACTCTTCCAATAGTGATTCTAAATTCTGATATTCTATGGGTATACTAAATATCCGTGTTTCTCTGTCTGATAAGATTATCCAGTACCTCTGAATAATATCTATAAACTCTGGTGTGATCCTTAATCACATGAATATTTTATCTGATTTTAGATTTGAATTCTGTTATGATACCTGACCTGGATTCTGATCTGACATTTGACTTGGATTATGATCTGATACTTGACCTGAATTATGTTTTGATTTTTGATATATCCGTTTACGGATGGAACATATTTTATTTGGGGTATTGTTGGAGGAAGAATACTTGCAGGCTCCTCGGCTTTGTGCTCAGAGCCTTACTGAACGTGATGGGGTTGTATAGTTCTGGGAAACCTACACATTTTGGACGTGTTCGGTTGGGGGAATTACTATGGTTTTTCAATTTTAAAAATATGTTTTAAAAAGATCTATATCTTTTCACTGGTTTTGTGGGAACACACTAGATAACTTATTCTAATCTCTTGAATCCAGTCAACTGAAATATTTCCCTCTGAACTGAAAGCTTACTATTTGTTACTACCTGAAATATTAGTAGGATATCCTCTCAACATAAAGATCTGTAGATGTATACATCAATAAGGAAATATATGTTTATCTGTATCTGCACGTTCTTCATCATCATCTGGTAATTCTGTATTACTGAGCTTTCCAAAGCTCACTCTTTTACTCACCTTTTCAGGTTAAAAGAATCGTACCAGTGCGTCTATCGACATCAGTAAGGGAGTTCTTTCGGTGTTACATGCAGAGTATGATACATATGATTAGGGAGCATGTAATTGTATTTTGTTTTATATATATATGAGTCTGAAAATCTATTTTATTTCTGAATACTGATAAATTTTATTTTGTATTCATAAATCATTTTATGAGTTTACATGTTTTGACAAAAGTTTTAAATTTTCTGAGATTTTTATAGTGGGTCGCTCTGGTGGCCCTAATGTGACACCCCAAATCATATCGGGTTACCCTTATCGGTCTGAGGAGGTTACATTTAGTTCTATCAGAGCTTAGCTTTGAGTCAAAATTTTCAAGATAGACCGACCGGTCGAATGTCAAAATATGTCTAATCAGTACATGCCTCTATACTACAATCGTACCTCTCTGAGCCGGGACTGTAAGGTTGAGTTCCTCTCTGTAACGAGCTAAGCTAAGTTTTCTATCCGTTACGGCTTTACCTTTTCAGAAAGGAATACCAGTAACGTTTTTATAAACTTTGTAAGATACCTCATGAGTAATGTAAGAGTTACTTATCCGAGAAATTCTGACCCGACTCCAGAAATGAAATTGGAATATGTTATCGCTCTATGAGCCTATTCTTGTAACCTAGGGCTGAATTGATTCCAAAAGGATAATTCTGTTCTCATTCTTTTATTTGAATGAGGGAGAGTTTTGACGAAAATATATACTTAGTTGGTTTAGGAATAATAGAGGATCGATACTTATGTAAAAACTACTTGAAGATATGATAAAATTGATTGAAGTTTCATTTCTGTAATTCTGTGACATGAATGAATTTCGAGGACGAAATCCTTTTAAAGAGGGGAGAATTGTCACACCTTAATATGGGGTTAGATTTTTTTCAGTTTAAAATATGTGAAATGATATAAAGTTTGATTGGCAAATAATTGTGTTATCATACTATTATATTATTAAACAAATTGAGGGCCACTCAATAAGAGATATATATTTTTTTAAGTAAGGATAATGGTATTGCATACAATGTTGGAATCCAATGCTTTCCAGCTTAGAAGAAATGTTATATTATTTCATGCTTGTTGACTTACAGCTGGGTTTGATGACAGAAAAAAAAAACTTCACCGCATTTTTCTCTTTTTCTGCTTTTGTTCCAGTGCCTGTTTATAGCTTATTTGCTTTTGGAGTTAAGTTAATACATCGAGGTGGAAGAGTAAGGCCGTTACAATCAATTTACCGAATGGAACTACGCTTCAGTTTGTTCTTATTCATGGCTTTGATCCGGGCGATTTTTTCTCAAGATATTAGTCATGGGTCAATCGTGGTCGATGGAACTATGACTGTTGCTCAAACCGATGATAACTTCGTTTGTGTTACGGTTGATTGGTAGCCTCATGATAAGTGTAATTACGACCAGTGTCCATGGCACTATACATGGGTAACGTATCTGAACTTGTCTCATCCTTTCCTTGCCAAAGTTGTCTAAGCTTTCAACAATTTGAGGATAAGAGTTGGAGTTTCTTTGTAAGATCAAGTGTTGTACGATGTCGGGAATTTGAAGTCTCCTTGCTATTCAATCCATAAGATGAAAGACGGGTTGTTCAGATTTTCGAAGGGATGTTTGCACATGGAGAGGTGGGATGAACTCAACCGTTTCTTCAAAGAAACTGGTGTACTAGTGACGTTCGGCATGAACGGTCTCCACGAGAGATAAAAATTAAGGGAAAACAAAAAGGAATATGATCTGAAGACAAAGGAAAATGGGGTTATGATTCCAACATGAAAAATCATGTGGGTGGTGTCTAGGAAAATAAAGTAGAAAAATTGCATCATGAGTCCTCCGGGTTTGGTAAGAACTTGGCCTTGTCTCCTAGTTTCCATTAGTTTTTGTTTATGGCCCAATAGTATAAATTATTTCGGTTTAGTCTCTAATTTTAGTGATTAATTATTAAAGTAGCCTCACAAGTGTTCTATTATACAAATTGGGTTTCTAAATTATTATTTAAATTCTAATAAGCTATCTTTATGGAGAGGGAAATATTTGGACACGAGTTAGTAATATTGATGGCCTAGATCGTGAGGAAAATATTGGAAGTTGAATTAAAGAACGATGGCGTTCGAATGGAATTTAAATGGTCGACCAGTATGGCATGGAAAATGAGGTAATACATTACTACCTTTTAATGCTTTATGGAACATGTTGTTATTGGTAAATGCATGAATGAAAATAATGATTTATTGGATAGTTAATTAATTCCTACAGTCGTTACGAATGCGATAAAAAGTAGGTAACTGAATATGACTCAGATGACTAAAATAAGAAATTGGATGACAGTTAGAATTAAATTTCAAGTTCTGGGATTAAGTGATAAAAGAATCAACCATGGATATGTAAATTATAATTTATCTCATTAAAGGTACTTGGATGATAAATTATAAGAATACTTCGATTAGGTAAAATTACAAAAATACCCTTATATTGTAAAAAGACAAGAATATACCCTGAAAGATGGATAAGAACTTTGTAAAGACATATTGATCTGAGGAAACTACTGATGTGCATATAAAATGCTAGTTTTTCATAGAAAATTTGGGAAACTGAATTCTAAACCCAAGATGGCTTGTACAAGATACTAGAAGTTTGATAAGGAGTAATTTCAAGTTTATATATTATTCGGGAAAGCAATTAACCCTAGGATCTATAAATTATAATTATTCTTGTTAAGAGTTTTAATACCAAAATTACATGGTTAAGAAATTATGAAATTGCCCTTGAGAGGTAAAAGTAGCTCGAAATAACCCTGAATTAGGAAGTACCCGAGAAGTCATTCCTAATTCGATGAATTATTAATTTCATCGTTAAGTTCACACTTTTATACAGAAAATTTCGGATAATCAGTCAGTAACCTCTGAGAATGAACTCGATACGAAATTTCTAAGTTTTGAGCAAATCCCTGAATACTGAAATAGATGATAAGTTCAAATTAAATAATAAGATCACACAGAATGAAAGTATTGAAATACCTTGGATTTGTTAAATGACCTAAATATCCTGTAATGGATGTGACACAAGAATATCACCAAGCCTAGGAATGATTGAATATCCTCAAGCTTTGAAATGACTGGAATAACATTAAACACCAAAATGATCAAAATACCTGTATCGCCTAGTCTAAGTAAATGTCTTATATTAATTAAGGAATCCAAATAAACATAGGTGTTGTACTAACCTTATAAGTTATGGAACACAACTTAAGTAAGTCGATCAACCCTAATGATATGTCAATACATAAACGGCATAGATATCAGTTGAATGCACGTTCGACTTCTCAAGTTTGGCTCGATGATAATTTTGGAAGTACCTAGCTCAACTCTAGATCGCATTCACTACTAAGAAGTGGATAATAGTTAAACAAATCAACCACGAAGACCAAATTGAACTAAAAAGAAGTACAATATGTATACGACATTTATAAACATCTGAATTACTTTAGAAAACCCCAAAATAATTAAAATAAACTTGACTGCTAAATGATCTAAGTAACCTCAATTACTAAGGATTAAGTAAGTGATTTGGATAAGTCTGGAAACTATGATGAGTTTACATAGTGTACCATTACTATGGGTTATGAACCAAAAATCAAGTACATCAACATTTCCTGATATCGTTGAAGCGTGGAAATAAAATAAAGACCATTGTAAGATCCATTCAGCGATGACTCAAAAGATGATTTATGGACAATAATTGTTGGTATTAAAAAGTGAAAACCTGGAAGGACAAGGAATGGATCAGTCAACATGCATTAGTTTTGGGAGTTGTTCAGCTTGAGTTATTTTGATAATCTGATAGATCAACACAGACTGTAAATGTCATGAACCTTTATTTCTTCCTTATCAGCTCAAGTCTTATTCTGAATAACTGATGATTCCGTCAGTTATTGAACTCTTCCAATAGTGATTCTAAATTCATATATTCTATGGGTATATTGAAGATCTGTGTTTATCTGCCTGATAAGATTATCCAGTACCTCTGAATAATATCTGTAAACTCTGGAGTGTTCCCTAATCACATTAATATTTTATCTGATTTCTGATTTGAATTCTGTTATGATACCTGGCCTGGATACTGATATGATATTTGACCTGGATTATGATCTGATACTTGACCTGAATTATGTTTTGATTTTTGATATATCCGTTTACAGATGGAACATATTTTATTTTGGGGGTATTGTTGGAGGAAGAATACTTGCAGGCTCCTCGGCTTTGTTCTCAGAGCCTTACTGGACGTGACAGGGTTATATGGTTCTGGGAAACCTACAAATTTTGGACGCGTTCGGTTGGGGGAATTACTATGGTTTTTGAATTTTAAAAATATGTTTTAAAAAGATATGTATCTTTTCACTGGTTTTGTGGAAACACACTAGATAACCCATGCTAATCTCATGAACCCAGTCAACTGAAATATTTTCCTCTGAACTGAAAGCTTACTATTTGTTACTAACTGAAATATCAGTAGGATATCCGCTCAACATAAAGATCTCTAGATGTATGGATCAATAAGGAAATATATGTTTATTTGTATCTGCACGTTCTTCAGCATCATCTTGTAGTTCTGTATTACTGAGCTTTCCAAAGCTCACTCGGTTAGTCACCTTTTCAGGTTAAAAGAATCATACCAGTGCGTCTATCGACATCACTAAGGGAGTTCTTCTGGTATTACTTGCAGAGTATGATACATATGATTAGGGGGCATGTAATTGTATTTTGTTTTATATATATATGAGTCTGAAAATCTGTTTTATTTCTGAATACTGATAAATTTTATTTTATATTCATAAATCATTTTATGAGTTTACATGTTTTGACAAAAGTTTTAAATTTTCCGAAATTTTCATAATGGGTCGCTCCGATGGCCCTACTGTGACATCCCAGATCAGATCGGGTTATCCGCATCGATCTGAGGGGGTTACATTTAGCGGTATCAGAGCTTAGGCTTGAGTCAAAATTTTCAAGATAGACCGACCGATCGAGTGTCAAAATATGTCTGATCAGTACATGCCTCTAGACTACAATCGTATCTCTCTGAGTCGGAACTCTAAGGTCGAGTCCCCCTCTATAACGAGCTAAGCTAAATTTTCTATCCGTTAGGGCTTTACCTTTTCATAAAAGAATACCAGTAATGTTTTTCTAAACTTTGTAAGATACCTCCGGAGTAATGTGAGAGTTACTTATCCGAGAAATTCTGACCCGACATCAGAAATGAAATTGGATTATGTAAGATACCTTTTATTTAAATGAGGGAGAGTTCTGACAAAAATATATACTCAGTTGGTTTAAGAATAATAGAGGATCGATACTTATTTAAAAGCTACTTGAAGATATGAAAAAATTGATTGAATTTTCATTTATGCAATTATGTGACATGAATGAATTTCGAGGACGAAATCCTTTTAAGGAAGGGAGAATTGTCACACGTCAATATGGGGTTAGATTTTTTTCAGTTTAAAATATATGAAATGATATAAAGTTTGATTGGCAAATAATTGTGTTTTCATACTATTATATTATTAAACAAATTGAGGGCCACTCAATAAGAGATATATATTTTTTTAAGTAAGGATAATGGTATTGCAGACAATGTTGGAATCCATTGCTTTCCAGCTTAGAATAAATGTTATATTATTTCCTGGTTGTTGATTCACAGCTGGATTTGATGACAGAAGGAAAAAAAACTTCACTACATTTTTCTCTTTTTCTGCTTTTGTTCTAATGCCTGTTTCTAGCTTATTTTCTTTTGGAGTTAAGTTAATACATCGAGGTGGAAGAGTAAGGCCGTTACAATCAATTTACTGAATGGAACTGCGCTTCAGTTTGTTCTTATTCATGGTTTTGATCCGAGCGATTTTTGCTCAAGATATTAGTCATGGGTCAATCGTGGTCGATGGAACTATGACTGTTGCTCAAACCGATGATAACTTCGTTTGTGTTACGATTGATTAGTAGCCTCATGATAAGTGTAATTACGACCAGTGTCCATAGCACTATACATCGGTAACGAATCTGACCTTGTCTCATCCTTTCCTTGCCAAAGCTATCCAAGCTTTCAACAATTTGAGGATAAGAGTTGGAGGCTCTTTGTAAGATCTAGTGTTGTACGATGTCGGGAATTTGAAGTCTCCTTGCCATCCATTCCAGAAGATGAAAGACGGGTTGTTCAGATTTTTGAAGGGATGTTTGCACATGGAGAGGTGGGATAACTCAACTGTTTCTTCAAAGAAACTGGTGTACTAGTGACGTTCGACATGAACGCTCTCCATGGGAGAAATAAAAATTAAGGGAAAACAAAAAGGAATATGATCTGAAGACAAAGGAAAATGGGGTTATGATTCCAACATGAAAAATCACGTGGGTGGTGTCTATGAAAATAAAGTGGAAAATCGTATCATGAGTCCTCCGGGTTTGGTAAGAACTTGGCCTTGTCTCCTAGTTTCCATTAGCTTTTGTTTATGGCCCAATAGTGTCAATTATTTCGGTTCATTCTCTAATTTTTGTGATTAATTATTAAAGTAGCCTCACAAGTATTCTATTATACAAATTGGGTTTCCAAATTATTATTTAAATTCTAATAAGCTATCTTTATGGCGAGGGAAATATTTGGACACGAGTTAGTAATTTTGATGGCTTAGATCGTGAGGAAAATATTGGAAGTTGAATCAAAGAACGATGGCATTCGAATGGAATTTAAATGGTCGACCAGAATGGCACGGAAAATGAGGTAATACATTACTACATTTTCATGCTTTATGTAACATGTTGTTATTGGTAAATGCATGAATGAAAATATTGGGATTTATTGGATAGTTAATTAATTCCTACACTCGTTACGAATGCGGTAAAAAGTAGGTAACTGAATATGGCTTAGATGACTAAAATAAGAAATTGGATGACAGTTGGAATTAAATTTCAAGTTATGGGATTAAGTGATAAAAGAATCGACCATGGATATGTAAATTATAATTTATCTCATTAAAGGTACTTGGATGATAAATTATAAGAATACTTCGATTAGGTAAAATTACAAAAATACCCTTATATTGTAAAAAGACAAGAATTGACCCTAAAAGATGGATAAGAACTTTGTAAAGACATATTGATCTGAGGAAACTACTGATGTGCATATAAAATGCTAGTTTTTCATAGAAAATCTGGGAAACTGAATTCTAAACCCAAGATGGCTTGTACAAGATACTAGAAGTTTGATAAGGAGTAATTTCAAGTTCATATATTATTCGGGAAAGCAATGAACCCTAGGATCTCTAAATTATAATTATTCTTGTCAACGGGTTTAATACCAAAATTACTTGGTTAAGAAATTATGAAATTGCCCTTGAGAGGTAAAAGTAGCTCGAAATAACCCTGAATGAGGAAGTACCCGAGAATTCATTCCTAATTCGACGAATTACTAATTTCATTGTTAAGGTCACACTTTTATACAGAAAATTTCGGATAATCAGTGAGTAACCTCTGAGAAGGCACTCGATACGAAATTTCTGAGTTTTGAGCAAATCTCTGAATACTGAAATAGACGATAAGTTCAAATTAAATATAAGATCAGACGGAAGGAAATGATTGAAATACCTTGGATCTGTTAAATGACCTAAATACCCCTGTAATGGAAGTGACACAAGAATATCACCAAGCCTAGGAATGATTGGATATCCTCAAGGTTTGAAATGACTTGAATAACATTAAGCACCAAAATAACCAAAATACCCTTATGGCCTAAACTAAGTAAATATCTTGGATTAATTAAGGAATACAAATAAACATAGGTGTTGTACTAACCTTATAAGTTATGGAACACAACTTAAGTGAGCTGATCAACCCTAATGATATGTCAGTGCATGAACAACATATATATCAGTTGATTACGCGTTCGCCTTCTCAAGTTTGGCTCGATGATAATTTTGGAAGTACTTAGCTCAGCTCAACTCAACTCTAGATCGTATTTGGTACTAAGAAGTGGATAATAGTTAAACAAATCAACCACGAAGATCAAATTGAACTAAAAAGAAGTACAATATGTATACGACATTTAGAAACGTCTGAATTACTTTGGAAAACCCCAAAATAACTAGAATAGACTTGACTGCTAAATGAACTAAGTAACCTCAATGACTAAGGATTAAGTAAGTGAATTGGATAAGTCTGGAAACTCAGATGAGTTTACATAGTGTACCATTACTATGGGTTATGAACCAAAAATCAAGTACATCAGTATTTCTTGATATCGTTGAAGCGTGGAATTGTAATAAAGACCATTGGAAGATCTATTCAACAATGACTCAAAAGATGATTTATGGATAATAATTGTTGGTATTAAAGAGTGAATACCTGGAAAAACAAGGAATGGACAGGTCAACATGCATTAGTTCTAGGAGTTGTTCATCTTTAGTGATTTCGATAATCTGATAGATCAACACAGACTGTAAATGTCCTAAACCTTCATTTCTTCCTTATCATCTCAAGTATCTTTCTGAATAACTGATGATTCCGTCTGTTATTAAACTCTTCCAATAGTGATTCGAAATTCTGATATTCAATGGGTATACTGAAGATTCATGTTTCTCTGTCTGATAAGATTATCCAGTACATCTGAATAATATTTGTAAACTCTGGTGTGTTCCCTAATCACATTAATATTTTATCTGATTTCCGATTTGAATTCTGTTATGATACCTGACCTGGATTCTGATATGATATTTGACCTGGATTCTGATCTGATACTTGACCTGAATTATGTTTTGATTTTTGATATACTCATTTACGGATGGAACATATTTTATTTGGGGGGTATTGTTGGAGGAAGAATACTTACAGGCTCCTTGGATTTGTGCTCAGAGCCTTACTGGATGTGACGGGGTTGTATGGTTTTGGGAAACTTACACATTTTGGACGTGTTCGGTTGGGGGATGGTTTTTGAATTTTAAAAATATGTTTTAAAAAGATCTGTATCTTTTCAATGGTTTTGTGGGAACACACTAGATAACCTATTCTAATCTCCTGAACCCAGTCAACTGAAATATTTCCCTCTGAACCGAAAGCTTACTATTTGTTACTACCTGAAATATGAGTAGGATATCCACTCAACATAAAGATCTATAGATGTATGAATTAATAAGGAAATATATGTTTATCTGTATATGCACGTTCTTCAGCATCATCTGGTAGTTCTGTATTACTGAGCTTTCCAAAACTCACTCTGTTACTCACCTTTTTCAGGTTAAAAGAATTGTATTAATGCGTCTATCGACATCAGTAAGGGAGTTCTTCCGGTGTTACTTGCAGAGTATGATATATATGATTAGGGGGCATGTAATTGTATTTTGTTTTATATATATATGAGTCTGAAAATCTGTTTTATTTCTTAATACTGATAAATTTTATTTTTTATTCATGAATCATTTTATGAGTTTACATGTTTTGACAAAAGTTTTAAATTTTCCGAGATTTTTATAGTGGGTCGCTCCAGTGGCCCTAATGTGACACCCCATATCAGATGGGGTTACCCGCATCGGTCTGAGGGGGTTATAGGTTTTATTTGGACTGTGAACATTATTAATCATTTGAATTGTGCTTTTGACTTGTGATTTGAGACTTGTGTTTCTTTGCACTTTAAAACACACTAAACTTAATAGTTTACACCCCATAATTTTTATTTAAAATACTTAGATTTAGGTGTTTCAGTACTCGGAGAATCACATTCTGTATTAAGACAAAACTATTATTTTCAATATGATTTTTATTCTACTTTTCTTTTATCGAACTTTTATTCATATTTTGGAATTGTTATATTTGTAAACTGAACTTTGTACATTATTGTTATTATTGAAATTGTTTATGCATGTACTTCCGGATATTTGAGCTGCAATTGATTTATTCAACTTCAACTTCAACTTTCCTAGGCTTTAGCATTCTCTTATGTTTAGGAAATTTTAGCTGCAATTGATTTATTCAGGCGATGTTTTAGAAAGTAATGTAAGAAGTCTAAAATTGAAATTCATCTATTGATATATCAGAATGAAAACAATGCTAAATTGAACAATGAAAATATTAATACAATAACTAATTCTTTTAAGAACAATGCATGTTTTAATAACATCCATCAACATTATTCAATTTCCATTATAACTACATTTTTATATATTATATTTATCATGCAAAAGATTGTAAATTGACCGTCAACCGGAATAACCCCGGTTTACTTTAATCTGCAGATTTCATGCACATTTTTGGAACTGCAAGCAATGGTTCCAATTTCCTCATTGTTACACCCAATGCTTCTTTCATGTCAATCGTCTCTTTGGTCACATTGCCTCCAAGTTCCCAATCAAAATGGTGAAGCAATGAGCCTAAGACGAGGTGAAGCACCCTCTCACCCAGTGCCAAACCCGCGCACATTCTTCTTCCAGCTCCAAAAGGAATCAGCTCATAGTTATAGCCCTTGTAGTCGATTTTCGATCCGATGAACCGCTCGGGCTTGAACGAAAACGGGTCATCCCACACATCTGGATCCCTTCCGATGGCCCAAGCATTTACGAGAACTTGTGTGTTTTGGGGTATTTGGTACCCCATGAACTCGGTGTCTTTCATTGCCCTTCTTGGGACAAGGAATGGCAATGGGGGTGTAGCCGAAATGTTTCTTTGATCACTGCGTTCAAGTAAGGAAGGTTTCCGATATCACTCTCTTCTACCCTTTTGTTTGGTCCTACAACACCACTAAGCTCTGCTTTCGCCTCCATCATGGTCTTGGGATTGCAAAGCAACTCAGTTAATGCCCATTCTATGGTGCTGCTTGTTGTTTCTGACCCGGCCATGAATAGCTCCTGCTCCAAAAGATGCACAATTTTGTTATGTAAAGGTCTATTCTTTTAAATTATTTTGGCTCTCAATATTTTATATTAGGATAAAAAAACTCTTAACATTTGTTTAAATAATCTTTTTTGCCTCTATTTTTTCGGATAAATTAGCTATTTGATCACCCACTTTTTACTTAGTTTTAGTTTGAGTCACCAACTATTACTTTTTTCAAATTTGTATCTAACGTTACAATTTGGTTCTATTCTGGTCACCGCCATTAATCTTTTAACAGTGGCATTGATGTGTCACTATAAGATAATGTCACTTTAACATTTAAAAATAAGAAAAAATGTCAGGTAAGCATCACCGTTAAAAAATTAATGATGAGTGATCAAAATATAACTAAAATATAATATTAAGTATGTTTTTGAAAAAAAATAGTAATAGTTTAGTGAACAAAACAAAAGCAAAATAATAGGTGATGACCAAATTGGTAGTTTACCCATTCTTTTTTAAGTAGTTTGCTCCAACATTTCATTTTAGGGCAAAAATGCCTATGTTTTTTTAACGTTGGTCATTTGTTGATTAACATTTTTCATCCACGTAGAGCATTTTTTACTCTAAAGTAAAACGTGAAAGGCCAAAATGTTAAAAAAGATTATCAAAATGAATATTTAATCAAACGTTTGGGATAGTTTTGACATTACGCTGAAAAAAGTATGTGAATGTTATGTAAAATAATTACCAGGATAAAGATATAGATGTCTTGTTGAGATAATTGAACCGGCTCGTCCTTGCCATTTCCTTGGAACTCAAGCAACATATCCAAGAAATCTCTCTTGTTATTTTCACTTGAATTCTTATCTTCCATTCTTTCTTTCACGAAGTTAGAAGCAATTTCAAGAGCCTTACCCAGATTCTTCTTCGTCTTCCTTTTAAGTCCTTGAGGGTCAAGCCATTTCAACCATGGGAAAAAATCTGCTACATTTCCGTTCCCAGACAATTTCATCAGCCTCGTCATGACACTGAAGAATTCGGACCCTTCCTTTGAATCCGGATCCAACAAGTCTCTTGACAACATGAGGTTCCCGAGCAAATTAAACGTCAACAAGAACACGAAACGCGCCACCCGGATTCCGTTATTTCCGTTCGACTCTCCTTGAATCTTCCTCGTCTCTTCTTCGATCCACCGAAGCATGTCGTCGGTGCATTTTCTCCGTATGGTAGCTGCTTCGTTTATCCGCTTGTTAACCAACATATCCACGGTGACCAAGCGCCTCATCACGCGCCAGTATGACCCATACGGGGCTAAAGCCACCGAGCTCTTGTGGTAATCGTAGACGCGCATGGTTTCGGTGAGGTTGCGCTCGGCGAAGGCGAGATCATGTTTCTTGAAAAATCGGTGGCCGCTTTCGTCGAAAGGATTGCCATGGTATTAACGGCTCCTAACCTGAGCCATATGACTTGACCATACTCGTCTCGAAAGCGGGTCAGGGTCCGATGCGGCATGGTGCCAAGGTCGAACATGTTGCCGAAAATAGGCCATCCCGGTGGACCTGGAGGGAGCTTGTCGTTTTTGTTTCTTCTTCGGATGAGTAGAAATAAGGCTGATGATGCAAATATGAAAAGGCAAAGAAGAAAACTTGGAGGCAAATCCATGGGTTTTGCAGGCCAAGTTCTTCGCTTGTGGTTTTATATATGTTTTTATACACCATTGTTGATTTTCAGCTTTTATATTTTTAATAATTGTTGTGCATAGTTGGTAAACTAAAACACGAAGTAATAATATTTTGTATTCTTTAATGACGGAGATTCCATGGTTGACAAATATGTAGAGATGTAATATTTGCCATATTCTAAGTGGTCTTGATTTCAGGTCTCAATCCATTTGCCTCCGATTCCTCCCATGATTCCAATCACTTATTTTTGTCTTTATATTATGATGCATTATTGATAACCATCTTTGGGATAATTTAATGCTTAACCTCTATGATGAATTCAAGAATTTCATAATAGGTATACCATATTATACATATATATATATTGGGGTGTTTATTGTTTAATTTTAATCGAATAATCAATCAAAAATAAAATTTAGTTTAGTTAATTAGATACTAGCTCGAGTTCATAGTTAAGAATTTTATAATAGATATATCACATAATAATCTTTAAGATTTTAAGCTCGAATCCTCAAGAATTAAAATATAACTATTTTTATAATAGACCCATTAATCTAATTAAAATATAGAGAAAATAACCTCAGTTACCGAAAATGCCTTATAATATACGATTTTGACCAATTTTTTTCGATTTGCCAAAATGACCAACAAAATCGCAATGCGATCTCTAAATCGCAACGTGATTCTGATTATCGCAACGCGATCTCCAGTATTGCAAATCAGTATATGTAAATCGCAACGCGAGTTTGACTATCGCAATGCGAATATGTAAATCGCAACGCGAATTTGACTATCGCAATGCGAATATGTAAATCGTAATGCGATTCTAACTATCGCAACGCGATAATACAAAATCGCAACGCTATTTTCCAAATTTACGTTAGTCCAAATTCGTTGCGATAGTCCAAGTTCACGTTGCGATTTCTTAAGAATTTTCTTTAAAAAGATAGTATCCGCGCGGGCGTGTCGAAGACACGTATTACCACGACCACGACCACGACCACGACCCGAGACGGGACGGCGGCGGTGCGCGAGAGTCCCCTTGTTCTCTTCCACTCAACAAGGAAGTGGGAAATCCAATCCTTAAATACTCATTTCCAATAATATTTCCAATACTATGTGGGATTGAGCATTGCAAACACTTGAGAATCTTTTACACTATCGCAACACATTCTTTATTGTTTCAACTATCTTATGTGGGAATCTTTTACACTATCGCAACACATTCTTTATTGAGGCAAACACTTGAGAATCTTTTACACTATCGCAACACATTCTTTATTGTTTCAAACTAAGATCTTACAAATGGCTTGGGAATCTTTTACACTATCGCAACACATTCTTTATTGTTTCAAACTCCACGTGAATTTGGAATAGTTAAAATATAAACTTATTTTGGATTTTTCACTATCGCAACACTTTTTCACTATCGCAACAACACGTTTTTCAAACTCTCGCGACACATTTTAACTATCGCAACACATTTTTTAAAATCACGTTGCGAATTTGGGAACTGAGTTGAAAAATTAGAGTTCGCGTTGCGATTTTGTTGATCATTTTGGCAAATCGAAAAAAATTGGTTAAAATCGTATATTATAAGCATTTTCGTCACTGAGGTTATTACTAATTTCAAGAATCAATCAAATTTAACTCAAATGAAAATACATATATCAAACTTAAATTAATCTAATTAAATCTTTTTAAGACATTTTAGTTAATTTCGAATAAATCAAACTTTGTTTTTTAATAATTTTTTTAAAAAGTAATTCGATTGACAGTTAAAGAAAAAATAAATTAATTTAATTCAATTAGTGACAAAATTAATCATTTGAATATATATAAAAGTTATAGTAGCGAGCAGAGACGGACCTTGGGGGCTAAGGGGGCTTCGGCCCCTGCTGTAATTTTTAATTTTTTTTCTTATCCTAATAGGAGTTGTCAAAAATTTGTACTGCATTTGTATAAGGTTGTGGTTTTTCAAAACCAATATAAATGGGATAAAGTCTTTGTATTTCCAACGTATAATATTGTGAAAAACCCATAAGCTCTACAATAAAATTAAGTTTCTTCTACTACTATTGTCTGAAATTTACTGAAATAATCCAAATTCAATTGAGTGTCAATTTTTAAAGGTAAGCAATTAAGTAATATTATATTTATTATTTTTAATTAGAATTATTTGATCTTATATTTAAATTTAGTAATATAATGATTGTTAAGTTGAATGGTGATTTTTTAAATTTAATTTTTATATGTTCGTGAACGAATTTTATATAAATACAGATTGTCATGGGGAAAATCCAACAATTATTGAGTTTTTTATTATTTATTTTAATTTTCTATTTGTTATTTCATGTAAATAATAGAATCAATATGCATATTTGATAATATCATTTATAATTTTTGAAATAAGAAAATAATTAAGATAAAATTATATATAAACTTAAAGCCGTTAGAATATCAATAATACAGAACTACCAGATGATGCTAAAGAACATGCAGATACAGATAAACATATATTTTCTTATTGGTTCCGAACATCTATGGATTTTTATGCAGAGCGGAGATCCTACTGATATTTCAGATAGTAACGGACAATGAGTTTTCAGTTCAGATGGAAATATTTCAGATGTCTAGGTTCAGGAGATCAGAATAGGCTATCAAGTGTGTTCCCGTAAAACCAGTAAAAAGATACAGATTTTTATTTTCAAACATATATATACACACCTCATCCTTTCACAATCTGTTTGTGTAGGTTCTCCGGAACCATACACCCCGTACAACCAGTGAGGCCCTGAGCACACAGCCGAGAAGCCTGCAGATATTCTTTCTCCAACAATAACCCCCCATATAAAACATTTCTCGTCGTAAACAGAGATATCAGAAATCAAAACAAATTCAGATCAGATACAGAACAGAATCCAATCAGAATCAAACAAATTGAGGTAATGTATCATAACAGAATTCAAGTCGAAAATCAGATAAAATATTTATATGATTAGGGAACACACCAGAGTTTACAGATATTATTCAGAGGTACTGGATAATCTTATCGGGTAGAGAAACACGAATCTTCTGTTTACCGATAGAATGCCAGAAGTTAGAAATCACTATTGGAAGAGTTCAATAATTGACAGAATCATCAGTTATTCAGAATATGCGGGATCATCTTATTCAAACACTTTTCGGAAGCTCTACGTAATCAGAAGAGTATTCAGAATCTTTTACATCTGAGTTACTTGTGTTTTCATACATAACCAGAGTGATTTGAGCTGATAAGGAAAAACGAAGATTCAAGACCTTTAAAATCTATGTCGATTGATCGAATTATCGAACAACTCTTAGATGAATAGTTCTCAGAACTAATATTTATCGACTGGTCAATTCGTTGTTCTTCCAGGGTATTTACACTTTAATACCAAAACTTTTTATCCATAAATCATCTTCGGAATCATCACTGAATAAATCTTCCAATGTCTTGATTTCATTTTCACGCTTTCATTATATCATGAAATGCTGACGTGCTTGATTTGTAGTTCATGATCCATAAGAACATTACATCATGTATGTTCATTAACGTTTCCAGACTCATCCAAATCATTTATTTAATCCTTAGTCCTTGAGGTTACTTAATTCATTTAGTAGTCAAGTCCATTCAGTTACTTCTGAGTTTTCTAGGGTAAACCAGACGTTTCTGAATTACTGATACATATTGTATTCCCTTTTAATTTAGTTCGATATTCGTGATTGATTTGTTGTACAAATATCAAATTCTTAATACTGAAAACGATCTAGAGCTGAGCTGAGCTGAATACATCCAAAATTATCATCGAGCCAAACTTGAGAAGTTAAACACGTATTCAAGTGACCATAACTTTTAAGAGCAGTACCACATCCATGTTTATTTGGATTCCTTAATTAATCCAACACCTCTACTTAGTTTAGGTCATAAGGGTATTTTGGTCATTTTGGTGCTCAGTTTCATTCCATTCTTTTCAGAGCTCGAGGATATCCAATCATTCCTGAGCTTGGTAATATTCTTGAGTCATTTCCATTACAGGGGTATTTTGGTCATTTTATAGATCTACGGTATTTTCCATCCGGTCTTATTATTTAATTCCAATTTATCATCTATTTCAGTCCCTTCGAACAATTCTGATAAAAGAGCACCCTCCGATAAATTTATTCTTAACTCAGAGATTTTCAGGTCAATTGTCTTCTAAAAAGTTACCAAGTTATCAGAAATTTTCTATACAAAGACCAGATCTTAACAATTAAATCTGTACTTTATCGAGTTAAGTACGAACCCTCAATGTACTTTCTCATTCAGGGTCAACTCGGACTATTTTTACATTTTAAGGGTATTTTCGTAATTTCTTAACCAAATAGTTTCGATATTAACTCTTAACGAAATAACTATAATTTAGAGATCATATAGTTAATTGTTTTCCTGAACATTCTCTTATCTTGAAATGATTCCTTAATACTTCTAGTATCTTGCACAAACCCTCATGGGGTTAAAATCCGGTTATCTAAATTTTCAAGTAAAACTAGCATTTCTTATACACATCTGTAGTTTTATCAGATCAATAAGTCTTTTCAGAGTTATTAATCAACTTCCAGGGATAATTCTTGTCATTTTACAATATAAGGGTATTTTCGTAATTTTACCCAACCAGAGTATTCTCATAATATTTCATCTGAGTACCTTTAATATTTAACCTTTATTGATATAAAATATAAGTTACAAATCCAGAGCTGATTTCTTTATCACTAGTCACAAAACTTGTAATTTAATTATAACAATCCCTCAATCTCTTAAATTAGTCATTCGATCCGTATTCAGTTATCAAATTTCTACCACATTCATATCGAGTGTATAAATTAATCAACTCCACAAAAGTGACCAACATTATCTTATTCATGCATTTACAATATCAACATGTTCCATAAAGCATAAAGAGGTAGAAAAGTATTACCTCGATTTTCGTGCCATAATGATCGACCATTAAATTCCATTTGAACGCCCTCGATCTTGAAATCAACTTCCAATAATTCCTCAGATGCATATCAACGAAATTACATAAAAAAACAGAGCTTAATTCCAAAAAATATCGATCGGGTGATAAATCGGTCAAAAATAGCTTACCGGGTTTGAGTTTGGCAAAACGGATTCGGACGTCGAAAACATAAAATGTGACTTTTCAAAAATTTTGAATTTTCGGTCAAAGTCAACGGGTTGATTGGCAATTTCGAGTTCTACGGGTCCGAATTTCAAAAAACGGATTGCGGAATCGGACTTAGAATGTCGAAAAACGTCAGGATAGGTATACTTGGTCAAAGTCAAAGGTCGTTTAATTCCCGGTCAACGCCGGTCAAAGTTCTGGTCAACTGTGGTCAACGTCAACGCAAGTTAACGGTCAACAGTAGACCATTTTACACAAATATCACCCTAACAGAAATTAATTACAAAATTAGTCACCTTCTGTAAATATTTACGAAACTATCACCCAAATTTACATAAAAGCACCCAAACAAAATTAATTACAAAATTAACACTCAACTATGTCCACTCTCGGGGTGGCGCGTGGGCGTGTGAACGTAACATGGTGTCGGAAAATTCTAGAAAAAATTCTTAAAAATTATTTTAAGACACTTACTGAGCTCGGTTCACAATTTTGAACGGCGGAGAGCTCGATTCCGAAACATCAAAAACTTTGATTTTCTCACCCCTCCACACGCCGGTGATGACGGAGGATACCGGTGGACTCGGAACGATGCAAGGAACACGATGGTGCGGGAGGTGTCGTAAACGGGTAGCCGGATCGACGTAAATCAACGAAAATTGAATTATAACCGATAATACTTCCAACATAAATTAACGACAAACGACGTCGATTCATAACGAAAGGTTTGAGGGGTTTTGTTCTTCGGTCGACAACGAACACGATGGTGGTTTCGGTTCGTCGATTGGAGGTTGGACGACGAGTAGATCAAAGTTGAAAGTGGGTTGACTAAAGGAGGAAAACTGGAAATTTTTTCTAGAAAACATACGGATATAGGGTTTATATTATTTCTTAAAGAGAAATGGTCAAATTATGAGTGTAGCCATTGAATTTCCTATACTTCTTAAAATGGGCTGTCAACTTTGAAATTTTACAATTTAATCCACCGTTTCTTTCAAAATACCAATTAAATTCCCCACTTTCTAATTTCTTAAATTTTAGCCCCTAAATTGAGGTGTTACAGATATGGTCTATGTTAAGATTAAATCATGACTTCATTCCTGGTAACAAAATCAAATCAAGGTAGAAGTGTTATGAATTTGATGGATTTAGATTCAACCTAAATTTATCTATGATGATATACTTTAAATTTGTTTAAATTCATCTTGAATTCAAACAAACGTAAGTTTTGATTTTTTTATCAAGTTCGATTTTAGTAATTCTATATTGTAAATTTATTTTTAATATATAAACAACTTAATATACTTTTCTATCATACATCTAATACACATATTAAACTGCACATCAACGTAACATATTAATAATATTAACATGATTGGCTTGAAATGCGTATATAAACCTATTTAAACGTAGTATCAACGTACACATACAAAAATATGCCAATGAGTATTGGCACAAGTGGTTGTGATTCATGAATTTAAACTTGTAAGGCAAATTTCGAATCCCACCACCGTCACTCTTGGTGGTCAATCTGTAAAGTCCTATGTAAATCCCAAATTTATATTATGTATACACTAACCCTGATTGCGGAAGTCACCGCTGACTTAAACTTTTTTTGTACAAAAAAAAATACAAAAGCATGACATAACATAACAAACATGAAAACGCAAATATCATAATATGCTTAATCATAGCATAATCATAATACAATTCTAACATGACATAACATAAAAGTTCATGGCACAATCATAACAAAATATTAGATGGAGTGTTTGCTCATATCAAACATTGTAATTAACATACTGTCACAGATATATCAGAATTTACGTAGCAAACGCAAATGCTATCTTACTCGAATATTTTTAATCATCGAAATTTCATAACAAAATATATAGCAAATTCTCAAATAACATGCTAGTTGAATGCTCGATTAGGGATGAAATCATAATTTATACATTTTTACATAATATACCTACACAAACAGAAATCACAAGACATTGAAGCACAAATACTGATTCGATTTCAACTACATTCGCATAATCTGAGTTTATGTTACTCCTTAGACTAAGGAGTTCGTTGAACATCTTAGATTTTGGAAGACCAACAATGACTTAACGTGCAAAACATGTAAATACAAAATAAATATATATTAACACATCAAAATCAAAATCAAACATGTATTATGAACATCTATGAACCTTAACTTCATTTAGTGTTCGAAGGATTATTCCCAAACCTGGAACCAGAAATAGATGACACCAATTGATAACAATAATTGATAGATAAACAATTAAGGTTTTTGAACAAAATTTGGGTAACACAAGCACTTTAGAATTTTCAGGAAAAAAAATTGGCACTTTCGTACACTTGTTCTTCAATATATCATCAATCAGGGATGTACATAAGTGAGAACAATCATCCTTCTAAAAATTTAAAACTATAATATATTTTTAAATTTTTTTATAATTTTTCTATCAAAATCCATTTTTGTCTTCCTAAAATTTTATAAGTTTAAATTCTCCCTTTAAAATTTTAAAAGTTTAAATGCACCCCCTGTATAATCATACGTTTGTCTTGTCATCAATGGTTATGAGAAAGATGAAGTAGGAGACACTTCGGATTTTTCTACCTAATACCCCAAGCAGTAAATTAATTGGCCCAATAGGCCAACAATTTTTTTAATTTGGAATTTACAAAAGTTTCTACAATAAAGGGTAAACTCATCACGTCGAGGTTGTAACCCTTTAGACCCAGCCTCTTAGCGAATTACAATAAAAAAATTCCAAAATAATTCCAATACTTTAAAAATATGGTTATGATAATGAAACCCAATCAAGTAATATAAAACATGAAATATTGCAGGTTAAACAAAATATGTCAAAATAATCCATACATCTAAGGTAATATAAAATACGTCGTAAAATCAATTAACAAAATATAGACACATGTCACCAAAATAAAGGTAGATCGAAAAATCAAAACATTATAACAGAATATACTGTATGGAATTTGTCGATACTTCAATGACATGTCTGGGGTGCCTATCCAAAATATCTAAAAGGGAAAAGAAATTTGGAGGAGTGAACTAGGGAGCTCAGTCTGTTCCAATAAGTGCAGAATAAAACACACGGATAAATTTTTAAAATTGATTTTATAATCACATTACAAGAGTAACAGTAAGGTTTTTATTTAAAGTACAGAGTTAACCCTCCCTGGTTAGGGGAAAAGGGATAATAAACTAGTAATTCAGCGCTTTCCGCCGCCGCCACGAAGCTTGGGACCTTTCGGTGCGGAACCCTTGGGAATGTTACCCTTGCTTTGTGTCTCCTGTTGCTTTGCTGCTGCTACTGCTTTCTTTGCCTTCTTTTCATCTTTGGTTTTCTTTATCCTTTCCTTGATTTCACTAAAAATAGATGAACAAGAAATATTTTCATAGATGCACACAGCATATAACTGTCAAAATCAGCAATGACATGGAAAAGATGAAATATTAGCAAAACGAAAACCACACACCGGAGAGCTGCTTCCCTAGCAGCATAACGAACTTCAGGTTTCTCACTCCTCTTCTTCTGTATAACCTCTAAGGTTGCACCAACAATGGATCTGGATTACAGCTTCTTAATGGCACGTCTCCTCTTCTTCACAGCCTCTTGGGCAATGTCCTAAATGCACGTAAACAACATGAAAATAAATAAGCAACAGCGCATGCAAACAAAAAAATTTATTGTTCAGACTCTTCATTTTTATTGAAGTACTCTTGTCGGATATCTATGTTTTATCCGTATCTGAACAATGGTATATAGATATGACCTTCAAAGAACCCTCCACATGTATGAAAAAACTTTTAAAAATTTAAACAAACATGACAGGCATATACCTGTATCTACCACTACCACCCAAGGAGTGTAACATTAACAATAAACATTATGTGATCTTGCTCCAACTTTTATCAGATAGATGAAAGTGGTAAAATGAGATGCCACACCTTGTTCAATGGTGTTCTTTCTATCACCAATAATAAAAATGTACTAATAAAAACTGATCAATGAACATGATCTTTATTAGCAAAGTCGCAATAATGGAGGAAAAATGCAACATTCTGAATGAAATCGAGTTTACACAGATTGCACTCAACTTCTTATGTTGCTTCCTATACATGGCTGTCCATTTAAGTTTCGATGGCTTCAGACGGTTATGGAAGTACCTCTTGCATTTCGAATTGGAAAAGAGGAAGACCTAAACAAAATCAAACACGAAAACTATTTATTACAAATGCAACAACATAACATTCACCTCTTTAGTTCGAACTGGATTTGAAACTTACTTGAGAATCAGCTCGAACAAATCTGATACCTTTACCGGGGTATATCTTGGCACCGCTAAACCGGAAAGCTCAGTCCTGATGCAATGTGAGGGAAGTTAAATTACAAATTTTTGGCATAATGTATAAAAAGCCCTTATATACAAATAATCTATGCAAGATCATTTTAAATCCAAACCTGATATACCTAAAATATGATCATAAAATCTCAAAAGACTATCATATCTCATTCATCATGTTAACGTTCAGTTTAAACAAATGTCAAATTTTTAACGGAAAAGGACGAGTGTCGGACGACAATTTTGTAACTTTTAATAATCGAGTGACTCAACAAAGCAACATTCTATAGTCGGAGGATCATTTTGTAACTTTTAATATTCGAGAGACTTGGAATCAAAAAAAAATAATAGTCGAAAGATTTAATAAAGTAATATCCTTTAGTCGGAGTCATTTGTGCACTTTATCCGTGATTTTAATAAATTTTATTTAAAATTTAAAATTATACTTTTAGATTTAAGGGTCACCTTTTGCTCTTATAACAGACTCAATTTATCATTTTTGTTGGTGTCGTATTTTTCATCAATTTAACCTTCAAAATTGTTTAATCACATCATTCTATATCATAATTAAAACCTAAATTATAAATCCTAACTTACTGTTTAGAGATTATGAAGGTATGATTTAAGATTTATAGTTGAGGGTTTTAAGTTAGTGATATAATATAAAATAATACAATTAATCAATTTCGAGGGTTAAATCAATGTGAAAATACGATATGAGCGAAATTGATAAGTTAAATTTATTACAGAAACAGAAGTTACTCTTCTGTCATAATTTTAATAATAAAAAATAAATATAAAAAATAATATTTTTACTTTTATGATCAAATTAAAAAAAATGTTTTACATATATATTTTAAAAATTATATATTTAATATTATTTATAATTTTAAAAAATTCTTTTAAAACTTTCAGCTGGAGTTTAATAACCTTGTTAAAGAAAAAATGTATTTTTTATTTTTAATAAAATATAATATTACAATTATATAGTTTTTATATAAATATTCATTTAGGGTCTGATTGGTTGGGGGAAAATATTTTACAGAAAATATTTTCTCTGTTTTCCTGTGTTTGGAAAAGTCAATGAAATTTATTTTACGGTCAATAAAAAACTCAAAGCAAAACACGATAAAATGACTTACCGTTTGGAGAAGGATAAGTCATTTTCCTTCGTTTTCCTGTCTCTTGATCCACACCGAAATATCTTGCGATCCAGTGGCCTCCTTCGTTTACGGTGTGCGGGATTTTGGTTTTGGTTCTCATCGTCGTTTTGAGCAGAGAAGGCCAGATTGAATCAACACCTACCATTTCTAGGGTAAAGATCTACTCTTTCTTCTTCTTTGTTTTTGTTTTTGTTTTCGACTTTTCTTTAATGATTTGGAAAGCTCTTTTTTTTTTTGAAATTCATGGACATCTTTGAGCAAATTTCTATTTTGGGTTATGGGTAAAGTATTTGATTTGGGTGAATTTAGGGGATAAAATTTATTTTTATCATTAGAAGTGATTAGTCGTCTGCAATTCTTGTCTGATGTGAATTGGAATCTAGAGGCAGTTTGTCTTTGCATTTGCTTGAACTTTTTCTGGAGTTTCTCGTAGGATATGTGGTATATTTCAAGTTTCAGAGATTTAGGTGGTGTTTGTTTTCACTGTGCAAGCTCTTCAAACCACTTATGTCTGCGTCGCGCAGACCACGCACAGACATTAGGCTTCGCAGACTGTTTGCTTTTTAGAAGACAGAAGCTCTTCAAACGTCTGTGCGAGCTCTTCTTGGTGCAGACTTGGTTTTATGTCTTCAAAGGTCTTCAAACCTCTTCAAGAACAATTATAAAATATAGTTATTTATTAAAATAATTTTAAATAATTTAATAAGGTTATTTATTTTAAAATAATTTATTTTAAAATAATTTATTTTAAAATAATTTATTTTAAAATAATTTATTATAAAATAATTTATTATAAAATATGGATTAATTTTAAAATAATTTTAAATAATTTAATAAGGTTATTTATTTTAAAATAATTTATTTTAAAATAAATTATTATAAAATATGGATTGATTTATTTTAAAATAATTTATTTTAAATAATTTATTATTATGGATTGATTTATTTTAAAATATGGATTGATTTGTTTTAAATAATTTATTAGTATGGATTGATTTATTTTAAAATATGAATTGATTTATTTTAAATAATTTATTAGTATGGATTGATTTATTTTAAAATATGGATTGATTTATTATTGTAGTTGTATGGATTGATTTATTTTAAATAATTTATTAGTATGGATTGATTTATTTTAAAATATGGATTGATTTATTTTAAATAATTTATTTGTATGGATTGATTTATTTTAAATAATTTATTAGTATGGATTGATTTATTTTAAATAATTTATTTGTATGGATTGATTTATTTTAAAATATGGATTGATTTATTTTAAATAATTTATTAGTATGAATTGATTTATTTTAAATAATTTATTAGTATAGATTGATTTATTTTAAATAATTTATTTGTATGGATTGATTTATTTTAAAATATGGATTGATTTATTATTGTAGTTGTATGGATTGATTCATTTTAAATAATTTATTAGTATGGATTGATTTATTTTAAAATATGGATTGATTTATTTTAAATAATTTATTAGTATGGATTGATTTATTTTAAATAATTTATTATATGGATTGATTTATTTTAAAATATAGATTGATTTATTATTGTAGTTGTATGGATTGATTTATTTTAAATAATTTATTAGTATGGATTGATTTATTTTAAAATATGGATTGATTTATTTTAAATAATTTATTATTGTAGTTGTATGGATTATTTAAATTTCAATATTGTAAAACTAAAATTATTTAAATCTCAATATTGCAAAACTCTTTTAAGTTTAAAAAATCAGTTTATTTATATTTCAGTTCATTTTAGCAGTCTGCAGACGTTAAAAAACAAACAGTCTTCTTCTTGCAGACTGCAGACTTTTGGTCCACCTCTTCTGCAGATGCCTGCAGATGTGGTCCGCAGACTACAGACCTTTTACCTCTGCAAAAACAAACACCACCTTATTCTCTAACTGTTAGATTTATAATTCTTAACTGTTTTTTTGGGACATTTTTTACTGCTGGAGTTGTTAAGAATTTGTTATTTGTCGACACGATAGTTTGGGTTTTTTTAACTGAAAAGAAAAAAGGGTTTGTGTTGGCATGTCAATTATCATCTATGTGTGTTGAAGCTGATCGTTTTGATTTAATTAGTTTTCTTCGTTGAGTAATAACTCACTAGAATTACATATCCTTGTTAGAAGTAGTAGTTTGGCCCTTCCTTTTCGTACACTAAACTTATTCAAGAAAAACTTTAGGAAATACAAACCTTAAGGACCGATTAACCGAACCTATAAGGAAGTTGAATAATAGCTTTGGAATTAAAGAGAATTGGTAAGTATTGCAGGTTTGATCTTATGTAGTGGCATATGCTTATCTGTTCTTGGAAAACATGCCTTGAACTACTTCTGGGTGTTCTAAACAAAAGGAGTCATATAATGGTCAGATGTCATTTTTAAGGAATAGGTTGTTCTAATTACCTTATCTCAGCACCAACAAATGGCTTCTTTCTGTTTATATAAAATATGTAATTTAGAAGGAGCTATGCATGTTAATCATATGTTGTTGAGGAGATATGGTCCCGTAAATCTATTTATAGTGGCTAGGCCAGCATAGTATAAAGAGTATTATTGCTCCTATAAAGGTTGGTGGTTTTAGGTATCTTTTGAAGCCATAGGATATAAATAGGAGAAAGAGGGGTCTCAAGAGAAAGCCAATGGTTTTGATGAAGAAGCTTCGCAAGGCGGTAAGCTGATCTTTAATTTGCTCCTTTTTGTTGCTTTTTAATAAATTATATTTGTGGGGTTTATAATTATGTTTAGGGTTGACATAGAGTTATTGGGCATTGTTCATTTGATTTTTGTTTAAACTTGTTTAAAGGTAAAACTCATGTATTTTATTCGGCATATAGCATTTGATTCTTATGGTTATTTTTTAATTTCTTGAAAAATTTGTAACACATCTCGCTGAGATAAAGTTGATCTTTTACTCCTTTCGATGTCAATAATATATGGTGATCGAACTGCATTAGATGCATCAGTGTTTTGATCGGCATTAGATGCATCAGTGTCTTGAAAATTTCTATAGCTTTAACGAATATTATCTTTGATCGAACTGCATTAGATGCATCAGTGTTTTGATTATTCTGTGAAAGTTTAATCTTACTTTGATGTATTGATATAGAAAAGGGAGGCGCCACCTGGTGAGAAACCAGAGCCAATTAGAACCCACCTGCGTAATATGATCATTGTGCCCGAAATGATTGGAAGCATCATCGGTGTGTACAACGGCAAGACATTCAATCAAGTTGAAATCAAGCTTGAGATGATCAACCATTACCTCGCCGAGTTTTCTATTTCGTACAAGCCTGAGATGATCATTTGTGGTGTATGAAGAGATATTTCATGTTGATCAAGTTTTGATTGTTGCAACCTTAGGCATTTTAATTAATGACAATTTTATAGTGTTTCATATGATTTTTAATTAATTATGAATTAGATTATGTATTATTACGGTTGAATATTATTGTTGTTTTAATATGATAAACTCTTTAATTATATATTCTGACAATATTATTATTAATACAATGTTATGTACTATTTTTGTTTTAATTTGGTGTACTATTAATTAAACATTCTTAGAATTTATAAACTTTTATAATATATTTTCAATAATATTAATATTATTTAAAATACATATTTTTTATAAAATATAATTATATATAAAAAATAAACTTTCAAAAAATAATAAATAATAAAACATATTCAATATACAACTTTTTCATTAAAAACAGATTCTGAAAATAATTTTAAAAAAATCATCTAAATAATATAAAATATTTTACAATATACCATCTAAATATTTTTACATTAAAAAATAATTTACATTTCTAAAAATATTTTTTAATTTTATTTTTTAAAAATCGTTTTCAATAAAATAACGGACTCTTATTAACGTAGCAAAAAGAGAGCAGCACTCCCAAATCCCATCATTTTGGATTTCCCAATTGATGAAGACAGGGATCCCACCCTTCATATTACGCCACGTATTAATAAAATATTAAAAAATAAGAGGAAAAAAATGAAAACCCCAAATTTCAAAGTCCCTAATTTCCATACGGTAAATTATACTCCCGCACAAAAGCCAAAAGGCTTTTTCTTTTTCTTTTTTTTTTTTACAAAAATTTTATGTTTCCTTCAATCCAAGCCAAGAAAAGAGAAATTTCCTTTTTCTATTCATATATGTTGCTGCAGGATCTACTGATCCAGCTGAATCTGATCTAGTATTTGTTGAAAATTTTAGAAAGTTATTTTTTTTTCATTTTCTAATTTTTTGAAAGAAAAAGGAATGGGGGACAACAAGGAGGAAGAAGAGTGGAGCGGGAGTGAGAGCGGAGATTTGACATCGGAGGACGAAGGGACGGAAGATTACCGGCGAGGCGGTTATCACGCCGTTAGAATCGGTGA
This sequence comes from Hibiscus syriacus, assembly GCF_006381635.1. NCBI lineage: Eukaryota > Viridiplantae > Streptophyta > Magnoliopsida > Malvales > Malvaceae > Hibiscus > Hibiscus syriacus. The sequence continues at coordinate 325,400 of NW_024063304.1, read as the reverse complement.
CACTTTCAAGAACGGTCGTTACGTTGTACAAAGCAAGCTTGGTTGGGGCCATTTCTCCACCGTTTGGCTTGCTTGGGACACTCAGCGCTCCGTAAACCTCTTTCTCTTTATCCCTACCTGGTCTTGCTTCTTTTCTGTAGATTATTAGTTCAATTATGTTGTCTTATAATTAAATCTGTATAGTTAACTCAAGAAGTTTGCCTTTGCTCCAATTTGTCTTTTTTTAAAAAGAAATCAGTATCATTTGATTATTCTGTTCTGTCGATCATGTAATTGAAGAAAAATCATCTAAAAAGAACCTTCTTCATATATTTTTGTTAATATCCTGTTAGATTTATTTCCTAGAAAATAACTGAGTAAAATATGCTTGATTGTAAAGAACAAATCAAAAGCGTTCGTTGCAACTCGCAAGTAATAATTTGTTTGCTTGATCGATTCTGACAACGAAACAGCAGAAAATCAGTAGGGAATGTAGTCTATTCTCTTTTAATTTTAGTTCAATTGCTTTTGTTATGTTTTATTATAGTAATTTTTTTAAACTACAGTGTTATGTAGCTTTGAAAGTTCAAAAAAGTGCACAGCATTACACTGAGGCAGCGATGGATGAGATAACAATCTTGCAACAGATTGCCGATGGGGATAAAGAAGATAAAAAATGTGTGGTAAAGCTTTTGGATCATTTTAAACATTCAGGTCCGAATGGACAGCATGTTTGTATGGTGTTTGAGTACTTGGGAGATAATCTTTTGACTCTCATCAAGTACTCCGATTATCATGGCATGCCTATTCATATGGTTAAGGAGATATGTTTCCATATTCTAGTGGGCTTGGATTACCTGCATGAAGAGCTTTCTATTATACACACTGATCTGAAGCCGGAAAACATTTTATTGTTGTCAATGATGGATCCATCTAAGGACCCAAGAGAATCGGGTGCTCCTCTCATCCTTCCGAATATTAAGGACAAGACACTGCCATCTAGTAACGGGGATTTGAATAGAAATCAGAAGAAGAAATTTAGGAGAAAGGCTAAGCGGGTGACTCAGGGATGTGTGGAGAAGGAAGTTACTGCACAAGTTGATTTGGATCCCGAAACATCTGGTGCAGCCAAATCATCTTCTGTTGTGGGTTCTGTTGAATGCCCCAGTAGTTCCGGCAATGTTAATAGAGTCTCTGATGCTGATGGTACAAATGATTCTGGTCAAGAAAGTCAAGGTAATAAGAGAGGAAGTCGCTCCACAAGGCAGAAACTGTTGGCGTCAGTTGACTTAAAGTGCAAATTAGTTGACTTTGGGAGTGCATGTTGGACATATAAACAATTTACGAATGATATTCAGACAAGACAATATAGGTGTCCTGAGGTGATTCTGGGATCCAAGTATTCTACTTCAGCAGACCTTTGGTCATTTGCTTGCATTTGTTTTGAGCTTGCGACGGGTGATGTACTCTTTGATCCCCATAGTGGTGACAACTTTGACAGAGATGAGGTATTTTCTTTTATAATAATGTGATTATATTTTCTGTTATTTGCACCTTATATGATGTATGTGTTTGTTTTCAAGTTCTCATCTCTCTTGATGAAAGTTCATTGAAGATGTGGCATTCAGTCTTTGAAGTTAGGGACAAGCTTGTAAACCTAAAGAAGTTATTTCTTTGATTTTGAAAAAGGAAACAAAATTTCTCAGTGCATCTGCATAAGAAAATAGAGGCTATAAATGGGTACAAAAGTGATTTGTCTGTTGCATGTTATATTGAACTTGTAGTTAAATATGGATGCAATCCCTTGGAGATATTTTGCATTTTACATGTCTTTAATATGATAATCATATCGTCTTAAATGCTAAAACTTTGCAACTTAGGGAACACATTAAAACTTTGTTAGGTTATTTGTTTTTTTTAAAAGGACTAGAAATGAAAAGGGAGAAAATATTATAGGTGTCTTGAACTGATTTTTTTTTTTTGTAACTTAATGGAGAGAATAAAAAAGTACTATGTCTGCAAATTTCTCTTCTTGCCTATTCATATTTAGCTAGTTATTTCACCACTGATCTTGATTAAAATTTGCTGTAAACTTTAGTATTCCTTGTATGCGGTAGCCTTGTATACATTTAGAAATGATAGCTGAACAGAATGTAAGCTCATCTATTTTTGAGACTGCTGAATTATCATCAGTCTCGTACAACTGTTAGGTTATTGTTTGAGTTTGAGAGGTGCTTACTTATAGCTGAAAACAGGAAGATTACCTTTATTGTTGTTAAATCTCTGGAGCATCATAATTTTCCTACATGAGTTAAATTTAGGATTTTGTATTTAGGAATGTGTTATGTATATATGCTAGGTGTATGCATGTACTCATGTGCTTATGTATACAATCACATGTATATTGGTCACATTCAGGCTTTCTCATGTTTTTTTCGGCTAACCAAACATTTGGCAGGATTTAAGGTTTACGGTTTAACTGAAACACCTAATAAAAAATACATGGTGGTTTTGGAAAGATGTTATTTTACCTTGCAATATATATATATATATATATATATAAAGTTATTCTAAAAGTGCCTTGGAGCAGGTTTGAACTTTAAAACTTGAAAATAATAGATTGAAGGGTGTCTGTAATAGGAATATCTTGATTTGGCTTTCATTTGATCAAGCTATAAACTTGATATACCCTTGGACGAATGTAACAGTTCTCTCTTATCTGTTCAGGACCACTTAGCTTTGATGATGGAACTTCTAGGAATGATGCCACGGAAGGTGAGAAGTTTCGTTTCTGCCTAGTAAGAACTTTCTCAGACTCCTGCATTTAACAAAAACTATTTTGTGAATTATGCATAGATTGCCTTGGGTGGCCGTTATTCGCGGGACTTCTTTAACCGTTACGGTGATTTGAGGCACATACGAAGATTACGTTTCTGGCCCCTGAATAAGGTACTCGTTGAGAAGTACGAATTAAGCGAACAAATGCAAATGAAATGACCGACTTCCTGGTTCCCATCCTTGATTTTGTACCTGAGAAGCGTCCCACTGCTGCTCAATGCCTTCTACATCCATGGATCAATGCAGGGCCCCGACTTTTAGAGCCATCAAGTTCATCGTCATCGCGAAACCGAGTTGCGGATACGAATGACTCTGAGAAAAAGAAGACGGAGATGGATGAGAGAGAGGCAATGGAGGTTGGAATGGGGAAGATTGCCATCAGTACAGATTCTAGAGCTGCCAAAGATCTCATGTCCACATCGAAATTGTCGTGCCAGGACTACTTCTAGGTAGGACTCACCAACGGTACTAGAAGCTTCTTTGAATTTTATGCATAGACTAGTTTTGTGCATGTAATTCTTTTATAACATTTTTTGTTACAAAGCGTACCTGAAATTACATCAATATGTGTTGGAAATTCAAGATGAGCTTGCACTCATATAGTAGGTAATGTTATGCTTATGCCCCTTGATTTGGTCTACTCCGTTTCATTTATTTTCTATGTATATTTGCAGTTCCCCTTTTGTTTTAATGGGTGAATTACGATTTAAAACGCTGATTTAATAGAAATGTGATTGAACTCATTAAAAGCATTTGTAATTGAAAATTGAAAGTAGAACAAAACGCTTATATTGAACATGGATGCTATATTTTATATAATCAACACACATCTATTCGGCTCGGATGGTTAATGTGATTTTTATTCTTTTTGTTCGATTGGTTAAGTTGATTACTTTTATTTTCTCATGTTTTCTTAGGTCAAAAATTTAAAGTAATGTTTAGTTTTGGAAAATATTTTCTATTTTTAGAAGATAGTTTTCATTTTCAATTTTTTAAAATTGAAAAACTTAGTTGATTAATATAAATAAAATTTGAATTCAAAAATAAAATAACTAAAATATATTTGATATTTTTTTAAAGAGATGGACCATAGTCATTAAGTAATCATATTAACATATAATCATTAAAAAATTCGTTACATAAATTTAATATGCGAGTTATATAAATATAAAATAATAAAGTTGATTAGAACTTTATACCACAAAAATTATTTTAGTTTATAATAAGAATATAATGTTAATGTATATTGGATATTAATTAGACTAAAAAATACACAAAAATTTGTTGTAAACAAAAGCACACAAAAATATCGTTAAAATAAAAAAAAATGTTTAGTGGTATATAAGACCCTCAAACTTTTGGGAAAAAACTAGTGTAGCCCTTGAACTTTTTTGCACTCAATGTGACCCTTAAACTAAGAAAAAATCAATCTGATCTTTTGACTTACGAAATCAAACGTTGATCTTCACGACGCTTATATGATAATTCACAAAGCTTACATGACAATATACAATGTTGATGTGATAGTTCACGATACTATTGTGGTAGTATATAATGGACGATGATGTGATAGATGAGATTAATTGATTTTTTAGCTAAGTTTGAGGGCCTAATTGATTCTTTTTAAAAAGTTTAAGGACTGAATTAATTTTTAAAAAATATTTAAATTTAAAATATAAAACACAAACAATTATTAAGATATTTAATAAATTAAATATAAACGTACTAAAAATTAAATTATTAAAATAATCAGTGTAAGGACCAAATTGAGTTGAAAAAGTTTAGGGTTCATTTTAATTTTTTTACAAAATTTGAAGGTTTAAGATATCATTATCTTAAAAATTATTATTAAAAAGATTTGAATCCGTGCGAGTTAATTTAAAAATCTAAATCTTGTTTTGTTTTATTTTTTAAATTCCTAAAATAATATTAGTGAATTATTGAAAATATTTTTTTATATTTTCATATTTTCTTCAATATTTTCTTAATTCTAAGAAAATGAAAATAAAAATAACATATATTTTCTAATAAAATTAAAATGAAGATTCTTTCCCCCAAAGTTTTCTTTTCCAGCCATATCTAAAGTAGGATTAGATTTTATTAGAAAAAAAATATATACATATTTTTATTTTTTAGAAAAAAATATATTCGTTTAAATATTAAATACAAACACGTAATTATATCAAACAAAAGTAAGGGTAAAGTATAAATATTCTCTTTATTATAGGATGTTGTTTTATTGAGTTCTCAAATTCTTAAAAGTTATAAAACGATCTCTTAATTATAGGGTGTTACTTTGTTGAGTTCCTCTACTATTAGAAGTTACAAAATGATCATCTAACTATTCATTTTTTTTCAAACTTGTCTTTTTTTTTGTTAAAAAATGTACGATAGCCTGAGTTGTACGTTAACATGTTGATTGAATATGTTAAAATCTAATCACATAATTGTTTGAGCTATATTTTATGGATCGCCTCTCCGTTTACATTATGGTGTCGAGCTAATGCTTGAAACATTATATCAATGAGTCAATGCTTGAAAGCAATAGTGGCGTTAGTATAAATTATTAAAATATAATTTTGTCATATCCTAACCATCATGTTAATGTTCAACTTAAACGACTGTTAATTTTTTAATGAAAATGGACGAGTTCAGAACATATGAATAGACTAGAGACCATTTTATAACTTTTAATAAACCGAGGGACTCAATAAAATAATATCCTATATTTGAGGGATCATTTTACAATTTTTAATAGTCAGGAGACTCAACAAAGTAACTCCTATAATCAGTGAACATTTGTGTACTTTACCCAAAACTAAAAACTCGAAACTTCATAAGTCATTCCGAAGGATGATCTTGGGTGGGTCGGGCTTTTAGTTTATATGAACTTCATTTGAAAATTGAATTTTTCCACTATTATTTGATTTGATTAGAGTTTAAGAATGTTTCATATGATTTGAATTTCGTTCTGATTTTTAGGTTAAAATATATATTCGACTCAGTTCAATAAATGTATATATATATAATTTATTTTTATTAGATAAAATAAGGATAAAATAAGGATTTAATTAAAAAAATATAAAAAGAGATATTATATTAATTATTCTTAAATATATAAATAATTATTATGATATTATGTCAGATTAGATCGAGTTTTTTTAATCTTAAAATCTAATCCAAACTCAATTTTCAAAATAAAAATTCGACCGTACCCATCATTTTATTTTCAACTATTTAGGGGTCTAAATTGGATTTTGAATTTTTTGAGGGGCCAAATTAAAATGTAGTTTTACTATTTTACTTAAGTGATTTCTAAAGGATCCGAATAACAAAATTTTAATTTCTGCCGCCCGTCTGTAGTCCTCACTTCACTTTCTCGCTACCACTGTATTTCTACTTGCATCGATTTTCTAATTTCACATTCAAACCCCAGTTGGCAAAATTATCTTTAAAAGCATAAAAATCTGTCTTTGGGTATTGGTTGTTATGCATTTCTTCATCTTTTGGTAGCATCGGCAACGAGTTTATGTATACAAAACCAAACGCCTCGAGATATTTACCCATCAGGTGTTTGTCATAAGTGCTCAACGAGCAGACTGTAAGAGTAGAACAACGAAACCATCGCTAATTTCACGACAGAATGCTCAAAACCATATTAAAACACCAAAACCCGTGTCGAGTTATCGGTAGTCGATTCAAAACATCCTCTGTCCAGTATGTGGAATCAAGAGCCAGGGACGCTACGTTTGAGAAACTAATGGACAAATACAAAAACCTTCTCAAAGTCATCGCAATACAAGATCTTATCCTTGCAATCCCACCAATAACCCTCCTTCGGTCTCCCTTGATTTCCTCTCCAAGCTCTCCCAAAAGCTACATCTCAACCGTGGCGCCGCCTCTTTTCTCCGTAAATACCCTCATATTTTCCACATTTTCTATGATCCCAATAAATCCCAGACTTTCTGTAGGTTGACCGATGCTGCTATTGATATTTCTCGACAGGAAGCAGAAGCTATCAATGCTTCTTTACCTTCAGTTGTTGATCGCTTAGTCAGGCTTTTGTCTATGTCGACAACTAAATCATTGCCTCTCCGTGCTGTTTTTAAAGTTTGGAGGGAACTTGGGTTGCCTGATGATTTCGAGGACTCCATCATATCCCGGAATCCTCACATTTTCACGCTCTTTGATGCTCATGAACCTAACACTCACATTTTAACACTTGCCGATGAAATGCGTGATGAACGCTTTGTAACTTCGGTCAAGAATTGGCGAGTCACGGAGTGTTGTAAGAGGATTGTGGTGCCGACAGAATGGAAATTCAATATGGTTTTAAACATAGCTATCCACCAGGGATGAGATTGAGAAGGGATTTTAAGGCCAAGGTGAAGGAATGGCAAAGATTGCCTTACGTAGGGCCTTATGAAGAGATGGGAGAAAAGAAGAGATCTAAGGCAGGAGTAATGGAGGTAGAAAAACGGGTGGTGGCCGTCGTGCATGAGTTCTTGAGTTTGACGGTGGAGCGGATGGTGGAGGTGGAGAAGATAAGTCATTTCAGGAAATCATTCGCCATCGATTTAAACATAAGGGATTTGTTCCTTGACCATCCGGGGATGTTTTATTTGTCAACCAAGGGTAAAAGGCATACTGTTTTCCTTAGAGAAGCATATGAAAGGGGCTGTTTGATCGACTCGAATCCGGTTTATAGTGCAAGGAGAAAGCTTTTAGACCTTGTCGTGCTGGGACGCCATGCCATGTTAACCAATGAATCAAGGTCAGTGGAAACTAATCAAACTGAGAATCCTTGTTTAAAAGATGAGAATGGAGGATAGTCTTTAGTTCATTTTTAAATGCATGATGTCTTCTTCTTTCCTTTGCACTTTGATTCTAAGTTCTAACATGCTTGCAAAGTTCAGCGTTGTTGTTTTATTATGAGGCTTGCATGCATACATTACACACATAACGCATACATATCGGGATGGACCGAGAAGGGATATCGCAGCTTGAAATTTTTTAAATTCTCATATATAATTTAAGTATTTTCTTTTGATAATTTATTTTCGTCCCATAAGTTCATTCCCTCGAACATACCTTGGCATATAAATATCATAGACTCTTACTTCTGCAGGAACTACTATACTGTAGGATATAAAATGAAACTTTGTCCGAATGTATATAGGAAAATTCTAGAAGGAATGGCATACATATTTACCACTAATTTTATAGGATAAAATTTACAAATAGCCATTAAATTGTATAAAAATAATATATTTAGACACTAAACTTTCAAAAGTTTCACAAAGGGCATTGAACTTCAGATTTTCTTACAAAATGGACACAACGTCATTAAAGAGGTGATGTGGCATGCTAAATTAATGTGATATATCTCATTTGACCATTCAATTGTAACCAAATTTCATTTTATTGTTAATTTGAATTGAAATAATTTTTATTAGGTTTATTGAATTGAAAACAAAATAGATGTAAATAAATAATGTTTAACTTTTAGTGTCATATTGTAAATTATTTGCACCATTTAAATTATTTGATACGTCGTTAAAAGCTAGGATTGTTTCGCCTGTTTTTATTTAAGTTTAGATCATTAGATGTATTTTTTATTATTAATGTGATATTATAATTTTTTGCATGTATTATTTTTAATTTGTATTTAAACTTCTTAAACAAAAGTTAAATGTTAATCACGTTTAATAAAAAATAAATTTTATTATTTAATAATTAATCTTTTTTATCTTTAAAACTATAAAATTTTAAGTTTACAAATAAAATCACATTTAAATAAATAATTAGTTATAAATAATTTAATGAATTATTTTTTATAGAATTTTAATTTTTTAAAAATATTTTTATTTTAAAAATAAATTTTTTTCATATACTATATTTAAAAAAAATTGAATTTCCTATTTTTTGAAATTATTAATAAAAATATTGAATGAAAATAACAAAATAAATTCAATTATAACTTAAGCTTCAAATAAGATATTTTTTTATTAATTTAATATGTTATGTCACCTTATTAACAACACTTAATTGTCGATATCAATTCTCTAACAAAATATAAAATTTGATGTTTATGTTATAACTTTTAAAATCTCAATAACCTATAAAATTATTTTAACAAAATTTAATTTATGAATTTTATCCTATTTTATATCACTGGTGTATATTATTATATATATTACTAGTGCATCTTGTGCGGCATTCATTGTAGAATCATCATTTTTATATTTGTCGTAACCATTTTTTAACGAAATAAAATTTACGTACGACTTTTGAAAAAATATAATGGGAGTTGCCATCGACTTTTGGGTTAGGCAGATCGAATAACTAAAAATGTCTTTTAAAATAATTAAAAAAAATCATTTAAAAAAACAAAATGGGTTTACGTGTTACCATAAATTTGTTTTTAAGAGTTTGAGAGTCGGTTACGTGCGGGGAGGATTAGCACCCCACAATCTCCAAAATTTGTACCTAGTCGCTTATACATTATCGTAGTGGTGAAATTTGTGGATTTGAGTCAAAATTTAAAATGTGATCCTTTTAATGAACATCGATTGATTTTGTTTTTTTATCAAAGCATACTCGATTATTTTTTCAAGTTCGTTTTTGTTCGAACGTTATATTGAATCGTACTACCTCGATAGGTTGCACTTTTCAAGCCCATACTACGATAGATGCTCTTGAAAATTATCATGAGTGCAAAATAAGCTTGTTGATGATTATTATCGAATAAAATAAAACAAAAAAGTAGGGGCCAAATTCATAAAGTCGAAAAATCTAAATTAAAGGTCATATTTGCATTGATGGGAAATTACAAGGGTTATCTTGCATTAAAATCATTGATAATATAGGAGACTAAAAGAATGAAAATTAATAAATAACAGAAATTGAAATCGACATCCAAAAGGGACTAAAATAAAACAATAAAAAGTATATGGGCTAATCATGCAAGTAGAGTAAATCACATGTGATGAAAATGACATAAAACTCATAAATAAAATAAGGGCAAAGTATAGTAATGGTCACTAAACTTTTCTAAAGCTTTCATTTAGGTCCCCCAACTAACTTGCAATACAATTCCTCAACATTTAGTCCATTTGCAAAATGGTCCCCCAACATTTAGTTGTTTGCAATATGGTCTCCGACCGTTTGACGTCGTTACACTACCGTTAGTACGTTTGTAATATGGTCACTAAACTTTTCAGACACTTGCATTTAGGTCCCCCAACTTTTGAAACTTGCAACATAGTCCTAAATTTCATTCTAAACCCCAAATTCCTTTTCGATCTCAAATTTCCTTTTTTGCTTCTCTCTTCTCATTTCAAGCGTAACTTTTCAGTCGATGATGCATGGGAAATTCTAATCTAACTTTGAATTATGTGGAGGTGTTGACTTTAATAAGGGTCCATTGAGAGAAGACCTGACTAAGGGACTATCGGAACCATCAACGATTCAAGGTGTAATATTGGATACAGGTCATCTCAGGTGAAGCATAGATGTTCGATGAAATGATTGTGATAAAAAAATGGGGTTAGAAATACAGAGTTGACAAATACTACTAAGATGAAGTAAGTATCATTGTTGAAAGTCACCAACAAATCTGAAATTATTTTGTATAAATGACATATAATAATTTCTTCGTTTAATCCTTGTACTTAAAGATTTTCCAACAGATGATCAAATATAATGAAATCCCAAACAACGCATTCACCTCTCGTTTGGTTTTCATTCTTCAATTTTCCGCTATGTAAAATTGTAAACCCAAGCAGTGCTCTGTCTTTCAGCTTTTTATTTACAAAGAAAAAATAGAGGAAGAATTGCTTGAACGCAACACCGATTGCGTTTATTTCTTAGCCTCTCCCCTCACTTGCAAGAAGGTATTTATTTTTCTTTTGGGCTATCCGGAAGTAAGTTTTTCATCTTTCGCACTTTCCCATTTTCAACTCGCATTGTGTGTTTTTTATTGAAATTTTTATGTTTCTAGAATTGCATGTCAATGATCTGGATATTTAGTGTTAGTTTTGAACCAAAACCATATAATTTTCTTTCTTTCTTCTTAATCAAAACTTTTAGTACTCCTTATGAAAGATATTCAGTCTATCAGAATAGAAGTGAAATAGGGTCCTAGGCTATTTTTTTATCTTCTTGTTTGGTTTTCTTTAAATCATGGAATTGGTTGTGAGTATCGATATAGTGAAATCGCCAGGCTCAATCCGAGAGACTTCTGGTACTAGTTTACTGGGAATTGTATTGATCCGACCTATGGTTTTCGGCGTCTTGTGAGCTTGTATTCATTTTAATAAGTTCATGTTGATTATGGGACTGATATATCATGAATGAATTAATTTTTTTACATGTTTTGGAAATTTTACAGTTGAATTGTATTGAATTATAGTTTTAGAAGACAATTCTGCATGCACGCAACTCGAAAGGCATCATGACAGCGTAGTATATTTGGAGCAGTTATTTGATCCTGTCATGATGCCTTTTGAGTTGCGAAAAAGACTGAGAGGTGAATGCACTGTTTGAGATTTCATTATATTTGATCATTTGTTGGAAATCTTTTAGCACAAGGATTAAACGAAGAAATTATTATATGTCATTTATACAAAATAATTCCAGCTTTGTTGGTGACTTTCAACAATGATACTTAGTTAATCTTAGTAGTATTTGTCAACTCTGCATTTCTAACTCAATTTTTTATCACAAGCATTTCATCGAACATCTATGCTTCACCTGTGATGACCTGTATCTAACATTACACCCTGAATCGTTGATGGTCCCAATAGTCCCTTGGTCGGGTCTTCTCTCAATGGACCCTTATTCAAGTCTTCTCTCAATGGATCCTTATTCAAGTCAGCACCTCCACATAATTCAAAGTTAGATTATAATTTCCCATGCATCCCCGATTGAAAAGTTACGCTTGAAATGAGAAGAGAGAAGCAAAAAAGGAAATTCGAGATCGAAAAAGAATTTGGGGTTTAGAATAAAATTTAGGAATGTGTTGCAAGTTTTAAAAGTTAGGGGACCTAAATGCAAGTACCTGAAAAGTTCAGTGACCATATTGAAAACGTACTAACGGCATTGTAACTGTGTCAAATGGTCGGAGACCATATTGCAAACAGACTAAATGTTGGGGGACCATATTGCAAAAGGGCTAAATGTTGGGAATCGTATTGCAAGTTTTAGAAGTTGAGGGACCTAAATGAAAGATTTTAAAAAGTTCAGTGACCATTACTATACTTTACCCATAAAATAAAAGACTAAATGAAAATAAACAGAAACTCAATTTAAAATCAAACACAAATGTAAGTACTGGAATTTAAGAGGACTGAAACATAAATACTAAAAAATAAAAGGGTTGCATAATATAAACTTAAAATTAAAATACTGGAACGTAAATAACAAGGAAATAAAGTTAATAAATTAATATTTTACTTTTTAACCCGGACTGTAATAAGGCGGGTCGTACCCTGAGACGGTCACTGCAAGGTCATACAATGGTTCGAATGTGAAAAATAAAAGTTAGCGATTAGAGACATTAAAAAAAAAGTAAAACTAGTAGTAAGAGGTTAGTAATGTTAGAAATAAAAATAAAATAAAAGTTAGGAATTAGTGGTTAGTAGTATTAGCATTTTAACCCATATTGTAATCACGTGGATCTTATTCGGGGTGTGCCACCGCGAGGTCGTACAATGATTCAAATGCAAAAAAAAAAAATAGTTAGAAGTCAAAAAAGCCAGCAGTTAGAAAGATCAATCATAATAATGTGAATTTTACCTGAATCGAGTCATCACAAGATCGAATCGTGATTAAGTGTGAAAATGAAAAGTTAGCAATTAATAACTTTAATTAAATAAAATAATAAAAAATAAAAATAAAATAATAATAACATGGGTCCCGATCATAATAATGTAGGTCATATCCCGAATTGAATCACCGCAAGATCGAATATTAATTAGAGGCGATAAAATAAAGTTAGTGGTTAATAAAAAATAGAAAATAAAAAACAAATAAACATAAAAATAAAAATAATAAAAACAGTGCATAGAATCGAATATAATTAAAACCCCACCGACATTGTAATCACATATAAACACAAGAAAACAAAGCAACCAACAGATTGACCAAAATGAAATAAACACAAAATGACGCGTTAAATTTAAAATAATTAAAAAAGGGACGATGACTGAAATGTAAAAGTAAGTTTAATTTAGGGGGCGGCGGGGAGACCTTTACCGAGATCTAAAAGACCCCCCCCCCCAAAACTTCTTCCTTCCCTATTCTAAAGTTCCAAAACAAAGCCCCAAAACCACGTGCGAGACTCTACCCGACTCCGACGATGTAACTTCGGCGGCGGCGGGGAGACCTTAACCGGACAGGTAAACTGTAATCCTTCCTCTCCTTTTTTTTCCGAAACCCATAAAATTGCTAAAAAGAAGTGTTAAAAATACCTTGAATTTTTTTTTTGGTTTATTCGAATCAGGGGAGAGAGAGTTGGGAAATGTGTTTGGTTTTGATATTGCTCAGTTCTCTACCAAAAATAGGGGACATTACACGGTTTTCTTTAGGGTATTTAAACCCGTTACATATTGGAAATAAAATTGCAATTTTACATTTTTCATTGCTCTGTTTGTTTTTGATGTCTTGGCCCATCGTGGGTGTTGACGAAGGTCTCTTGAAGGCTGTCGTGGAACGTCGATGGTGACTTGTTGGACTGCAACTTGGAATCACACTCGTGGCTTGCTGATGTGGCATGGGGCCCTGATAGAATGGAAGGCGGCGGTGGCTTGCTTGACCTATCTATGTTTACACAATATTGTAAACATTTGGGCTAACTTGGGCTGTTTAGTGTGAAATGGGTTTGTGGGTTTACAATGGTGTTTGATCAAAATGTAATTGGGGTATGGGTTGTATGCTTTGTAATGGTTTTGGAGTTAATTTAAAGGGTATTTGGGTCAAATGTAAATGGGTTTGTAATTGGGTTGTACATGGACTTTAATGAATATTTATTTGGTGTTTGGGTATCCATAACAAAAGGGTTTTAATTTCAACTTGGACCCACCATTCCAAAATGCATAAATATGGGTTCAATTTGAACCCAATTTTGAATCGATATTAACACCACTTGAAACGACATCAATTCTCGAACAACCTTCAAATTAACCCTCGAATGTTTTCAGTATGGTTTAACTGGTCGGACAAAATAAGGGTATGACAATACTATTATAATTTTGGATCTGTTATATAAAATGATTAAATTATGTAAAATTAAAAATTATTTAAGAATTAATTTTTTAAAAATTATTTAAGGATCGAATCTTAATTTTTTGCATAGGTTAAAATATGCTTCAAGTCTTTGTATCCTCCACACATTTGTAATTTAAGCCCAAACTATTCCACAAATGGGCATGAGTTTCTCATAAGCCTAATGAATTTATTAAATTCTCTCTCAGGTTAGCCCAAACTCCTAACTTAGAAATTGAGGCATTATAACTCTCCCATTCTAAGAAGAAATTTCGTAATCGAAATTTACTTGAGTAGAAGAGATGTTGCATATCTTCCTCGCTCTCCCATATTGCTTCTTCTGCACCATGGTTCCTTCACAATACTTTCACTAACGAAATTTACTTGTTTCTCAATTCCTTGACCTCTTGATCAAGAATCCTTATCAGCTCTTCTTCATAGGTTATATCCTGACTCACTTCGATTTGCTCTAACGAAATGATATGGGAAGGGTCAGAATTATACCTCTTAAGCATCAACACATGAAACAAATTATGAATGCGCTTCATCTCTGTTGGTAAAGCTAGTCGATAGGCTATGGGTACAACTCTCTCAAGAATCTCATAAGGTCTAATGATGCGTTAAGCTAACTTCCCTTTGCGCCCAAACCTGATTACCCTCTTCCAAGGTGACACCTTTAGGAAAATTTTATTGCCTACTTCAAACTCTATATCCCTGCACTTCAAGTTTGCATATGAACTTTGACTGCCAAAGGCTTCCTTGAGTCGACTTTGAATCAATTGGAATTTCTCTTCATCTTTTCTAATTATATCGGGACAACTCATCTTCCTTTCGCTAAGCTTTGTCCTACACTTTCTTCCATAAAAGGCTTTGTAGGGAGCAATTCGAATACTCAAATGATAGCTGTTATTGAATGTAAACTCGACTAATGGTATGTGATCCTCCTAGCTACTTTTGAGGTCTATTACGCAACATCTAAACGTATCCTCTAAAATCTAAATCACACACTAGAACTAACCATCGACATGCAGATGAAAAACGATATTGAAATGCAATCAGGTACCTAAAGCCTCATGAAGTGCTTTCTAAAACTTCGATGTGAAACACAAATCTCGATTGGAGATAATCAATGTTGGTACTCCATGCAATCTCACTATCTCTTAGACAACCATCATTTCTAGGGTGAAATCCATACGAACTGACAGAAAGAGAGTAGACTTAGTCAATCGGTCGAAAACTACCCATATTACATCGTGCTTCTTATGTGTCATTGGTAACCCAGTCACGAAACCCATGGTTACTCTATCCCACTTTCATTATGGAATCTAGATAGATTAAAACAACCCTGATGGAGCCTGATGTTCTTCTTTAACTTGTGAACAAGCCAAGGACCTAGACATAAACTCGGATATTTCCTTCTTCATACCCGACCACCAATATAACTGACGAAGGTCTTGATACATCTTATTCCTCCATGGATGGACCAAAAGTTGACTACATCATGCCTCACCAAGGATCTTGATGCCTGACCATAACGGGACACAAACATCCTCGAAAATACAACACACCGCCATATTTTAGCATAAAACCAGACGCCTCACCACATTGGGTTTGTTGGACCTTAGCAATAAGCAGTGGTCAGTCCTCTAAAGTTCTTTTCCTTTTTAACGAAGTTGGGTTCAACTTGTAACTTAGCTATCGACCCACTATCATCGGTTAAGCTCAAGCGTGCAAGCAAGGCTCGAAGGTCGTATATTGCCTTTCAACTCAATATGCTGACCACCACATTTAACTTACCCAAATGGTAGTTGATCACATAGTCATAATATTTAAATAATTCCACTCAATGTCATTGCCTCAAGTTTAACTCCCCTTGCGTTAGCAAATACTTTAAACTCTTGTGGTCGGTGAAGATATAACACTTCTCTCCAAAGAGATAGTGCCACCAAATATTTAAGGTAAAAACCACAACAACAAGCTCTAAATTGTGAGGAGGGTAGTTGTGTTCATGCGATTTAAGCTACTAGGATGCATAAGCAACTACTGTACCTTCTTACATCAATACACAACCCAAACCATTCAACAAAGCATCGATAAACACCGTGTAATCCTTCCCGACTCTAGCTGAGTCAACACTGGTGCCTGAGTTAGAATCTCTTTTAGTCTCTTAAAACTCTACTGGCGCTTGTCAACCCAAACAAATGATACTCCTTTTTGTAGTAGTTTTTTCATTAGAGTGACAATCATAAAAAACCTTTTTACAAAACGACGATAGTATCCAACTAGTTAAAGAAAACTACGTACCTTAGACACATTCTTCGGTGGTTCTTACTCTACTATAGCTCGAATCTTTTGAGGATCAACTTGGATACCCTCGACGGACTACATGATCCAAGAATGATACCTCTGATAGCCAAAACTCACACTTACTAAACTTGGCGTACATCTGACACTCTCTCAAGGTTTGTAATACAATTCGAAGGTGACGATTATGCTTTTCCTGTGAACACGAGTATACTAAGATGTAAATGATGAACACCACTACGACTTGATCTATGTACTGATGAAAGATCATATTCATCAAATCCATGAATTTGGTTAGGGCATTGGTGAGACTGGACGATATCACTAAAAACTCAAAGTGTCCATATCGGGTTCTAAATGCAGTCATCGCTATGTCGGCCTCTTTAACCTTCAATTAATAGTAACCTGACTTTAAATCAAACTTGGAGAACACTCTAGCTCTCTTAAGTTGGTCAAATAAATCGTCGATCCTCGAAAGCGAATATCAATTCTTTACGATTATCTTATTCAATCGGTAATAGTCAATGCATAACCTCAATTAAATGCTTAGCCAGATGAATCCTTGCTCTAGCAGTTCTTGGATTTGAGCCTTAAGCTCATTCAACTTCGTCGGTTCCATGTGGTAGGGAGCAATAGATATTGGAGTTGAACCCGACATGACTTTAATGCCAAACTCTAGTTCCCTATTGGGTGGTACATTTGGAAACACTTCAGAGAAAACATCGGGGAAGTCCCCCACAGCAAGGATCTCCTTTAAAATCGGACTATGAACGTGGGTGTCAACCACGTGGGCTAAAAACACCTCACAACCCATGCTTAACAACTTATGGGCCTCTAAGGCCAAAATAATCCTCGAAGAACAACTGCGTTTCTCGCTTGACATTACCACCTTGGTGCCATATGACTTATGAAGTTTAAGTTGTCTCACCCTATACCTCTGGCTCGTACCGTGCTCGGATAACCAATCAATTTTAAGGATTACATCAAACTCTTGGAAGGGTAGTTCCATCAAGTCGGCAGGAAATGTTTGTCCTTGAACCTCTGCCACGCATCTATAGTAGAACTTGTCCACTAACACATATAATTCTAGAAGACTCAAAACCCGAACCTTGACTTCTAAGTCCTCGACTGGGACACCACTCTTTTGAATAAGATCAAAATAAATATAGGAATAGGTTGATCTGGGGTCAACTAAAGCAGTAACATATATACCAAAAATTGTAAAGATACCTGAGATGACATAAGCATACTCACAATCCTTTTGGGCTCTGATTGCGTACTGGCGAGAGGCAACCCTAGCCTTAGGGCCAACTATAGATCCGGTGCTACCTCTACTATGTTGTTTTTGAAGCGGAACTACCTCATCACTAAAATATCCATGATCCCTCTAAGTTGACTAGATCAGCTTCTAAACAGTCGGTTGAGCTATGCTCATTTCCTAGGACAATTTTTGACAAGGTGCTCGTGTGATCCGCATTCGTAACAAGCCCGAAAAACTCTATGGCACTCCCTAAGTGTATCATGTCAGAATGACTACATATGGAGGGCTGCATGGTCCTATTTGATCCACCCATGCTTGCCACAAATGCTGAAGCTAATGGTCTCCTTTACCCCTCTGATATCGGTCTATGTATCAAACCTTGTCTTATCCTCTAGAACTGAGAAAATGAAGACCTCCACGACCCTCTAGGGTCTTTGGCCCTCTTGGTCATAGTCTGAGATAATCTAACAGTGTTTGGGCTCTACGACTCTACCTCACCGAAAAACCCGACAGACTAGCCCTCATACTCAAAACACACTCAATCGCATTTGCTTGGTGGGTCATCTTAGAGAATACTCTCGGTGGGTTGACTTCCAATTAAGTGAGAATATCAATGTGGAAACCCTCTTTAAACCTCATACAATTGTGCTCTTAGTCACCACTAACTCTAGCGTATAACAACTCATGCGCAGAAACTCGTTCTATACTCGAACATAGGGTGATCATCTTGAGTCAGGTATAGGAAATGGTCTCTCAGGTCTTCTATGTGGGACTCACCAATATATTTCAACCAAAACTCTGAAAGAAACAATTCTCAAGTCAGTCACTTAGGCTCTAGTGCCATCTCCACAGTCTCCCACCAATTTATGTATCACCCTTCAACAAGAAAGTGATGCAGTCTAGCTTACCCTCAGTGTAACCCCCTCAGACCGATGCGGGTGACCGGATCTGATCTGGGTGTCACATTAGGGCCACCGAAGTTACCCACCTTAAAAATCTCGAAAAATTTTAAAACTTTTATTAAAACATGTGAACTCATAAAAAGATTTATGAATAAAAAATAAAATTTATCAGTATTTAGAAATAAAACAACTTTTCAGACTCGTATATAAAACAAATACAACATACATGCCCCATAATCACATGTACCATACTCTGCCAACAATGCTGGAGAAAATCCTCACTGATGTCGATAGCTGCATTAGTACGATTTCTTTAACCTGGAACAATGAGTAATAGAGTGAGCTTTGAAAAGCTCACTAATACAGAACTACAAGATAATGATGAAGAATTTACAAATAATAGATAAGCATATATTTTCTTATTGGTTCAGACATCTACAGATTTTTAGGCTGAGCTGAGGTCCCACTGATATCTCAGGTAATAACAGACAATAAGCTTTCAGTTCAGAGGGAAATATTTCGGATGACTGGTTCAGGAGATCATAATAAGTTATCTAGTGTGTTCCCACAAAACCAGTGAAAATATACATATCTTTTTTTAAAGCAGTAGCAATTTAAAACATATTTTTATTCAAAAACCATATTAATCCCTCAAGCTGAACACTCCATAATGTGTAGGTTTCCCAGAACCATACACCCACCTACACACCAAGTAAGGACTTACCCTGAGCACAAAGCAGAGGAGCCTACAGTAATGGTAACTTCCTCCAACAACACTCTCACATAAAACATTTATCAAAAACCATAGTAATCCCTCCAACCGAACACTCCATAATGTGTAGGTTCCCTAGAATCATACACCCACTAGCATGTCCAGTAAGTTCCATGATTCCATAAATTAGAAACAATTCATATTTTTAGGTGAAAACGGAATTGGAGATCACATACCATATTGCCATGGTTCATAAGCCAGTAAATCAATACTTTCATTAAAACTCATTTCAAACATATAAAACCTTAATGTATTACATGTGGAACACACTAGAGGATCAAAGTATTTATCAGAAACACAGGGTATTTATCAGAATGAATAATATAAAACTGATGTAATTTGATCGAATTATAGGAACGATGTCCTATTGAAAGGAATCGATTACTAATGGATCTAATTAGTCATTTAAGGTTAACACTTTAGAATTTCCACTGTGATTCAGGTGCATCCAGAAGGTATTCAGGAACATTTCTACATAATAAATTTTAGATTCAGATTTACAGAGAGTGATTACATTACTCAATAATCAGGGGTATTTAGAATCCTTTACATCTAAGTTACTTGTGTTTTCATATATGACCGGAGTAATTTGAGCTGATAAGGGAGAACGAAGCTTTAGGACCTTTACAATCTATGTCGATTGATCGGATTATCGAACAACTCGAGATAAACATCTCCCAGAACTAATGCTTATCAACTGGTCAATTCATTGTCCTTCCAGGGTATTTACTCTTTAATACCAAAAACTCTTGTCCATAGATCATCTTTAGAATCATCGTTGAATATATCTTCAAATGGTCTTTATTTCATTTCCATATTTCAACAATATCATGAAATGTTGACGTACTTGTTTCGTGATTCATGACCAATAAAGACAGTACATCATTTAAGTTCATTAACTATCCCAGACTCATCCAAATCAATTATTTAATCTTCAATCATTGAGGTTACTTAGTTCATTTAGCAGTCAAGTTTATCCCGGTTACTTCAGAGTTTTCCAGAGTAATTCAGATGTTACTGAATTTCGGATACATATTGTACTTCTATTCAGTTCAATTTTATATTCTTGGTTGATTTGTCTAATGAATATCCACTTTTTAGTACCGAATACATTCTAGAGTTGAGCTGAGTACTTCCAAAATTATCATCGATTTAGACATGACTTCTTGAGTATTTTCGCATTCAGAGCCAATTCAGACTACTTTTACCTCTCAAGACAATTTCGAATTTCTTAACCATGTGATTTCGGTATTAAAACTCTTAACAAGAATAATTATAATTTAGAGATCCTAAGGTTAATTGCATTCCTGAATAATCTCTAAACTTAAAATTATGCCTTATCAAACTTCTAGTATCTTGTACAAGCCATTTTGGGTTTAGAAATCGGTTATCCAGATTTTCTAAGCAAAACTAGCACTTTATATGCTCATCAGTAGTTTCATCAGATCAATATGTCTTTTCAGAGTTATTATCCAAATTCCAGAGACAATTCTTGTCATTTTACAACATAAGGGCATGTTTTTAATTTTACCAAACTGAAGTATTCTCATAATTTCTTATCCAATTACCTTTGGCATTTAACCTTTAATGATATAAATTATATTTTACATATCCTAGGTTGATTCCTTTATCACTTAATCACAGAACCTGTAATTTAATTCCAATTGTCCTCTAATTTCTTATATTAGTCATCTAAGCCATATTCGGTTACAGAATTTTTACCGTATTCAGATCGAGTGTATAAATTAATTAAATACACAGATAAGACCAAACATTATCTTATTCATGCATTTACCAATATCAACATGTTTCATAAAGCATAAAGAGGTAGTAATGTATTACCTCGATTTTTGTGCCATATAGATCAAATATTTAAACTTCATTCGGACGCCCTCGATCTTGAAATCAACTTCCAATAATTTCTCAGATACATATCAACAATAATTTCATAAAAAATGAAGCTTAATTGTGAAAAACGGATCGAATCAGGTAATTAATCAGTGAAAAAAAGCTTATCGGATTCGAATTTGGTAAAACAGACCTAAAAAACAGACTTAGGACGTCGAAAAACGTTAGAATTGGTGTACTCGGAAAAATACAACGGTCGCTCAACAACCGTTAATAGTATAGTCAACGGCGGTCAGCGAATAGGCAGCTCAGTGGCTCGGCTTGGCCCCGGACCGGTCCAGCCGGTCAACTGCTGGCAGACGACGCCCACGCGTAGAGGACGGCACGTGCGGCGGCTCCGATCATCGATTCATCATGAAATTTTCCAGATCTGTAGATCGATACCTCGGGAGTCTCGCGCAAGTGTTATTTTTCACCAAAACATAACGGATTGCAGAATTTTAAAACGTACCAATTTATCCGATGTTGATCGGCGAGTGACGACGACGGAGCAACAACAACATGAAGATTTCGGTCGGGTTTTGAGCGCATGTTAACGATGAGTCCGATGGTGTAGGAGGTGTGATAAACGGGTGGCCAGATCGACCAGAATCAACAAAAACAAACGGTGGTCGAGTTAAAACCGACTAAGCTTCCGATTGAGTTTTACGGTGAACGACGTCGATTCACGACAGGATAGAGGTCGAGTTTTGTTCTTCGTTCAAAGGCGAGTCTATTGATTGTTTCGAATCGACGAACGGTGGTCGGACGGTGGAGAATCGAAGCTACAAAGGAGGGTTAACGGGGAAGGAAATTGGGGAAAAACATTATGGGAAAAAACTCAGAGAGGGGGTTCTATTTTTCACCATATATGAAAAATGGGTAAATTCAGGACCGAGTCCCTAAATTTCTTGCACATCCTAAAATGGTCTGCCAACATTGTGATATTACACTTTAATCTTCAATTTCTTCCAAAATACTGCTTAGTTTCAATACTTTAAAATTTCTAAAACTTAGCCTCTAAATTGGGGTGTGGCACTCAGGGGTAAGATAAAGTTTTGCTAATGTACAAAGAGTCTCGCAGAGCCACTGGTCCACGGCTACGGGGCATTCATCATCCAAACCCAAGAAATTAGTTGCCTTATAACGGCGGAGTCTTTCGACAGGGTACTCCTAGGAGGCTGCTAGGGTGGTACAAATAGAGCAAGTACAGTGGGTGTCCTAGGGATAGCTCTAACTATGTGCCTCAATGCTTTCTTGAGGTCATAAAATAATGTCACCTCATTTATCCTTGCCTCCTCCAGGATACTTATATCCTCGGAGTCAGGAACGAACTCGTTCCATGAGTCTCCAACTAGGGAGGCACGGCTCTTAACTCAGTCCTCTTGACTATTGGTGGGATCTTCTTCCATAACCTATAAATTTTCTAGGAAAAAGAGGAGATAACATCGCTATTTCCAAACATCTAAGTACGTTTTACACTCTAGAGGCATGTACATCATTGACACCTAACGACTCTAACCCGCAGGTCTTATGAATGACTAAACATGATGTTTTGATACCACTAAATATAATACCCTAATCTGATCTGACCCTAAATCCAAATGATTAGCATGCCACACAGAACCACCTAAGTGACTAACCATTTTTTTAAATCGTTTAAACAAAAGACATCCAACATAATATAAGTACTAAAGATAAATACGTTTACCAAAATATAAGTATTTCAAAATATGGGGGAGCTCCCAACATTAGTCTCCAAAATATATAAGTACAAAATAGAGTTTACGACTCAATTAATGATAATTGTCTATGATAGTACATGCCCACTAAATACTCGAGATGTACTCTAATAGGCGATCAAGTCTGGAAGCTTGAAACCTGATGAAGAGCTCATCTGATGGCACCTAAGAACTTGTTCACAGAAACATATTCCACACGCTAAGCTCACAAGCTTAATGCCACACAAATAACCCTACTTTACTATATGCATCCAACATATAAGCATGCCACATACATGGTTATGAACATTTTAATACATTATCAAAACAACAAGAGTAAGAATCATGGTGTAGCTCGAGGCCACTTATTCTCGCGAAACTCACACCACTTTTTTCTTACTAAATAACCTTAGGTAAGACCCAGGTCACATAACATCAGCGTCTCCCTATACTTTGGGTTAGGTCTGGGTCACAGAGCGTCGACACCTTACCCGGCTAGTCTACTATTCTAGAGTACTTGGGACGTGTCTGGGTCACTTAGAATTGGTAAAATATCCAACTAGAATTTTAAGTGCCAAGCATTGACATTGTATATATTCAGATAATCCTCACTCTACCACACAATCGTCATACAAGTAACTCGGGAGTCCTCTTGTGTCTAAGCATTATACAAAGGCATAAGTCTTATGATATCCTACCTCATTAAGATCTTGTGTTATTACACAGTTAATTAAGTTGTTCCACTTATGAGTTTATTTGAAGGTTCCCCGCACTAAACCCCTTGGTTTCGCCCCTCTAACCCCAGCTAGGCTTATGGCCTAAATAGTCATATGATGGTACTGATACTCTTCTTTGGGTAGCAGTACTCCCTTCATGTGGTATCGATACTTCCCTGAGTATCGTCACCAAAAATACATTCGATGTTTTGAAAATTATCTCAGTATCCATAATCTTCTAGGAGTATCGATACTCTCTTACTTAGGTATCGATACTCTCTTACTTAGGTATCGATACTCTCTTGAGTATTAGTACCAAAATTACTTTTGATGTTTTGAAAAATATGTCGATATCGATACCCCTATAGGGAGTATCGATACTCTAACCTCGGTATCAATACTCCTATGAATATCAATACCAAAATTGGGTTCAGTGTTTTTAATCAAGGTCCCAAGTATCGATACCACTTGAGTAGTATTAATTGTTCTTGATGGGGTATCGTTACTCTCTTCACAAACCCTTTTAATTTTTCCCCTTACACAACCAATGGTATCGATACATTAAGAATAATATTGATATCGTCTACCTAGAAAACTCTGTTTCACTCATCTAAAATCCTCCAATTCATTCCTAAAGTGTCCCCAAGGCCCCCAAATGGTGTTCAAAACTTTTTTAATACTTAAGTAACATGAAAGGCTATTACTTTACACATGAATAACAACAAATCCCATTTTCATGCATTTAAACCACCCAAGTACACACAAATGGCTCATACACCCAAACATACATCAAAATTACACATATTGATCTACAAGTAGTAAAGAAAGGTTAGAAGTGTGTTACCCTACACCTAGAGGCTGCATATACAACCCAATGTTCACTCAAACACTTCTTTCTCCTTGCCCTTCACTTTAGAGCTTTCTGTCAATTCTCTCACTAACAAAAAGTAAATGAAAGAATTACTAACTTAATTGGAGGCTTTAAAAGAGTAAGAACATAATTCTAAACTCTTTTTGGATAGATTTGGAACACCCAAGAGTCCTAGAACCCAAAACCCTACTAAACCTCCCCACCATGGCCTCTATTGCCAAACTTTGAGATTAAGAGCTCAGAAGAAAGCTTTAGGGGAGGAGATTTCTAATCTTACCTTTAGAAATTTAGGCTAGGAAGAAAGGACTAAAAAGTTTCTTTCTTTGATGGCATTCACAAGAGAGAAAATGGAGAAGAAAATGGTAGGAAGAAGACAAGAAACGATGAAGAAAAAGAAGAGTGCATGTTTACATCACCAAGTTTTAATGAGTTTTCAACTTTTAAAAAGTTTAAGGGTTAATTTCTCTTGTGATCTTTCCTGGTTTATCTTAGTTTCAAAGACACCTCTTTCTAGACTTAAATGGGCTCAACATAAGCCCAAACTATTCCACAAATGGCCATGGGTTTCTCACAAGCCTAATGAGTTTATTAAATTCTCTCTCGGGTTGGCCCAAACTCATAACCCAAAAATTGCGGCGTTACAATAATAATAATAATAATAATAATAATAATAATAATTAATATATTAAAATACTATATTTAAGTTTTTTTATTAATCTAAGGTAAGTACAAGATAATATATATTCAAGGATAACCCTCCATTATTTGAAATTAAATGCTCACACCCATAGCATTTTTAGTGCTCGAACCCGAGGCCTCAAGGAATAACAATAATTCTTTTACCACTGAGGTCGCTCAATTAGTGCTCCGTTCACAACCGATTTGATCTTGCTTTCAAATGAAAATGATGGTCATGTAGAATTTTGATTTGACTATAGTTTTGACATTCCTTTTAATGGTTTTAATCAGGTGTGTGTCTTACCATGCTACAACCGTTGTAATTCTGTTTAATAATTTTTTTGATGAATGTGAAAGAATTAAATTCTGATTGATGTCGTTGTGATGTTACTGAATCTTTGTGTGTCTCCACTTATTGCTAAATTCTCTATTGTTCTAATTGTTTGACATAATTGTTGTTAACATGAGAGCATGATTGATTTGCGATAATTGATTATCTCATATTTATTCGAAAAATGCTACGTGATATCATGATATGTTGAACTTAGAATTTATGTGATGCATTTGGATTATTTGTATATGTAATATTCTTACATTCAAATGTCAATCAAATCAGAATTCGTATAAAATATGTTATCATATCATACTAGGTTGGGATTGATCTCAGTGTGTTCACCCAATGGGGTGAATTTCACTTCGAATTCAGTGACCTCAGCCTTTGTGACAGATCCCACTTTGAATGGTATGTTGTAATTAGAGTGGTTCTAGGGAATCTACTTTTCGGATGGTGTAAGGTGTATGAGTCCAACTACATTTGCATACTAATCGTACCATGAATGTTATGACTCGAACTGTAATTATGATTGTTTGATATTTCCTATATATTCTGTCTATCCACACATTTTGACCGCACTAAGCTATATATGCCCACCCCCTTTATTTCTCCCTTTATAAGTTATATGGGATCGACATCTCGAGGATCGGAGTCTCACTTTTTAAATTATATTTTTAAAATTAATTTTATGGTAAAGTGATAATAATTGTATAATTATTTGGAAATTTGATTTTATATTTTTAAAAAATTTTGAATTGATTTTTGTAGCACTTTGGTGAATGTGACCTTTAAGATTATATCGTAACTTCTAGGCCGAATCTAGGGGTTAAATATATTAAATAATATTATCTTAAATATTTATATTTTAAAGAGAAAAATCAAAAATTAATTTATAAAAAATTAGATCTTAAATTATTTTCTAAAATAATATATAATAAATTATATTAATAAAAAAATAATTATATTAACAAATTTATTTTTGGTAAATTACACAAACGATCACTAATATTTTAGTAAGTTTTTGTTTTCTCCACTAGAGTTTCAAAAGTAAAAATTGACCATTAACGTTATCGATTTGTTACAAATCGATCACTCGTCGTTAATAATTGTTACTGCATTAAAGGAATGTTGACTTGGCATGTAAACCAACTGACTCAGCATGTTTGACCGACGGTTTGGCTCTTCTTCTTCTTCTTCTTTGCTCGAGAAACTAATGATGTCTGATATGATTCATGAATTGTGCTTGAAACTTTTAAAACCATACAATTTGCAAATAAAAACAATATTTCACGTCCTTGTTTAAGTAGAATAGATGTGAAATAATAAAATTGCAATGAAGTATATTGCCTCTACTCTGGCATTGTTTAAGCTTGGGTTCAAATTAGCTTCACACTTCATTAGTTATGTCATAGTTAATCTTATCAATTGTAACAGACGTTGCCTCATCCCTCAAATATTGGAAATCAAAACCTGCAATGCATGTCTCATGACTTATATCACATGCCTAGCAGTTTAGCAATTTCATTAAGCCTTTAAACCGATTTCACTATTTCTTTTATGTTATTCTTAAGCAAGCCTGTGATCCATATGTTGGATCCGAAACCATTTTGCATTCCTTTCTGAGTTCTAAAACCAACTAATATATTTTTGCACTTCATATTTGTATGGGCATTGCATTGGATCTAATTCCTTTTTGTTTTTGAATGATGATGCTTATAAAAATAAGGGTAAACTACTTCAATGGTCACTAATGTTAAGATAAGTGTTTGTGTTTATGACTAATGTTTAAAAAGTCATAAATCGGTCACTAACATTATCGTTTGTTACAAAAATGGTCACTTGACGTTAATATCTGTTAATAGGAGTGATAGAAAAAACAGCTGGACTGTTATCTGTTGAGTTGGATCGTTTACGCCATTTTGACTGGCTCTTATCCTTCTTCAACCCATTCCCCATATTCTTCTTCTTCTTCACTTTTCTTCTTCTTTCTTTCTCTTTAACTTTTCTTCTTTTTCTCTTATCACGCACATGACACAACCCTCACCTCCAAAGGCCAAACCAAACATGGAAACTTGCTTCATCATCATCATCACCATGTCTCTACTTCTTGAAGCTCTTTGATTTCCACTACCCCTTTGATTTCCATGAATAGTTTCTCTTGAACATGAGGGTATTTCACCATGTTCAACATGATCCACTGCAAAGCAGTAAAAGTAGTGTCTGTTCCAGCATTCAAAAACTCAGAACACAAGCTGATGATTTCCTTTTCCGTTGTTTCCTCTTTTCCTCTGAGGGTCGAAGATGGAGCAACGTATCAACTTATGCCGAGACGTCGTTGTGATTTCTTTCAGGCTCTTAACAGACGAACCAACTATACATCTCTTAGTACTTAACTCATTTCGATAACGATAAATACCTTCATAGGATCCAAGATTCGAGAGTGTGATCCTCACCGGACATTCACACCTTCCCGATCCCTTCGTCAACATAAGTATAAACATAAAATATTCTCTACGTGTAGAAAAATATAGTAACATGATCGGGATCGAAAGGAGTATATCATAACAACTAGCAAGTGAAAAAAAGAATCAACTCAAAATCATTCGTAATTGCGGACATGGAAGTTAGATCTCAGTCCAACGAATTAGTTGCACTAGGCTTTCAACAATTTATGCAAGAAATACCAGTCAAATTATACAATTTAGTATTATACAGAAGTTATATAGATCTCTCCACCATTCTCACTTCAAACTCATAATCACTATCATAACTAATGAAAACCAAAACTATATAGCTTTTTTTTTGTTATATATGAAAAATAAGAAGATAGAAAAACAAAAGAAACCTGAGCAATGCACTGGAGAAATCTTCATGAATCAATGTCGGCATCAAATGCAGACAATGCAACATTTATAGGTTGAGTCACGGTCCCTCTCTGAGTCTTACACCTGTATAAGGAGGGTCAAGGATCAGGGAGGGCGTTAGAGGCTCACCCCTAGCTTTGCAATGATTAAGAAATAAAAGTGAAGAGAAAGAAAGAAGAAGAAAAGTGAAGAAGAAGAAGAAAAGAAGAATATGGGAATGGGTTGAAGAAGAAGAGCCAGTCAAAATGGCGATCAACGATCAAACTCAGTAGATAACGATCCAAATGTGTTTTCTATCACACTGGTAACGTCGAGGGATCATTTTGTAACAAATGATTACGCTAGTGACCAATTTGTGACCTTTTAAATATTAGTGGTAAAAACGAACACTTACCTTAACATTAGTGACCATTGACGTAATTTACCCTCAAAATAACGATTACATTGTAAATCTTCAAACAATCATCATATAAAGCATTGCGGCGTTTGTCCCTTTCCAAATAATCTCTACCATTTCCTATTGGCCCCTCACGTTACATGCTAATAAACCTTTAAACTGTTTAAAGGCTTAATCTTAGTTACTACTACCATATATTACAAGAACATAAAGAAAAAAGATTTACATGGAAAGAAATTTTTTAGTCCATAATGAACCCAAGAAAGAAAGGAAGAAAGGGAGAAAGGGAACCCTTTTAAAATTCAAAAGTATAAAACTTATTGATAAGGTTAAACGAGATAATAAGACAACATGAATGCAGAGGGGTGAAAGAAGATTTACCCAAAATAGAGGTTGATGGTGGACAACAACCATGATCAATAGAGGTGAAGAAAAGGTTGCTCTAGTATTTGGAGTCTGTTGAGGAGGAGAAGAAGAAGTCAAAAGGTAGGTTAAACATGTTGACTCAATTGGTTTAACATGCCATGTCAGTATTTCGTTATTGCAGTAACAACTGGTAACGGTAAATGACCGATTTGTAATAAATCGATAATTTTAGTGACTAATTTATTATTTTTAAAAATTCAATGGATAAATAAAAACTTAATAAAACATTAAATGACCGATTCTATCAATCGCATTGCGATTTTCTTCTAAATCGCGTTGCGAACTTGGAAGCTCGCGTTGCGATTTTCTTTTGACCGTTGCGATTTTCTTTTTAACGTTGCGATTTTCTAAATCGCATTGCGATTTTGATATCGCGTTGCGATTTTATTGGTCATTTTGGCAAATCCAAAAAAAGTTAGTTAAAATCGTATATTATAAGGTATTTTTGGTCACTGAAGCGATTTTCTCTTATTTTTTTCTTATTATATTTTTTTCAGAAAAATTAACTACATTGAAATAAACGTATGAATAATGCCAAACTCTATGCATAGGTGGCAGCATGTAATCCAGTTCTTAACAGACACAGGGGGGGGGGATGAGGAACTGGTGGTTCAAAGCCACCCACATATCTTCTCTTGTATTATCATCTCATGTTGGAAATCATCTGCCTGCGCCTTCCGGGAGTCATTCGTATCATCCGTCCATGGCAGCATCTTCTTCCTTCACTCTATCATCCTCCTTCACCCGCCCTAAACCCTCATTCTTTGCATCAAAACCCTTTAATCTATCCTTAACCCACACTTCATTTCCCCTCAAATCCCAGACTTTCAGGGTTTCTTCAAGTGCCGTTTCCATCTCCAGTCGCCCCGATGATCTCGTTGCTTCTATTCTCTCCAAGGTTTCTTCTTTCTACTTGTGTGTTTTGGTTCCATCAATTATTTATTATTACTTTCGTTCTTTCCTCCTGAGTTTTGAATTGAACTCAACTGTGGATTAGGTGACGCAAACGGATGGTGGAGTTACACTCACCCCAAACCAGCACCAAGAGGTCGCTCAAGTAGCTAATGAATTGCACAAGTACTGCGTTGATGAACCAGTAAAATGCCCTTTAATCTTCGGAGGTACTTACATCAATAGGTGGACCAGGGATATAAATTGTGTTTGTTGTTGCATGTTAGGTTCCATTGTGTTTGTCGCGATTACGGTAATAGCAGGTGCTATTATGGTCATTAAGGGTATAACCGTCATGAAATATTGATTTTGGACGGTACCTTCACCTCTATATAACGGCCGCTAGCTATTCCGATAGCTATTTAAATTCCCTGCTTTGGACCAATGCCAAATTCAAACAAATTTAATCATGGGGTTTTTGTGTTTTTACTTCCCAGATTGGGGTGTGGTTTACTGTTCGAATCCTACCTCACCAGGAGGCGGCTATAGAAGTACATTTGGGCGCCTCTTCTTCAAGACCAAGGAAATGGTTCAGACTGTTGAAGCTCCTGATTCCGTCCGAAACAAGGTCTCCTTCTCTGTTTTTGGGTTTCTTGATGGACAAGTCTCCTTGAAAGGTCATTATTTACTAGTGATTACCATTTACCAATTATCACCATAAGATTGTTCTTATCTGTTCAAACTTGCATCAACATGAATTGTCATTTCTTGATAGTATTTGAATTCCCAAACCATTCTTTTGCTGTTTTGAGGACCCTCACCTTTGATGCGTTTAAAATTAATTAGCATCAACTTGCCTAAGCTAGCATGGCTAAAACTAATTTCAAAGAGACTGAAAACTTGGCATTCTCATTTTGGCACAAATCATGTGGCCAAGCTAAAATCCTAGTCAATTTATGCGATGCAAAACTGTGGATGTCTACTCTGCCAATACATATCGATTCATGATTTGTGCAGGAAAACTAAAGGTCCTTGACAAGCAATGGATTCAAGTAATTTTTGAGTCGCCTGAACTGAGGGTCGGAGCAATGGAGTTCCGGTATGGTGGTGAGAGTGAGGTCAAGCTGCAGATCACGTACGTTGATGAGACGATCAGACTAGGAAAGGGTTCTAGAGGTTCTTTATTCGTATTTCGAAGGCGTGGATAGCTGTGGGAGATCTATCAAGCAGTGCCAGTAATTGTCAACCAACGCCCTCTTGATCCCATTCATGGATGTGTCTACACTCTAGAGAATGCAGGATTTGATCCGTAACCAATTTTTCTACTTTCTAGTTTTTTTTTTTCTCTATATACTAATGCAGATTTTGTATGAATGGAGATGGAAGTATTTGAGTCATGCAGACAACATACACCCACCATATGATGAAATCATGCAAAATAAAAATGATAAGAACATTTCACAGACATGGCAAAGGTCCATTAAAATGATAAGAAAGTATTAAAGCAGAAACTAAAAACATCCCTACAAGAAGAACTTTGAAATACTGTAATGATTGCTTATTTTTGAGTGCCCCCTTTTTTTAAGGCTTCAGTTGACAGCAACTTCGGCAGAGAGGAAACTAGGGTGAATAACATCTTGACCAGATACTTTAGCATTTGAGAGCTTTAGAACCTCCACAGCTTCCTCCACTTTAGCAGCCAAAGATTCTGGAGACTCTAATAAAAGTAGCAATTCTGCATTGTCCATCTCTAACAGCATCCCTGTGATTTTCGGAACCAGATCAGGCTGCAACAACAATGTGCATATCAAATTATATGTGTGTATGTATGTATATGTATATAGAAACTCTGATTATAAAAAAAAAATCCGGAATCACCTGGTGTTTCTGAACAAGAGGGTAGAGTCGTTCACCAAGTATAGTCTTTTGCTGCTCAGGGGAAGCAGCAGCAAGCATGCTACTTAGCATCTCAGATCCTTGTGATATGGCTGCAAGAGAATTCAAAGCCGACTGTGGGACTCTAGACCCTTTGTTCTCCTCTCGTGCACGTCCATTTGGTACATACTTAGCTTGCCCACCCCTCTGCAAAATGTAGTTCGAAGGGATCAGGGCAAGCTATCTTGATATATAGCTTGAACATGTATAACAGTGTATATGGTCGTGCACGTGAGGTGAGCAATACTTAGCTTGCCCACCCCTCTGCAAAATGTAGTTCGAAGGGATCAGGGCAAGCTATCTTGATATATAGCTTGAACATGTATAACAGTGTATATGGTCGTGCACGTGAGGTGAACAAAGGGATCAGATACTTGTGTAATAATGTGTGTATATACAAGGAAAAGGAAAAGGAAAAGGAAAGAAAAAAACCTGTAGGTTACTTTGATCCTTGGAAGAAATCATATTTTGATTTAGTGGTTGCAGTTGTGGCACATATGTGACAGAATGAGAAGCACCCTGCGGAAGAGTATGTCCATTCATTCGCCCCTGGTTTTGCCTAGTTTGTGTTGGATTTCCAGTAACCTACAGTACAAAGTATTGGATTAGTAGATTGAACCACTAATATACTCATTAAAATGGTACGTGCCAATGAAATGACTTGAGGACGAATAAATACCATAGGCAGTGATGGTGGTTGAAAGGCTGGTCTGGTTGGCAGTGCAAAACCATTGACCCTCCGTCCTGGCCTCAAACCTAAAGGTTGGTACATCACACCTGGCCGTGGAGGTAGTTGTGAAAGAACACCAGTTGGAGCTGTGTAGTAAACTGGAGGATATCCACCAGGGAAAATAGCTGTGGAAGGCCCTGCTAGTCCAGCCATTCGCTGTGCATACTGAAGCTGCAAGTGAGCTTGTCTATCCTCCTTCCTTTGAGCAATAGCGACATACAATGGCTTGTGGTGAAACTTGTATCCTTAAAATAAGAGAGTGATATCATCAACAACTTCAAAATTGTACCGGAAACTTGAGATGCAAGGTCCAAGCGACTCTTTAAGATAAATTCATTCGAGTTTCCACCATTAAAGACTCATTAACATACCATGAAATGTGTTAACAGCTTTAGCAGCCTCCTTAGGAGAAGAGAAACAGACAAATCCAAACCCCTTGCTTAGTCCTTTGTTGTCTCGCATAAGTTTTGCAGAAGTAATGGTTCCACACTGAGTGAAGTGTTCTCTCAGTTCTTCATCAGTCACTTCATCATCAATATTCTTCACATAAACATTCGAAGCCTGAAATATGGACACAGATACAAAAATATGGTAAATGACATAAACAGATAATGAATTACATCCAGTCCAGAAACGAGATCAGGCATACTTTATACTTCATGATCTGCTCTTTTCGCCTTTCCTCAAACTGATGACGCAGTATTTGCTCCCGTTCTGCTTTCTTCTGTGCCCTTGCTACATATATAACCTTTGAGCCTACTCAATAAAAATATAACCATAGACCAAAATAAGTGTATGAGTTAGTTGCTGACATTAATTAAGGCTAAAAAAAGGGGATAGAAAAAACAACCGAATTGTGATGCGTTCATCACTTCCATGGCCTTCTTAGCATCATCTGGATTTTCAAAGTTCACAAAGCCAAAACCTCTTGAGGCTCCATTTTCATCCCTTGCTACAACCAGGCTAACGATTTTCCCGAACTCGGAAAATTTCTCTTGCAAAGTGTCTTCTGTGATATTCGAATCTAAATCCTTGATATACAGATTTGTATATTTGACATCAGGACTTGGCAAGACCCGATCACTCTTTTTCATAAATTTCCCTACATATCTGTGCCAAAAAGAAATGATTAAATTTCCAGAGCTGAGAATCAAAACATGGAAAGTTCGATTAGGAATTGTCATACATCTGCTTATCCCCAACAATGGTGTCATTAAGCTTCTCAATAGCAGCATTTGCAGATCCCTCCGACTCATACTGAACAAAGCCATAACCTTTACTCTTACCATCCTCAAAGGTTGCAACTTTGCAAGATATTACATTTCCGAACTGTCGGAACAACTCTTGGAGCCCCACATTATCAATTGAATCACTCAGATTCTGATATGAACAGATACACCAAATGCATTTCACATTCAAAATTCCAGTAATGGGAAAAACAAAACAAAACAAAAACAAAATGAATTCTTAATTAATATATCCATTAAAGCGAATGGGAAGATTTAAACCTTAACGAACACATTTCCAACCCCATTTTTTCTTGCATCAGGATCTCGAAGTGACCACATCACCCGCATCATTTTCTCCTTCAGCAAAGTATGATTTTTGGCCTCAATAGCATGTTGTGCTAGTTAAATCAGAAGAACAAAATAAAACATTGTAAAGACGAAGCTCATATAAAAAATTTCAACCAAAAAATAAACATACCAACACAGTAATGGAAGAAGATAAATGATCAATTTTAATAAATCAAACCAAGGTTTAAAAAATATCAGTGAAAATAAAACATGATTCCAATACCAGAAAACAAGCGTTCTTGAGTTGAATCTGGTGAGTGTAACGTAAAGATTGTTACACTGAAACTTTACTCTTCAGAGTATTAGTATATTTTCATCGATCGAAACTAAGATAAGCATTAAACATGGGTCTTGATAGAGCTTTCGAAATCTATCGAACAGAAAGTTTATCGAAGATCAAACGAGATCAAAAGCCAAAATTCCAAACCCTAAACATTGCACATCATCCCACTGCCAAACAGAACTCTTTAAAAGAAGAAGAAAAGAGCAAAAAAAAAAAAAAAAACAAGGTCATAAGAAATCTGGAATACCATCCCGAGGAGAAATGAAGTTGACATAGCCATAGCAAAGAGATCTCCCGGTAGAAGAATCCCTACAGACATGAACAGAGGCCAAGCTCTTGAACTCAGAGAAAGCTTCGATGAGATGAGCGTCGGAGACGTCGGGGTGCAAGTCTCCAACGTACAATGAAGCCGGCGAAGCCGCCACAGTAACCACCGATTGAACAGACATGGTGATTAATCGTAATTCCCAGTAGTAGAGAAACTGCAAATATATTTCACTCACTTCCTTTTCTGTTATTTAGGGAGTGAATAATAACGAGAATTTTGGGTTTTATTGTTTCAGAAGGAAACAAAAATTATTAGATTTCTGCATGCACGCAAGGAGAGCAGTTTGGGACGTTCAACTATAAGGAAATGCAACGCATCCCCTTGCGTTATCCTACGCGCCTTCTCAGAGCGTCCTAACCGCTTATTCATTTTTTGTTTGTTTGTTTATTCTAATTTTGGTATAATATCAGAAAATACTCTAAATATTTAATTAATAATAATTTTCATCTCTACTCATTTTTTAGAGCACTTTAATCTCTAATATTGTATTTTAAGATAAAAAACTCCTAACATTTAATTAAATAGTTATTTTGGCCCTTATTTTTATAGCATATTAGCCCTAATATTTCGTTTTAGTGCAAAAAAAAATTATTTTGAAGCATTAACTATTTGTATACTAACAATTTTCATTCAAATAAGAATTTTTTTCCAAAATAAAATGTTGAAGGTCAGAATATTATCAAATAGCAGTAGAGGATAAAATAACTATTTAGTCAAGCACTAAGAATATTTATTATCATTAAAACCTTTTATATTATTTTATTTATTTTTTGTTAGTTTTCATATTCAAGATTTTTTTTCTTTGGAGAGATTAGTTGACATGCATTTTTAATATTAATAATAAACAAATTTAAATTTAATTAATAAAATAAAAGTATTCACAATATATATTTTCACCTAATCATTTTTAAAAATAAATTTTAACAAACTTCCTCTTGAAAAACCAATCTATATCTAGTTTATATTTTTTTTATAAAAAAAAATTTATGAAATTTAATTTAAATCAAGTGATGGGTGTAAATTTTATTCATTAGTTTAATCTGTCCTAAAAATGATTAAGTATTGTGTTTTCAATAAAAAAATATTTTGGGGGAGGGAAATTGAGTTCTTGTAATCTAAAAGTATTGAGTTTTTTTTACATCAAAGTAAAAAAAATGGAAGTCTAAAACAAAAAAATTAGGGTAAAAAAAGGAGCTAAAAAGACTGCTTCAAAGTTCAAACAAACAACTTTCTTATTGTATTTTTAGCAGAGCATTTTACAGCCTCAGTTTCCCCAACGGCCAACGCCCTATTTTACGGACGCGTGTGCTCCAAACCCCTCATTCCATTTTTAAGTAGTTTTCCTTTTTTAAAGTTTAGTTTATATGAAATTTTGGATTAACACATTTATCACGCCAGTGAAAGTGAGATTTTTTTTATAAATATAAAGAGAGTGCAAGGTAGTATGTTCGAAATATTTTTAATTATTTGATAATAAACGTTCGAATATTATTACATACGCTGTACTCAAATTAAAACATATAAAATAATAATAATCCATTAATCATCAAAATCACTTACTCGAGTGAAAAAAAATTACATATATTAATATCGACTAAAAACTTAACCAGTCTTTAAACATTATACAATAAAAATATATTTTATTTTGTTTAATATTTTGCATATTAGGATTTCCTTTTTTTTATTATCTATAAAAGTTATATAATTCATAGTAAAAATAAATATTATTAAAATAACTAATGCTTTCTTAGAGAATTTTATTAACTGAATGAGCAATTAGTTAATTACGATAATTCAACTCTTTAATACGCTATTAAAAAACTCTTTAAAACAGCATTTATGTCGGCGTTTGATTAAACAGAACAAGTAATTAGTTAACTGTGATATCAATGCAATTCAACATTTTAATACAGCATTTATGTTATTAATAAATTGATTAATTGAATTTGATGTTACAAAGTCAAGTGACATTAATTTAAGGGTAAAGTATACAAATGGTTCTCGATTATAGGGTCTTATTTTATTGAGTTCCCCAACCATCAAAAGTTATAAAATGGTCCTTCTACTATAAGATGTCGCTTTGTTGAGTCATCCGACTATTAAAACTACATAATGGTCACCTGACTATTCATTATGTTCCAAATTCGTCATTTTAACTAAAAAATTTAACGACAGTTTGAGTTGGATGTTAATTTGTTGTCTGATATATGATAAAATTTGATCTTATAATCTCAAACAACTATTATATCCCAGACAACATATTAACATCCAATTCAGACTGTCATTAATTTTTTAACGGAAAAGAACGAGTTTGAAATATAATGAATAGTCTAGTGACTTTTGAACTTGAGTCAATTTTTTTCCAATCCAAACTGACGATAAAATACATCATCCTTCTGGAATCTGACCTGACTCGATTTTAGAGTGATTTCACTCAATCCAAAAATCCGACCCAAATTTTAAGATAAAGCTCGTGCGTGTCTATGTGCCACAATCCTAAAACATATATAAGGCCTCATTGGACTATATATTAAATAATTAAAAGCTGATATATTAAGCTTCATATGTTGTTTTAAAAGTTTTTTTTTATCTTTTCATGTGCTAAAAAGTAGACTTTCCAAAAATATTTGCATATATCTCATTTTATTAGCTATTTATGTGCTGATTTTTAGGGATTAATTATCTATCTTTTAAGATATTTTGGTGTCTCCTTTAGACTATAAAATGAGGTAACATCTTCTCTTGTAAACACACAACTTGAATCATTTTATATCTATTGGAACCGTCTTTCGGGTGGGCCCGGAATTAGGCTTCAACTTGAATAAAATGGATTGGAGTCACCACCGATAATTTATTTTAAAACAAATAGGCTGTTCGGATACCTTATTTCTTACCTGATCCACGTCTTACCAAAGATATGTCGGATTCGGGAGTCGGTTACAGTCAAGGAAGGGTTAGTACCCTTGAACTGCCCTTTCGGTACTACGTAATTTCCAGTTGTCTTTAATTAAGAAAATGGAAAGCTAAATAAAAAGGTAACATTTGATCCTGATTACTTACCTCTGATCGGTTTTTAAAGTGTACCCTTAAAAGATAGAAATGTAGTGAAGTACAAAATCGAATTAAGATAGAAAAAATATAAATAGGAAAATAATGATTAAAGCAAAAAAAATAATAATAAAATAACTAAGAATAAAAATAAAACAAATTAAATAAAATGGGAACATAAATAAAGATAAAACAAAATAAAAATAAAACAAAAATAAAAAAATTAAATTAAATAAAACAAATAAAAAACAACAAAAAAATAAAACAAATAAGGTAAAAAAACAAATAAGGTAAAAATAATATATATATATATATATATATATATATATATATATATATATATATATATATATATATATATATATATATATATATATATATATATATGTATAATTCAATGGTTAATAAAACAAGTAAAAAGAATAATATATATATATATATAAATACTTGGTAAAATAAAACAAAAAGAGTAAATATATATATATATATATATATATATATATATATATGTATGTATATGTATACATATAAGTAAAATATTAAATAAAAAAATTAAATAAGAATGAAATAAACAATAAAAATATACTAATAATAATAAATAATCGTAAAAGAACCAAATCGCGAGAAAAAATGAATCAGGGGGTAAATTTCGAAACAATTGGGGAATTAAAATTGATTTGGGGCTAAAATGGAAGGTTTTAAGAAAACGAGGGACCAAAAAGCCATTCCCCCATTTTGTTTTTAAAAACACGCGGGATAAGAGATCCGCTCAGGTCGCGGGTCGGTTTGGGTTGGTGTATATAAACCAAAATTTTAACACCCCACTTCATTTTTTAACTTCTCAAAACCGATTGAAGGCCTCCCCTCTCCCAAATCTTCTGCAACCTTCATCGTGTTCTTCGTGAAAACGAAGAACACGATCGTGAAACCCATATTCCGATGAGCCGTTCATCGGCAGCCAAACACAAAAAAGATTACTTTTTTTGAAAGCTCCCGACCCCATCTTTCATAAAAACTACCTTGTTTTTCAAAATAAACCTCATAGGGGTGTAGATTTAAAAAAGAAGATTTAAAACCTCCTTTTTGTTCCTCGACTAAAAATGATTTTTTCCATTTTTTGGGTCAAAATGACCAAAAATACGAATGAGATTAACATGCAAGGGAGTAATACACGAGGTAAAAATCTATGCCTTTTATTTCTTTCAGAATTTCTTACAAAGGTGATTCGAATGCTTTATATCTCACTCGATATTTCGTCTATCTCGTGTGTATGATTCGTGTATTGCTAATGAATTTTTTTAGTACAAGCATGTTTATTTACAGTTTACAAAAACTATTTTTAGTCCCAAATTTTCAGTGTTTTATTTGGACTAAAACACTTGTTATTTGTTATTTTCTGGTGTTCCACGTTGCTGCGTCCGTGGGTTGTTGCTGGGGCGAGGAATCTGGTGGAAGACTCGGCCTTGCTGGGTAAGTGATGCAGTGCTGGACAAGATATGGGGTTAGGGTTTTAGAAACCTTAACCGGTCTGAGTGCTCGGGTCATGGGGCTAGTTCGCGGATGCTCTATTGGAGTTTCGGGTCGCGTCTTCTGGGTTTCCTGGGCCACGTGGGGGTGTAACGGGATGTTGGGATGTAACATTCGACTAGGCCTATAAATAAAAATAATAAAAAACATTTGTTAATAAAATAATATATATATATATATATATATATATATATATATATATATATGATTCGGTCAGAAAGTGTGTCTACAGCTGCCCCTCTTTGCCCATAGTCATGTAATGAGAATAGGGTAAAGATTAAAAGACACTTTTCATTTAACATAAACATATCCAAATTTTACACTATCCATATAGGGTTCAAACCCCATCGAATATCCTCTGTTGTAGAGTTGAAATCCAATATTAAGACTGATTTGTTAATTTGGACTGAATCACAGATGACTTTCTCGCTGTGAGGTTGAGTTGAACTGGAAAATTCTGAGAACGATATCCTTCGTTTTAAAGTTAAAATTGAACTCAAAACTTTGGCAAGCAACTCATGTAATCGTCTTCTAGCTCAAGATACTTCGTCGTGAAGCTGAAACTTGACCTGAAGACTTCGATGTCGCTTTGTTACCAATGACTCCTTCGTCGTCAAGTTGGGTCAATCAGTAGGGGTACGATACCCTTTGTTGTGAAGTTGGAATAATATATGGCTCCTTCGCTGTGAAGTTGAGCCTTGGAATTGGATATCCTCGTCGTGAAGTTGAAATCCAATGTAAGTTTCGCTTTTTTGAGACCAATATCCTTCGCTGTGAAGTTGAAATTGACTCTGAAACTGAAAAGTTTGTTGACAGACACTCATTCTTTGAGTTGGATATCATTCGTCGTGAAGTTGATTCCAATCTAGAGATGAATGCTGCTTGTGTGCACGATATCTTTCGTCGTGAAATTAAAATCGTGGATGGCCCCTTCGTTGTGAAGTTGAGCCTTGAATTAGATATCATTCGTCATGAAGTTGAAATCCAATCTTGTGTAAGTTGTATTGTTTTGAGTCTAATATCCTTCTTCGTGAAGTTGAAATTGGCTCTGAATGAAACTGGGAAGCCCATTTCGCTATGAAGTTGAGCTTTGAATTGGATATCATTCGTTGTGAAGTTGAAATCCAATACTGGAGTTGCCATGATATCCTTCGTCGTGAAGTTGAAATCGTGGATTTTTTGGTACTATATCCTCCGTTGGGGAGTTGAAATCATGGATGGCCCTTTCGTTGTGAAGTTGAGCCTTGAATTGGATATCATTCGTCGTGAAGTTGAAATCCAATTATGCTTGTCTTTGAGTTGAATATCCTTCATCGTGAAGTTGAAATCGAATCTCGAGTAAATGGTGTTACTTCGAGTCCAATATCCTTCGTTGCGAAGTTGAAATTGACTCTAGCTAGAACCTGCAAAGTGATGCATATATGTGATGCTATGGATGCATTGCTCTTAGGTATGCCTAAAAATGCATATGTAAAATATGTTATTTTGGGCTCTGGAGGGAAATCTCGATCTCCGGTTGCTTGTCTGGAATCTTGATTCAAGAATCTTAAAGTTCTGATTCCTGATCTTGAATTCTTCGATGTTCAAGTATGGTGTGCAGATTTTATTTAATTTTTATCTCTGATTTGGGAAATGCTTCTCGACTATCCCAAGTTTGTGCATGAGCCTTGATCGACTTCCGAGTACCTGTACTTTTTAATGAATCTTTGTACAATAATATGCAATCATATTTTACAAAAGTAAATAAATAATTAGGTTTAAGTCCAATCCAAGATGTTCAAAAGAAATTGATTTAGAGAAAAGATTGTCTTTATTCATAAAGGGAAAAGAACAAATAATACATGACAAACATTCCGAAAAATGAATACATGATGAAGTGTGT
This sequence comes from Hibiscus syriacus, assembly GCF_006381635.1. Lineage (NCBI taxonomy): Eukaryota > Viridiplantae > Streptophyta > Magnoliopsida > Malvales > Malvaceae > Hibiscus > Hibiscus syriacus. The sequence continues at coordinate 283,984 of NW_024063304.1, read as the reverse complement.
ATGAATGTCTTAGATCTCGATAATGTGGGCACTTCTGAGCTGAAAAGCCGTTAGGTGACCTTGAACGCAGCCTTTGTCAAGGAAACTTCGAAATGTGACAACGTTATAGAGAGTGCAACCTTTCTCCGACTCGTTGAGTCTGTAGAAGATTCGGATGTCGGGATGTTTCCACTGATTGCATTTCTTGAACCAATATCCAAACTGCCCTTTCAGGTTTTCAACTTGGAACCATCATTTGTTACAAGATGCCCTTTGCGGGTTTTCATCTTGAACCCACCTTATTTTTCTTTTTTCTTTTTTGTTCTTTTTATTTTTTAATTTAGGGCGCCCTTTCAGGTTTTCACCCTAAACGGTTTTATCTTTTTTGTTCTTTTCTTTTTCTTTTTTGACCTAGGACGCCCTCTCGAGTTTTCATCCTAAGCAAAGTATTTCTTGACTGTATCCGAATTGACGGGATGTGGCAGTTCTGGTCTGTCCATTTCAGCCAGGACAAGAGCTCCTTCGAAAAAGATCATTTTTACGACATAAGATCCTTCCTAATTTGGCATCCATTTTCCTCTGAAATTTTTCTGGATTGGCCAAATTTTCTTCAGCACCAGATCTCCTTCACGGAAGATTCTCGGGCGCACCTTCTTGTCATATGCTCAGATCATTCGTTTATGATAGATTTGACCATGATGAAGGGCTTTCAATCTCTTTTCATCTATCAGGTTTAGCTGATCATATCGGGATTGCACCCACTCTGCATCATCCAGTTTGACTTCTGTCAAGACACGGAGTGACGGAATCTCTACTTCAATGGGCAGCACTGCTTCCATTCCATAAGCTAGTGAAAATGGAGTTTCTCCAACTGAGGTTCGTACCAAGGTTCGGTAAGCGAACAAAGCAAAGGGAAATTTCTCATGCCAGTCTTTGTAAGTCTCAGTAGTTTTCTCCACTATCTTTTTGATGCTTTTGTTTGCTGTTTCTACTCCTCCGTTCATCTTTGGTCTGTAAGCGGTAGAATTGTGATGCTTTATGTTGAATTGTTCACAAGCAGCATCCATCATTTTGTTCTTCAAGTTTGTAGCGTTATCGTTAATGATTCTTTCGGGTAAACCATACTGACATATGATCTCTTTCTTTAAAAACTTACTAATAGTGGACTGAGTAACACTGGCATATGATGCAGCTTCTACCCATTTTGTGAAGTAATCGATGGCTATAAGGATGAACCGGTGACCATTTGAAGCCTTTGGATGTATTTGCCCGATGATATTTATGCCCCACATTTATGACATCTTTTAGCGTAGTTGATGCAACCACTTTCTAGTGTGGACCAAAAATATCCGCATCTCATTATTTGTCTTGACATCATATGTCAATTTGCATGTGTTCCACAAACTCCGTCATGTACTTCTTTCACTATCATTTTTATCTCTTCAGCCTCGACGAACCTTAACAGGACTTGATCATGGCTTTTCTTGTACAAGACCTTCCTGTCAAGGACATATCCAACTGACATCATTCTAATGGTTCTTTTATCGGTTTCAGGGGCTTCTTCTGGATAACTTTGATTCTTGAGGTATTGTAGAATGTTGTGGTACTAAGGCTTAGTGTCTTTTACTTCTTCGATTTAGTAACAATGAGTCGAGTACTCATACGACTGCATGTCAATTGGCATCATTTCAGACTCCTTGCCAGTCTTGAATGCGGCTTCTAAGGTAGCCAAAGCATCAGCCATTTGATTTTCTTCTCTTGGCACATAGTGGAAGGTGAGTTTATCGAACTCTTCGAGCAGATCCAATACTAGTTTTCGGTATTCTACCAGCTTTACATCCTTAGTTTCCCATTATCAACGGAGATGATAGATTACTAAGGTTGAATCTCCATATATCCGCAAGGTTTTTATATTTTCCCCCAGTGCAGCTTGAATTCCCTAAACACAAGCTTCATATTCTACCATGTTGGTGGTGCAGTCAAAATTCAGTCTACTAGTGAATGGGTAATGATTTCCTTCTGGGGAGATCAATATTGCCCCTATGTCGTATCCTAACACATTTAATGCACCATCGAAATACATTCTCCAGGAACCATCGGTAGAAGTACTTGCTTCTTCTAAGGTGATAGCCATCCAATCTTCGTCTGGGAAATCAAAGCTCAACGGCTCATAGTTCTCATCCGTTCTGCTTGCCAGAAAATCTGCTATGACACTTCTTTTTATGGCTTTCTGGCTTACATACTCGATGTCAAATTTAGACAATAGCATATGCCATTGTTCTAAACTTCCAGATAGAGCTGGCACACCCATCATGTACTTTAAAGGATCTAGCTTGGAAATCAGCCAAGTGGTGTGATACAACATGTATTGTCTGAGTCTCTTTGTAGCCCAGACTAGAGCACAACAAACATTTTCAATGGGAGGATATCTGGCCTCGCAATCGGTGAACTTCTTGCTCAAATAGTAGATGGTTTTTTTTCTTTTTTCCGGATTCATCATGTTGACCCATGACACACCCCATTGAGTTCTCGAATATGGATAAATACAAGAACATAGTTTTTCCTAGGATAGGGGATATCAGGATTGGAGTGTGAGATAAGTACTCTTTCACTTTCACGAATGTAGTCTGACAATTTTCATCCCATGCTCCAAGGCTATTTTTTTGAGAAGATAAAAGATCGGGTTATATTTTTCGGTTAATGAGATATGAACCGTGTTATGTAGTTCAATCTTCCCAGAAAACCCGAACCTCTTTTTGTTTTCGTGGGGGAGGTAGATTCTGGATAACCTTAACTTTATCAGGATCAACCTCGATGCATTTCTTACTAACCACGAAGCCTAATAACTTCTCAGATGTTACCCCGAAAGTGCACTTGCTAGGTTTCAGTCTCAACTGGAACTTTCTCAATCTCTGGAAGAGCTTCCTCAGATTCTCGACATGTTCATTCTCGGTTTGTGCCTAGACAATCATGTCATCAAAATAAACCTCAATTTCTTTGAACATCATATCGTGGAACAGGGTCACCATAGCTCTCCGATATATTGCCCCGACATTCTTCAATCCGAAGGGCATCACTTTGTAGCAGAAAGTTCCCCACATTGTGACAAACATGGTCTTTTCCATGTCATTGGGATGCATCTTAATCTTATTATACCCCAAAAATCGGTCCATGAATGAAAAGAAAGCATTCCCGGCTGTATTGTCTACCGAAGTGTCTATGTGTGGAAGAGGAAAGTTGTCTTTGGGACTTGCCTTGTTAAGGTCCCAGTAATCGACTCATATGTGTACTTTCCCATCTTTCTTCGGAATTGGCACTATGTTGGCCACCCACTCCTGGTACTTGACCACTTGAAGGAAACCGATATCGAATTGCTTCTTGACCTCTTCTTTGATCTTAAGGAGCATCTCAGGTCGCATCCTTCTCAGCTTTTGTTGCACGGGTTTGCACTCTGGTTTGATAGGTAGTTTATGGACTACCATATCTGTGTCTAGTCCCGGCATGTCTTGGTAAGACCATGCGAACACATCTCTGTATTCCTGAAGTAAGACTATCAAGTTTTGTCTTACTTCAGCCGAGAGAGTTATGCCGATTTTAACTTCATTTATATCCTCATCAGTGCCTAAATTCAAGATTTTGATCGTCTCCTCATGCGTCAGTATTTTTTTATCTTCTCTTTCTACTATTCTCAACAATTCGGTAGGCAAGTTGCACTCCTATTCATTTTCGCATTCATCAAATTCCCCGAGACAAATGGCTGATTCAAAATCCATATCCGGATCAGGATCATCAGTGCCTACAATATTGTTATCTAGGGACCTGAATGAAGAGATAAACGTGTATGCGTGAGAGGAAAATATCACACACGGAATAATCAAGAATTAAATTCGAAATAAAATGGAAATTAAGTACTGAAATGAAGAAAAGGATAAATAAATGAAAAGGAAATGAATCAAGAAAAATTGTTTGCCATGAAAAAAGAAAAATGCATCTTTTATTGAAATTAAACAATAATATTCATTCAACCTTACAAAAGATCACCTATTTCTCTGGGTATAAGCAAATAGGGATAGTTCGAATATTACTTTGAAAGACTCTTGTAAACCAATGGTAGTTCTTCTACCGACCCGCTGCTAGGCACGAACCCAGGTGGCAGAGGGTAGATTCCAGATCTATCTACGTTGTCAACATCTTCTGTGGTCACGGTATTGATGCTCAGATCTTCCAAAATCGCTTCTAAATCTGATGAGGTGGTCTCAAACACATAACCACCTGACTTGAACGTGTTATAATGAGGCGGGAATACCATGGGTTCCCATTGAAGTTCAACCCATTTAACCTGGCTTGTCTTTTTTCTCGGTTCTTCTGGATTTGCTTCCTCTTTTCATAATGACTGGGCTGAAAACCAAGCCCAAACTGATCTAACTTCAAAATAGGAAATACTGGATTAATCATTCCTTGCAGATGCTTCCTAAACCCTCTTCTGGTCCTGGCACCTCTTCCCAAAGTCTGCATGATCTCCACTTTGGTACACTTGGAAAGCTGAGGTTTACATCTTTCTTCCTTCTGCCACGAATATGGCATTCAAAAACTCTAAGGAGCGGAATGAACATTCTACCGTTTTCTCGTCTACTTCGATATATTGGGCCTCCGTGGTCACACTCACCACGATATCTTCCTTAGCATTGATATTTACTAAGTCCCCGTCAATAACAAATTTAACTTTTTAATGCAGCATGGATGGTACTACGCCTGCTTAATGGATCCAAGGCCTTCCCAAGATACAGTTATAGGAATGCATGATATTCATCACCAGAAACTCAATATTGTATGTGGCTGGTCCGATCGTTAGTGGCACCTCAATTTTTCTAATTATCTCTCTTTTGGTCCCGTCAAATGCTCAGACCACGTTCTGACAGGTTCTCATATAAGAAGTATTTATTGGTAACCTCTTCAATGATGGATCAACACACTTGGTAGGGCATGCCCCTTGCAATACGTAGTGACGTGTAATGTCTTTGTTCGGCCTTTTCCTCCGGATGAAATCTCATCATCTGAAAATGAGATGAGATTATCAGCTTGAATATTGTTCACCAGTCGATCCATCTTGCTGACTGGTATGTTCTACGGCATGAACGTTTGATTCAGGAATTTCAACAGTGCTTCTCGGTGTACCTCTGAGTTTAACAATAGTGCCAACATTGAAGTACGCATTGGCAAGTTGTGTAGCTGTTCTACAACACTGTACTCTCTATGCTTTAGGAATTTGAGGAATTTTTTAACTTATTCCTCCTTTATAGGTTCATTGATAGCCAACACATCCTCTTTGAAAGGCTCAAGTGGTCTATGTCCCACTTTGCTATCGTACTCTTTCGAAGTACTCACCTGGCATTCGTACTTCCACGGCGCTTGTCGATTGTCCTTGTATTGAAAATGCTGAGGTGTTGTGATCACCACATTGGCTTGTGTTGCTGTTGTCATCTTTGCTTTAGGGGTAATTATCAAAGGACTACCCTATCGAATCTTTTTTTCTGATGATTTTCTGGTAGCACAAATGTTTACTTCCAGGGAATCCTGAACTTCTTCGTAAAATTTTAGCTTTTTCTTGTCTATCATGATCTGGACTAATGATTTGAATTCTGGGAAATCTTGCACTTCATGCCCTTCCTCATTGTGGTAACATCAATGGTTACCATATTCATTCCTTGCTGCACATGACTGGGGTGCTAAAAGACCCGCCTTTTCCATTTGGCTCCATACCCAAGCCAAATGAGCTTTAACTTCTGAAACACTAGTTTTGACTCTCCTACCGTTCTCGGTGGTGACTGCATTAATTATAGTCTCCTGATGATTAGGAAAGGGATCTGGGCAGCGTTCGGTGTTCTAGAATTGAATCTCCTGATGATTAGGAAAGGGATCTGGGCAGCGTTCGGTGTTCTAGAGTTGAAACGGATCCAATTCTTATTCCACATTCGTTGTACAAGCCTCTTGAATGCGAGATAACTTTCTATCAAATGCCCCTGTATATCTCCATGGTATTCGCAGTGAGCGTTCTCATCATACCATCTTGGGTAAAGGGGCTTAATTGGCTCAATAGGGTAAGGCGACACCATGTGAGTGTCGAAGAGCTGTTGGTATAGCTTATTGTATGTCGTGGGAAAGAGATCGAACTGCTCTCTTTCCTTCCTTGGTTTTTTTATTTTGTTTAGAAGTACTGGATGATACAGCTGCATTTATTTTTGAACTTGAGATCGTAACACCTTTTTTGGCGTTGTAGGTGTTGACATTGTTGATCTCTCGGTCTTTGTTCTTCATGGGAGGCTTTTTGCTGGAGTCCCCTCCCTCAATTTTTATTTGTTTAATAGCCAATTCGATCATTTCACCTACCAAAACTAGATTTGAGAAACTTCCCGATGTGATTGCCACTAGGTGCCCGAAGTAAAGTGCTTTCAGGGTCTATAAAAACAACTTTCTGGTTTCCTTTTCATCCAAGGGTGGATGAACTTGCACAGACAAATCCCTCCATCTCTGTGCGTACTGTCGGAAACTCTCGTTATGCTTCTTCTTCAAGCTCTGCAGTATAACTCGGTCTGGTCTCATATCATTAATATATTTTTATTGCTCTAAGAAAGACTTGGCTAAGTCTTTCCACGTCTTGATATGAGATCGGCTCAGCTGATTGTACCACCGGATAGTTGAGCCGGACAGACTCTCTTGGAAACAGTGGATCAAAAGTTGGTCATTTCCCGTATAGCCTATCATTTTTTGGTAGAACATCGTGATGTGGGCTGAGGGGCAACTGTTTCTATCAAATTTCTCGAATTCAGGGACTTTGAACTTCAGTGGAAGTATTAAATCCATGACCAGGCTAAGCTTCATTGTATTTATTCCGCAGTAATCATGGTCCCCTTTGACCATATTCCCTTTGACCATATTCATCTGGTCTTCCAGCAACTTAATATTTTCTTCCATTTTCTTCGTTTTGTCCTTTTCATCGAAATCTGAGATATTGTAATCATCTATATAGTTTTCAGGATTTGTTGTGGAAGTTTGCATCTTTACAGCAGATGATACTTTTCCTTTGGTAGCAGAAGAGTCACCAGGTAGGATTCCGGGTGAAATAACCACCTGTGGGGTCGGTGGTATAGTTACCCCCCAGACGCACCTACTCCTGGTGCACTTGCTTACTGCAAACCTGAAAACTTAGCTACGATTTGATCAACCAAAGACTCTTGGCTTATCGTGATGGAATCCAGGGCACTATAACATTTTTGGGCTATCTTATCTTCAAGTTCTTTCTATAATTTTGCCATGTTCTCCTTGATTTTCTGGATTTTGGCCTCTATTTTTTCTCTTTTTTGTTCGAGTATTGTACGGATGATGTGTGTCTTGAGCTCATGGAGGTAAACTTGATGTTTTTTCTCTCTAAGACATGTTATGTTAGTTAATATAAATGTAAAAACATGGAAAATATAAAAAATAAACATGAAATATAAAATGCAAGGTATGTAATGCATGATGTATGTAATTTAGAAGCATTTATCCTGAAAAATGTCTGTTATTATGAATAATCCTTATTTAAACAAAAGTGTTTTATCTTTTAAGAGACATAAAAACAATCAAAGGTACATCCAGACTAAATCCTCTAGACCCCGAACATCCTCTAATAAGTTGACAAGTCTTCTTCCTTCATCCGTCACTGGTTGAATGCCTTGTTGAACCACTTTAGCTTCCCTTACTAGGCCTTGTAGATGACGGGCTGCCTTCTATACTTTATCCAGGAAATCAAGGATGACTGCATCTCTGGGCTTCACCCTTTGCTGAGCTTGTTCCCAACTGAAACACCACTGTAAATCTCCGTCAAAGGACACCATCTGAAGCTCGCTCGCTTGCTTCTTGAACCCATCCACAACAGCTTCTAACTCAGCCATGGTTTTGTCATCTTCCTCATGTTGTTTCTCCAGATCAGCCACCTGGATTCTCAAGCGCTTGTTCTGATGTTTACTATCTACTAAGTGCCTTTGAGCGGTCTTAAGATGTTCCTTCAGAGCTCTCTCATCAAGCCCCACAAACTTCTTTTTCAGGCTATGAACTTCGTCTTTCCAGTACTTAGAAATTCTTTTCAAATTAGAGTTATCCTTGACTTTATCTTGATACCACTTTCTCAAGTCTTCGAGCTCGAAACGGACTTTCTTCTGTTCTTTCTCCAGTTTGTCTACCCGATCTTTCTGAGTGTCGGTATCTAACTTCTACTGGTATCACTCAGCTTCAAGTTCCCTTACTCTCTGCTTCAGCTCATTATTCACAGCTTCAAACTTTGTCTTTACTATCTTAAGTTCAGAAGGGACAAGCCTGAGATGTTTCTCCATGGTCCGGGTATCTTCACAGTCTGACACCGAGATGTTGTCATTTTTTCTCAATCTTCACCACTCCAAATAATCCAGAGTAAGCATGTCTTTGGCGGCTACGACATCCATCCGAAATACCTTCTTCTATGATTCAACTACCTCTTTGATCATCTTTTTGTAGTTTTCTCCATGGTACATAAACTCTGATCCAGCTAGTCCGTATGTTGCTGGGACAAACTGATGTGCCCCATACTGTCTGAGTGCCAAAAGCGGATAATATCCAACTCCACCCCATAATCCAAGTAGGGTCATGGTGTCTGAATCCCCACACCGTAAAAGAATGTTACTATGGAACAACCAGTGGCTCTCCAAGCAATATCCCGGTTTTGAAGATGAGTGAAGACCTTCATCCACTTTTCCTTTGAAACATCTTCATGCCATTTCATAGTGATGAACTCTCCCAAAGTTGAATATATGGTGTTGAATCGACGGTAGGCAACCCCGTTAGTCTTCTGGAAGTGGCTGTGAATCCAGACTTGAAGGAGCTGAGCACACCCAATGAACCTTCCTCTGCCAGTTCTTCTGTATTGGTTAAGAGAGCGGAAGGTTTTAGCTAAGATTGCAGGTGCTAGATTTACTCGCCTCGGGAGTTATTCAAATAGCTCTACCACAGCTGCATCAATGTATCCCAAAGTCTTTGGGAATATAATCAAGCCATACAAACCCAGGGCGAACAGATCTATTATCTTCCACTCATCAAGATGGATCTTCAATAATTGCTTGATATGAAGCCAAGCAATTCCTTCCCCACTGCCTTTTAGTCGAGCCCGGTCAATTACCCATTTTTCGTCAACCCCGGTAACCTTGGCTAGTGCATTCTTGAAAGGCTGGCTTTTGATGTGTTTAATGTAGGCTCGCTTCAATTTGATACTTTCACAGTGCAGCAGTGTAGTGTACTCTTCGATGGTGGGCACCATGTCTTCCTGGTTAAAAGTGAACTAACTGTATCTCGGGTTCCAGAATTGAACCAAGGCTCTGATTAAGGGCTCATCAGTCTTGACATGAAGCAAAAGTGCGATATCACCGTACCGCTGGCTGAATTTATATTTTCGGTCACTCTTTCAACTGTCCCAGATATCCCGAAGCTCTTGCACGTCATTCTGTTTTAGGCTGATAGAGGCGTAGCTAACTAGTTCTAACACATATCTCCCTTGAAGACTGCCTCCCTTCTCTTTATGAGTCTTCTCGGACCATAGTCGCACCTCGGCGTTTTTTATCTCTTGCATTACATCCCCTTTTTTCATTAGTTTATATTATTTGTTTGTAACGAATACCATTTTAGGGATCAATAGCCTCTTTTTATAATGCAAATGCTAAAAAAACAAACACAAAGGAAAAAAGTTAGTAAAATAAAAAAATATATAAATGATGAAAGAAAGAAAAGTAAAAAACAAACAAACATCACGGTTAGGGTAAAAATATCATAGGTTTTGAAATAGGGTTTTGGGGTAGGCTCTAATTCTCTTTAATCTCTCAGTTTAGGTTCTAAAAACGGTACCCGAGTTCTCCTTGCTGGTGCCCCCTTGGGCTTGCCAGACCCTTAGTCCTAAGCCCATTACAAGCTTGTGTGGACTAAATTAAACTCGAGAGGAAACATTCTCTTATGCCTGTGCAATGAATAAATTCACACGAAGACATAAGGTATATGAATCCCAAAGGCTACTTGCTAGACCTGTGCGGAGAATAAATTCTAACGAAGGCGTCGCTTTTACCCCCACTTAAAACAGGGTTAAGAGCTCGGGTATAGAGCCTTAGATGAAAAACAAGCTTTGAAAGCTAAAATCATTGAAAAAACCATTAGTACAACTATTTATTTGAAAAAATAATCAAAAGTAAGTAATAAAGATCAGAAAATTACCTTAAAATTTAAACTTACTCTTTTCATTAAAAAGACAACTGAAAATTACCTTAGCCTGACTCACTTACATGTCCCCAGGGGAGTCGCCAAGTTGTCAGAACCGTCTTTCGGCTAGGCCCAAAATTGGGCTTTGACTTGAATAAAACGGATTAGAGTCACCACTGATCATTTATTTTAAAATAAATGGGCTGATCGGATATCTTATTTCTTACATGATCTGCGTCTTACCAAAGATATGCCGGATTCGGGAGTCGGTTGCAGTCAAGGAAGGGTTAGCACCCTTGAACTACCCTTTCGGTACTACGTAATTTCTAGTTGTCTTTAATTAAGAAAATGGAAAGATAAAATAAAAAGGTAACATTATCCTGATTACTTACCTCTGATCGGTTTTTAAAGTGTATCCTTTAAAGATAGAAATGTAGTGAAGTACAAAATTGGATTAAGATAGAAAGAATGTAAATAGGAAAATAATGATTAAAGCAAAAAAATAATAATAAAATAACTAAGAATAAAAATAAAACAAATTAAATAAAATGAGAACATAAATAAAGATAAAACAAAATAAAAATAAAACAACAATAAAAAAATGGAATTAAATAAAACAAATAAAACAACAACAACAAAAAATAAAAGAAATAAGGTAAAAATAATAATAATATATATATATGTATAATTTAATGGTTAATAAAACAAGTAAAAAGAATATATATATATATATATATATATATATTGAATACTTGGTAAAATAAAACAAAAAGAGTACATATATATATATACGTATAAGTAAAATATTAAAGAAAAAAATTAAATAAGAATGAAATAAACAATAAAAATATACTAATAATAATAAATAATCGTAAAATGACCAAATCGCAAGAAAAAATGAATTAGGGGGTAAATTTCGAAACAATTGGGGAATTAAAACTGATTTGGGGCAAAAATGAAAGGTTTTAAGAAAACGAGGGACCAAAAAGCCATTCCCATATTTTGTTTTTAAAACACATGGATCCCCTAGGGAATCCGCTCGAGTCACGAGTCGGCTTTGGTTGGGGTATATAAACTAAAATTTTAACACCCCACTTCATTTTTTAACTTCTCAAAACTGATTGAAGGCCTTCCCTCTCCCAAATCCTCTGCAACCTTCATCGTGTTCTTCGTGAAATCGAAGAACACGGCCGTGAAACCCAGATTCCGATGAGTGGCCATCTCGCCAGCCGCCATTGATCGACACCGACCACCGTTCATCGACGGCAAAACACAAAAAATATTGCTTTTTTTGAAAGCTCTCGACCCCATCTTTCATAAAAACTACCTTGTTTTTCAAAATAAGCCTCCTAGGGGTGTAGATCTAAAAAAGAATATATGAAACCCCTTTTTTGTTCCTTGGCTAAAAACGGTTTTTTTTCGATTTCTTGGGTCAAAAACGACCGAAAATGCGAATGGGATAAACATTCAAGGGCGGAATACATGAGGTAAAAATCTAACCTTTTATTTCTCTCGGAATTTCTTACAAAGGTGCTTCGAATGCTTTGTATCTCACTCAATATTTCGTCTATCTCGTGTGTATGATTCGTGTGTTGCTAATGAATTTTTTTGAGTACAAACATGTTTATTTATAGTTTACAAAAACTATTTTTAGTCCCGAATTTTCAGTGTTTTATTTGGACTAAAACACTTGTTATTTGTTGTTTTTGGGTGTTCCACGTTGTTGCGTCCGTGGTTTGTTGCTAGGGCGAGGAATCCGGCGGAAGACTCAACCTTGCTGAGTAGGTGATGTGGCACTGGATAAGAGATTGGGTTAGGGTTTTAGAAACCCTAATCGATTCGAGTTCTCGGGTCGTGGGGCCAGTTCGCGGGTTTGGGTCTGCTGGGTCACTTGGGTCACGTGGGGTGTAACGGGCTGCTGGGATGTAACATTGGACTGGGCCTGTAAATAAAAATAATAATAAAATATTTGTTGATAAAATAATACATAATATATAATATAATATATATATATATATATATATGTATGTTTCGGTCAGAAAGTGTGTCTAAAATTTCTTAAATACATATGCTTTTTGAGTATATTTTTCTAAGTGTTGATACTTGTACCCTTCGAAGCTATTCTTTAACACATTCTCTTCTTAGTTTTCGTGGTGAATTTCATCTTCACTTCGGATTGTCAAGAATCTATTATTGGATAGTCGATTAGAGCCTTTGACGGAGTTTTCTTGAGGAATCACATTCAAGAGGGTTCCTAGTAGGATAAAATCAACATCTACATCACACTATCTCCATCTTCAAACCATCTCTATCACATCATTTTTCAGATTTGGAGAAATTCTAGATTTATCGTTTGACTCATTTTGGTCTTTATTCTATCTTGATTATAGTTTCTTTAAATTGATATCCTTTCAGTTCACTTTACTTCTGTATCATTTTTTTGACGTTCTTTTTTATTTCCTAAAGTTCTTTATTGTGTGCCTTCTTGAAAAATAATTTAAGGCTATTTTGTTATTTTCATTTTTCTTTCTTCTTAACTGGCTTCTACTGGCAATAGTAAGTTATATTCTTAATAAAAGGGGGGGGGGGGAAGAAAAAACAAAGAATAAAAAAAGTTAAAAAAAATGACATGAGCAATTGAAGGAATTTTGAGCCTAAAATTACCATATCACAACTACATCAATCAAGGATGCTACATATAAAATTTTAGAATTTTTACACTTCGAGAACCCCTTGAACGAAGATCAAGTTTTTTCGTAGTTTTTTCATGTTTTGAGGTATTCTATATTTTTCTTTCATTTTTATATTTAGAATTCGTTTGTTTGACCTTTTTATTGATTTTAATACATATTCTAATACTTTCTTGATCCATTTGTAAGTAGGAATATAAAAGTTGCACAATTTCTTCCTCCTTACAACTAAATTCATTTGGTGTCAAGCTTTTTCATTGGACTCTTAGTGCTTTAAGGTTCATTGATAAGGTTATTCATCATTGAAGTGTGGTTGAGGATTGTGGAAAGACAATTTTAAAGACGTACAAGATCGACTAAATTCATTTTTTTCTCATTTTTCATGGTTGGCGGAAAATAGATAATCAATGTAATTCATTTTCCTGGTCAACTGAATTTCCTTTACATTTTTTGGAAAATGACTTACAGTTTTATTTTTTATAAGTAATTTTACGAACTTTTCACTTCAAAGCATAAACACTCAAAACATTATTACTTTATATTTTTAATATTAATATATTATTTAATATTATTTTAATAAAAGTATTAATTACTAAATTATATTTATTGAAAATTTTAATAATATAATATTATATCTTTTTTGTTATAATTATATTATTATAATAAAATATTAATAAAAATAATATTATTTATTCATTTCATAAAAATAATATTATTAAATTGTAGAATATTTAAAATATACTCCTTAAAATATAATATATCATTTTTATTTTAATATTATATTTTTTCAAATATTTTAATAATATTATTATTTGAATAAGTAATTGATATAATTTATAACACGGACCAAGTGGCAACCATGATAAAGTAATTTTTGTTATTCATTGAGGACTCAATTTTGAGCACCATAGATGTCAGGGTGTGAACGTTCAATATCAAAAGGTTGAGAGTTTATCTTTAAATTGATATTACCTTATATTTACCCCTGACTAATAAAAAAATTAATATAATTTATAATAATTTTATTTTAATAAAATATTATTTTAATATTTTTATTTATAAAATTATATATATAATAATTTAAGAATAATATTAACATAAATGATCTTAGATAAATTATTCTAATATTTTTAAAAATAATATTATTATTTTATTAATAAATAATTTTATTTATTGTATTTGATGTTTATAATAAAGAATTTTTAAAAATTTACGAACCAGTAGAAATTGAATTACACAACATCGTCCAAACACCGTAAAATGATTTTCAAAAAATATTTTATAAGAAATGTAATTCATTTTCCAAAATCATTTTTCCGTGAAAAAAACAAACCCTTAGCTACACTTGGATTTACAGATTATACTTTGAGTTGGTGGACACAATTTTTACAAGAATAACGGTTCTATTGTGAGAGAAAATGTGAGTCATGTGAAAATTTGAAACGAATTATGTTGAAAAAGTATGTTCCTACTATGTACTATTAAGACAACAAAAGTCGTCTTCAACACTTTACCCAGAGTATATGATCCATAAATAACTATGATGAACAACATCAACGATATCATTGATGATCTTAGTTTTTCAGATTCAAGAACGAATCTTTTTTTAGGAATGGGGGAATGATGTATGAACAAAGGCCCATGCACTTAACGACTTACTTTTCTTACTTGGCCCAATTGTGAGAACAAGGTCAAAGCAACTCAAAGACAAAATACAATCAACGACTCAAAATTTTGTAAGGGTTTGCAAGCCTTCATGACGAATCAAGAATTTTATAAAGAAAGCTCATGTCTTTAAGTCTTCAAGAACACTTGGATCACAAAATACCAATTTGTTGGCTCAAATAGCTCACAAGCCTAAAATATAATTAAGCCCCATTAGACTTTATATGAAATAATTAAAAACTAATATATTAAGCTTGGTATGCTGATTTTTAGGAGTTTCATCTTTATCTTTCCATGTGCTAAAAATTAGACTTTCTAAAACATTTGCATATCTCTTTTAATTAGCTATTCATGTATTGATTTTTATAGATTAATTAACTATCTTTTATGACATTTTGGTGTATCCTTTAGTTAACATATGCTTTTTGAGTATATTTTTGCAAGTGCTAATATTTGTTCCTTCGAAGCTATTTTCGAACACAATTTGTTCATTGTTTTCGTAGTGAGTCCCATCTTAACTCTTCGGGTTACCAAAAATCTATTCTTGGAGGATCGATTAGAGTCTTTGACAGAGTTGCTTGAGCAACCGCGTTCAAGAGGGTTTTGAGGACAAAACTAACATCTCCATCTTCAAACTATCTCCATCACATCATTTTCCAACTTTGGAGAAATTCTAAATTTATCGTTTGACTCATTTTTGCCTTTATTCAATCTTGATTATAATTTTATTTAAATTGATATCCTTTTACTTCACTTTGTTTTTGTATCAATGTGTGTGTGATTCTCAATTTTATTCAATGAAATAGGCACTCAATTTAAAAAAAAATATATAAAGGGTATTATTACAATTATCTTGAAATATATAAGATATAATTGTATTATTTTTTTAGTTGTATGTTTTTATCCTAAACCTAAACTTAAACCAAACGAAAACCCAATTAAAAAAAAAAAAAAAACTCAATATAGTTAAATCATATTGAAACTAATCAATTTCAAGTCTCGTATCCATTCTACACACATGTTTGTACTTTAACATTTCCAAAAAAAAAATGTACTTTAACCATTTTAATTAGGGGTGAATTACATCATCTTTCATTGAACTTTACTCTCTTTTCAGTATTTCATTCATCGTACTTTAAACATTTATAATTTACTCACTAAAAACTTCCAAATTACTTATGATATTTTTTATTATTAAAATATAAAAATAATTTAAAATAAATATTATTTTTTATTATTAAATTAAAAAAATTAAAATAATAATCACCAATTGTCGACCACCGCTAACCACTGTTGATCTTCAAACCCGACAGTCATTTAGTCTCAAATTTCATGGGTTGCTTTGTCTCAACCCATCGAGTCCTAATTTGATGATTGTTTACCCGAAAAATATCTTAAAACCTATAAATTTCAATTGAAACATTTCTACTTCCTCACTTTTGATCTCTTATTCATGGACTTCAAAACATGTTCTAACAAAGTGAAGGTTCGATCCAAGCTTAGAGGGTCAAGGTGAAGCGACCCATGAATTTCAGGACCGAATGATAACCATCTACGACAATCAACAACGACCATCGTTTTGATTTTCTCATTTTTGTTTGAATTTGAAGCATTTTTCGATAAAATGGAGGTCAGATTCGGATTCAATGAGTAAAGACGAAGTGACCAATGAAATCTAGGACCAAACGACCACAATATACGACCGTCGACGATGGCATCTAACACCGACGAATAATGGACGACCAACTTCTATTTTATTTTATATTTTAAATTATTTTATATTAAATATTAAAAAATAACATGTCATACCAAAATAATTTTGAAATAATTTTGAATGACTAAAGCAAGAACAATTCGAAAGTTAAATGAGTAAATTAGAGAAATTAGTGAATAGAAGAGAAGTAAAATTCAACGATGAATGATGTATTTACCCTTTGATTTGATTGTTTTAGTTTAATCCGAATTTAATAAACTATTAAATAAATATTGTGGGAGTAGATCGAGAAATTATTTTATGGACTCGATTTATCATATCATCCATGGTCTAGTGAATAAGATCCATTAATTTAAAAAAAATCTAAATAACTATAGACTATTTACACATAAAGAAAAGGTAAAATCCATCTTAAAAAAATGAGATGAACAAATGTTATTAGTTAAGATCAAAGATGATAGGATGAGTCGGGTCTAGGGATAGGCATGGGACCTGAATTCGACCAGTTCTAACTGACCCGAGATTTTTTTTAAAAAAATTCAGGTTTGAGTCGGGTCGGGTTGGATTCGGGTTTAAGGTGAAAAATATACGACCCGACCCAAATAAAAAAATATAATTTTACCTTATATATTTAGAAATAATTACAATAATACCCCTCTATATATTATTTTTTTCAATTAAATCACTGTTTTTATTTAATAAAAATAATATTTTTTTATTATTTCGGATCAGATCGGGTTCAGATTTTATTTCAAAAATTTGGGTCAATTTCGGGTTGGATAAATTATATATATTTTCGAGTCGGATCGGATTGACTGAAACCGGATCCAAAATCGACCCATGCCCACCCCTAATCGGGTCCATCTCAAATTATTTAGTAAATAAATGAAATTTGGATTGCTTAGCGGGTAAGGTATGAGTGAAAGAAAGGGGACGGATCGGGTCAATAAATGTTCATAATTATATTACACATTTATTTATATTTTTAATGAGAAAAAGCTGCAGAATTTGGGTATTCTACTGAGAAATGAAAATGGGAGTTTTGTCAAACAAGATTTCCAGAGAGGAGTTGAAGCCTGGAGATCACATTTACTCCTGGAGATACGCCTACATCTATGCTCATCATGGTTCGATTCTTCTCCTGTTTCTTCCTTCTTCTGTTTTTGATTCATTGTTTGTTTGTTTGATCGATCGACTAATAGATTTTCAATGTAAATAAAATCAGGGATTTATATCGGCGAGGGGAAGGTGATCAATTTCACTCAATCCCAAGGTGGTCGAGAAATAAGTACCGGAACCGTCTTGGATCGTATAATTTTCAGTTCGTCGTCTTCAGAGACTCGCAATTGCCCTAATTGCGGCGGCGATCAATCGATTCGCCGCGGCGTTATTTCTTCCTGTTTAGATTGCTTCTTAACCGACGGTGAATTATACCTATTCCAGTACGCCGTTTCACCGGCTTCTTTTGTCGCTAAACCCAGGGGAGGAACCTGCACCATCGCCGCTTCCGATCCATCGTCCGAAGTTCTTCACCGCGCTTTCTTCCTCCTCCACAACGGCTTCGGCGCTTACCATCTCTTCAATAACAACTGTGAAGACTTCGCCATCTATTGTAAAACGGGGCTACTGGTGATCACGAGGATCAGCGTTGGTCGGAGTGGGCAAGCGACGTCGTTTTTAGCGGCTGCTAGCGCCATAGTTTCTTCTCCGTTAAGGTACTTGACCACTAGCTTCACTGGCCTGGCTGCTGTTGGTTACGGGATGTACTGTTTCAGCCGGTTGGTTTCGGATATCGGGGTCCGTCGCGATGTCGAAAAGGTTCCTGTTGAAAGCCTTGTTTCCGCTTCTGCTCCCTTCTAGGAAACTTGATGATCACTCAACACAATTCAATCGCATTTTTTTATTTTCGATATCTGAACTCATTGTTGCAATTTTGAAAAAGATCTCAGTTGCACATCATTTGACGCTTAAACGAAATATTTATAGGTAAACTATGTGTTTAACGCTTAAACTATTACTTTTGTTCTACTTTAGTACTGAACTTTATTTCTTTTAAAATTATATTTTAATGTTTAGTTCAGGTTTTATTTTAGTATTTTTCTGTTGAAAATTTAACTGTAACCTCCTAGACACAGTCTGGATGTTATTTCCAAATCTAAGCGGCTACATATCGTATTCAAAAAATTCTTTTCATATTTAAAACAATGTTAAAATCCATATAACAATATAATATGAAATTATTCATTATAAAGGTTAGTACGATAAACATCTATGTTTCAATATATATATATATCAAAAATACCAATAATACAGATATATCGAGGCGGTAGCAAAAATAAGTGTCACCAAAGTATAACAAAAAAAGGTATGTAGAGATATACAATAATACAAAAATAGGAGTAGGTCCTCCTGATGCCAAGTCTTCTAGCCTACAATTTTCTACTATCTGAAACTGTTAAATTTACAGAATGAGCTAATAAGCCTAGTGTGCTCCTTAGGTATACAAAAAACATACGGATAAAATATTTCAGTAAAAAATAGTTTATCAAACATATTTTAAAAACATGACCACTACCCTCATCCGATCACCAGAATGCGTAGGTTCACCAGAACCATATACCCACATGTACACCCGGTAAAGCCTTATACATATAGCATAAGGACATTCGGTAAGGACTTACCTTGAGCACAAAGTAGAGGAGCATGCAGTAAGGACTTACCCTGAGCACAAAGCATAGGAGTCTGCGGTAAGGTTTTACAACTCATAGACTAGGCATGATATTCTTCCTCCAATAATACCCCCAATAACAGTAATAAATATGTATGTATTCGAGTGAAAATGATAGTTTAATCCATTAAAACATAAAAATATTCTAGACCTAGAAATCAGATACATAAAATACAGAAACCATAGATCATATCTGAAATATACAGTAAATCCGATATCATATAAATATTATTCAGAAAATCAGGTATCGTGTCGTAAAAATATTCAGTATTATCATAAATCTAAAACAATTCATATGAATAGTTTAAAACAATAATGTAACACCATCAAGAAATACACCTGTACCGGTCTGAGTAGTCTGATAAGAAAGCCTACTACTGAGTTTACTTGTCATACAACAATATAGGGGCTAAATTTTAATAATTTTAAGTATTGAACTAAATTCGTAACAAGTGAAAAGTTAGGGACCAAATTGAAAATTTCTAAAAGTTGTAGCTCAATTTTAAAGTATGTGAAAAATTTAGGGACTTGAACCTGAATTATCTCATTTTTATAGAGTAACCCTAAAATTATAAACCCCAAATCTAAATCCCCAACCCCTAAATTCCTTCTCCCTGTTGGCCTCTTTACCGCTTCAATTCACTGCCGCCCCAGCCTACGCCGCTACCCTCAAAATGACATATATCCTGCTCTAATCAAAACTCGATACATATCCCGTCATGAATTGGCATCGTTCGTCATAAAACTCGTCGTGAAGTCTCGATATTTTCAACCCACCGCCGTGAATTTCGTCGATTCCGACCAAATCATCGACTGTCGTGCCTCACTGCCTTCACCATTGTAATCATCGGTGCAGTGCGACCAAAACCCGACCGGGTTCGTATCGTAATCATTTTCATCGATCACCGGCATGGGTAAGCATTTCGATCATTTTATTTTATTCCGATGGATTTTGGCTTATTTTTGGATTGATTGTGGGTTGTTTTGGTGTTTGGTTGCTTTTTGGTTAATTGGTTGTTGCCCCTATCCTCGTCGTCCACCGCAGACATTGCCACATGCCTTCAATACGCATGGGCATCATTTCAGTCAAGTCTGCTGAGTATTCTGGAAGCTGATTCAACTCGGGCCGAGTTGACGAGTCTACTCAACTGGCTAACGGTCAGACCAATCAACAGTCGATTAATCAGAAAGCAATTAAACACCAAACCAACCCACAATCAATCCAAATATCAGGCAAAATCATCGGAATAAAAGAAAATGACCGAAACGCTTATCCACACTGGTGATTGGAAAAAATGGCGACGATGTGCAACGAACCTAATCGAGTTTGGTCGCACAACACCGGTGATTGCAATGGTGAAGGCGGTGAGGCACGATGGTCGACGATTTGGCCGGAATCGATGAAATTCGTGACTTCGGGGTTGAAAATATCAAGACTTCACGATGATTTTTATGAATAACGATACCGATTCACGACAGGATAAGGGTCGGATTTTGATCAGAGTAGGGTAACGATCGTTTTGAGGGTAGTAATGTAGGCTAGGGCGGCCGGACGGTCGCGAATTGAAGCGGTAAAGAGGTCGATAGGGATAAAGAATTTGGGGGTTAGGGTTTTTATTTGGGTTGATAATTTTAGGATTACTCTATCGGGGAGGTTTATTTTTCACTTATTTATAAAAATGGGATAATTTGGGTTCAAGTCCCTAAATTTACCACATGTTTCAAAATTGAGCTATAATTTGTAGAAATTTGTAATTTTGTCCCTAACTTTTCCCTTGTTACTACTTTAATTTGATACTTAATATCATTAAACTTTAGCCCCTAAATTGGGGTGTGACATTACCGATCACGATCAGCGACAGCGCTAGATCCTACGAATCAAAAAATCCATATCAGAATACTAATATGAATAATAATAATAACCCTATTTAAACAATTTACATATACCTACAAGTAATTCTCGAGGAATGCAGATCGTACGGATCTGAAGGACTGGAAGCATCGGATTTGACCGAACCTCATCGGGTAAAACTCGAGTACCTCATTATTTTGAAAACCGACCGGGACCGTTGCCTAGTCCGGTTCAATCTACACTGGTTGAACCGCTATTAGTGAACCGGTCGGAACCGCTGAACCGTTCAAACTGGACCGGCTAAAAATCGAGAAAAACAGAAGAAAAAAAACCGCCAATTTTGTTTTTTTTTTAAAAAAAAATTTAAACCAAACTACGTCGTTTGTTAAACGAGCCAAGTCGAACTCGAGTATTGTTGAGCTCGACTCGAACTTGAAAACTTTAAAAGTAAGCTCAACTCGACTCAAACTCACGAGCTAAAAATTATCAAGTTCAACTTAAACTCGAAATATAATATTGAAACTTAAACTTAAAAGGCTTGAACTCAAAAAAAAAATTAGAAGCTTGATTGAAGCCTAAAATTCGAGCTTGATTGAAGTGAAAGAATGGTTCACTCAATGCTCACCAAAAGGCTCCATGACTTTGAATGCCAAATTACCTCTATTATTTATAGAAGTTAGTTGGGATGCTCTTCTATGTTTATTAGCCATGTGGGATTGTTTTGTTCTCATATTTTTACTCTTTAGACTTTTGGGATGCTCTTCTATGTTTCTTAGCCATGAGGGATTGTTTTAAAAAAAAATTAAACCAAACAATATTATTTTGCTATGATTTTTTTAGCCCCAAATTTATTTTTTAATTATAGTTATATAATTATATTTATTATTTAATATATTTTACCTTAATTATTATGTTATAGTTAATTTGAATCATTTTGTTTTACTTGATTTTATGATTTTTAACTTTTATATGTTATGACTTGCTTTGAATATGACTTGTGATATAAAAAATTATTTTTTATTAAATATTTTTGATATTTTTATTTAATTGTTTTAAATAATTATGACGTTGTCCGGTTCTTCCGACCGGTCGGACCGGTTCGACCGGTTGAACCAGTGAACCGGTAGCATGACCGGTTCGCTAACCGTCTGGTTTTGAAAACCACGGAGTACCTTCATAAAATATATTCTCAAATCAATTTCATAGTCAAATCCCAAATAAATAAGCAAAAATGCTAAAAATACTAAGCATTTTCATATTAACGGGATCAATTCGGGATTTCGGGTCAAAATTTGGCAAAATGGATCGCAAAATCAGACTAAAGACGTTAAAAAATTTCAAGATGGAGGTTTTCAAAAACAGTTAACGTCGATCAATAGTTAACGGTCAATAATTAATGTTTGACCAGTTTAAATAGGGTCGGGTCGAGTCGGCCCAAATTCAAACAACCTATAAGGCAGTGGAACTTCCCCATACGCAGTGGCGGTGTGTGGGGGCGTGTGTAAGGCCTTTGGGGTCAAAAAATTCCTACGTACGTTTTAAAGGGTTTTGTTACACCTACCAAGCTCAGTTCACAACGGTGAATGGCGGAGAGTTCGATTTCAAAATGTTAGAAACTTGGCCTTTCTCACCCATTACACGCCGGTGACAACGGAGACAATATGGAAACCGGTGGACTCGGGACGAATCAAGGAACATAATGGCATGAGAGGTGTCGAAAACGGAGCAACGGTCGGTGACAAAACGTCAATCAAAGGTTTCCTTCTATGAGAGGAATGGTTGAAAAGAGAGAAAAAAAAGAGTTGAAACTCTCTAGAAATAGAAAGTTTCTAATTTTTGGGTTTTAAACCAACACTTATGAAAAAATGGTATAATTACATTATAGGTCTTCCAGTTTTAGTACTTTCCAAGTTTAAATATAGATTTAATGAAAATTTCACTTTCACCCCCAAATTTTAGTTAAAATTTCAATTTAGTCATCGAAAAAATTTTAAGAAACTTTTAGGCCTTAATTTGGAATGTGACCTTAACGATGAAGTTAATGCATCATTGCAAGGTAATGTTATGTCATCATTGAAAAAATGTACTACAACAATTTTGTTAAGTTTTTAATGAAAATTTTTAGAAAAATAAAGATTAGGTGTCTAATTGAAATAAAGTATAGTTTAGGTACTAAACATGTAGTGTAGCCAATATTCATTTATATTATCTTGAACAGCGTTGTTAAAATGTTGAGAGTTGTTAAACTCTTGGTTAAATATAGTGGTTTTAGTTTAAAATGGTACAAGTGACTACAATGAATAAAATATAAAAAATAAGGTAAAAATAGAATTATTAGAAGTTGAGATTTAACTGAATACTCTTAAAATAGGGGAACATGATAGTGTAATTATTATAATATTAGATTTTTATTATATTATTATTATATTATACAAATTTTGTTTTTATATTTTATAAACTATTAAAATTAAATTACTAGAGGCGTATTGATTTGTTTTGTAGATTTGTTAGTGAATAACATTAGGTAATGTAACTCTGGTGTGATTAGGTGATAATCACATTTTCTCTCATCTTAAATAAACGACAAAAAAGAAGAGTGTCTAAAACATAATTTTTTAAGTTATAGAGACTTAATTAAAAGGTAAAAGGTCATTTTTTTTTCTGTAGTAGACCTAATTTATCATTTTTCGTCTCTATCGTATTTTCACATCAATTTAGTCCCCGAGGTTGTTCAATTACATCAATGTTTAAAATTTTTAATATTGTTTAGGGCTTAGTTTAGGGGTTTAGGGTTTAGAGGACAAGGGTTATAGTTTAGGGTTCAATATATAGAATTTAGAGTATTAAGTTAGGGTTAAGGTATAGAATGATGCAATTAAATAATTTTGAGGGCTAAATTGATGCGAAAATATGATAAGGGTGAAAATAATAGTTGAGTCTATTATAGGGGCATAAATAACCCTTTCAGCTAATTAAAAATATTAAAATTTTTAAGATCAATTTAATTTTTTTATTTTTTATTCCCTAATCATGTGTTTTAACACATAGTCTCTCCAAATTATAAATTAAAAAATAATAACTAAATAAGACATTAATTGATAAAGTTATAATTTTCTAATTATAATATAAAAATTCAAAGTTTGGAGCAAGGTTTCAAAACCTTTTGAAAAGTTTAAAAACCTTTGGTCTAGGGTCTTATTGTCTCAAAAGTTTCGAAACATCTTTTTTTGATTAGTTTGCAGTAATTATAAGATAATATATTTGAAATAAATTAATTATTTAAAAATGAATGCTTAAACATCTCTACAGATATTATGTTTAAATTTGATTTGAGACCTCTACGGATAACAATCATCTCTTTAATCTTTAAGGTCACTTGACTAATACTTAAACATTATATTTTATTTTATTTTGATAATTTAGACATTATATTATTTTTTTGAGGTAATTTAGACATTATATTAAAAGAAGAACGATAGGGTGGTTTTCGAATCCTGACCAGGTCACATGTTTTAATTGATTGTAGGATTATTTTCCTTTAACAAATATTTTTCTCATGTTTTAGTACACTAAATTGTAAGCGTCCGCGAATCCAGAAATATTTATCAGGGTGGACATATATGTTAGAGTATGCCCAAAGACCAATCATATGATGATTGTAATGATACATTTTATTTACTAATTTTATTGAATAAAGGTATTTACACTATTATTTTCATATATATATGTGTTTAACATAAACTGGAAGATAATAAAGTCCATATAATAACATAATTGTTATTATTAAAAGATCCCTAGTCAAGTATTATTATGGGCATGAACAATAATAATACGCTTAAGACTAACATGTTATTGATTGATGACAATGAGTTGTCATTGACATAGAGATGTCAGAATTGATACATGATTATATTGTTAGAGAACAATGTATTGGATTGACCCACCATGAGCATATGTCTTGGATTATTATACGACAGTCATAACATTGCTCATGGTGATGACTATATGTATGATCCTCATACTTGCGACCAATGCTATCCCAACATATATTATTGTATGTTTTGATGCAGTTAAGCATGCTCAATAATTGGTTGCTCTATAAAGACTATTATTGAATATATCTCGATATACGTAGTAGGTGTGTATGATTAAGATAGGATTTGTCCTTCCTAAATAATAGGAAATATATCACATGCCACTTGATTGAGTGAGACTAGAAATGCATGGCCATGCTCGAATTAGTTGATATGAGATATCACAAATTATTCATTAATTAAAGTCTACTCTAGATATCAAGAAACAATAGATGAGCTATACAAGTGTGACTATTCCAAACTTGTGTCTATTCTAGATATAAAGGACAAAAGAATGTAATACATAAAAGAGTTAATCACGAAGATGATATGTCGAATCATATTTTCTTGTAACTTAGGTGACAATGATATATTGCTAGATGACACTCATTGTATGTAATATTAGAATTGTTCTAATAATTACTGCTAACGTTACAAGAACCTACAGGGTCACATCCTAGGATTGAAATGAGCAAAGATGTACAATTTGTTGTACGTTACTAAAATATATCTAGAGTTAATATATGTATATTTGATATACATATGTTTTAATTATCCCAAATATTTAATTTAAATTAATTAAATAAAGATTTAATTAATCTGAAATAATAAAATTCTAATATGTTAGGGTAACTTGGATATAAAAAGAGGTATAAGGTCTAGCATCCGTTTTTACACATTATCTTCTGTCGTTTTTTTCAAAACAGTTTTGGGAAAAGCAAATATTGCTCTCAATTTGGTGATCTGAGTAGAGGCCGAGACGTGGTTTCGTGAAGACTTATGATTCGAACCGATTGACACCACCATTAGACTCTGTTGCCCTTGATGTTTTTCAAAGAACCCGCTATAAGTATTTGCATCCTTTCCACCCGATTTCAGTTTATCATACTTGATAGCTGGTAAGACCATCAAATTTTTATTTCTGCTACGCCATTGGGTGAGTCGACGATCCCAACAATATATATATTAATTATTAAAAAAATTCGTATAGAATAGACACAAATACATTTTAGGGCAGACACCCATAATAAAATTGACAACTCATATAAGAATTTCATAGGTAATACAAATAATTTCACATTGTGTATGAACCATTTAGGGTTGTCCGATTCGGTTCATATGTGTTTCTTTTAAATAAGATCCTACTGGTAAAATATTATTTATCAGAGTTTATTTTACCGTTTATAGTCGTTACAGAATATTTAATATGGTTTATGGTCATTAGAATAATGTTTATGCTAATTAATTACTTTGTAACTGTTATAAGATCTTTTACCATTTTACCCCTATGTTGAGCCTTTAAATGGATCTTTAATTTTCCATTGCACTTAAAGAGAAATCATCCTTAAAGCAAATTGTTTGCTTTAGAAACATTCTCTTTGGTTTTTATAAATCTGTTCGGAGCATCGCTTTGAGTTTTGAGAGAAGAATAGTACCATCAAGTCCACTCCATCTTTCGAGTGTATAGAATTTGGAGAGGCATGCTAACCTCGGGAGTCATTCGTCCATTGTAACAATTACACACAATGGGACGAATTCACTTCTAAGGCAGTGGTTAATACCACAACACAGTTAATCGGTTCTTTTCCTATATAATTCATTTTATATTTTTCTAATTTGTGTTAATACCTCGTTTTGCAGCAGACTATTTTCTAACAATTTAGAAGCGAATTCTATGAATGCTACTAACAAAACATGACATATTTTCGTTACAAGAATTCTTAATCCGAAATCAGGTTTGATTATTTTTTTAATGGAAAGGAAAAATATAGTTATATGTGTTTTATATGTTTGTAAAAATACTAAAGAAATATGTCGGATTTAATCTTTAGTGTTAAGCTATCAAATTGTTTTGAATGATAAGTTCTTAACAGCCTATAGTTAACGTCACAAATGGTATTTAATATTGCATTAAAGTTTGATGAAAAAAATTTGTTTGTTAATTCAGAAATGCTTGCAATAGCATTTGCCAAAGTAATATTATAAGATTTTTAACGTTTTTTTAGTGATGCAATGTCTAGAATAGTGCACGTGTTTAATGTATAATAATGCTCACATTAAGAAATGCATGTGTTTAATGCATATAATCTCATTAAGAAATGCATGAGATTAACGTTGAATGCTTTAAAATTTACTATAACAACGTGGGATGAGACACTAGATCCCTTAAGCAATGTCAGGGGTTCAAATCCTTGCGTTTGCGAATTGAGCAAATTGAGTTGGGAGGGTCGCCCTCGCCTCTGCAGTGCCTGATCTGGATTATTCAGCTAATAGATCGGATACCAGTGATTAATTCAAAAAAAATTACTATAGCATTATTATTCTTTCGATTATACGCTTAGAGATGTTATAATATGCAATTTTTAATGCCTGTAAATATCGATTAAAAGCTATACATTTTGAGGTTTAAGAGTTGAAATTTAAAATCACAATACCATGTAGCCATACACCTTATTAAAAAGCACTTCTTAAATTGGATAAGGTGATGCTGCTCCATTATTAAATACTGAAATATGAAATGTTGAACATTTTTTTATTTGGTTACATAAAATTTAATAGTTTATAATTAAACGCTTAATTATTTAATGCTTTAAAACATTTATTATTAAAGCTGCGAAAATACATTGAATGGGATAATTATGGTGTTTATATGCAAATTTAATGCATTAAAAAATTGATGTTAATGATCATTATATATATATATATATATAATTTCTTTTTATTAATGATCATTTCTCTTAAATTATATTGGTTAAAATGCTTTAAACGTTTTATTAATGATAATTTTTTCTTAAAGTTATGAGTTTTTCATTCCTTTGATGCTTTATGAGTTTATAGTATAGAAACATTGAATGTTATTTTAAACCGGAGTTTAATGGTTTAATCAGAATAATACCTTGTGGTATGGTATTAATGTTCAACGAATTTGTGTGATTGTAAAGGTTTCAATAGTAAATATGGAACGTTTCAAATTGAATGTTTTATTAAATAGCTATAAAAAAATTTAATAGATATATAAATGTTGGTGTTTATCAAGCATTCAATTTTGAAATTCTCATTCTATAATTAAGAGATGACATGATTATAATGTTATGAGCATTAATTAAAATATATGTATGGGAGATAATGCATGTATGATAGTTGATATGTAGAGATGAGAAATTATTTATTTTCACGTAGGGTAAGATTATTTAGTTTCTGAATACTAATATGAAAATAGATGTTAACCTTTTGTCGTACTAATAATTTATTTTGAGAAATTTATAAAGGTAACATGACAACTAGAAATTCGCCTACTAAAGATCATTTTGAGTTGAAGACGAAACTGATAAAACTGGAGTGAAGATCACATGCATGGTGAGAGTGGACAAGTGTCACACCCCAATTTAGGAGCTAAAATTTATTAATTTTAAAGTATCGAATTAAAGTCGTAAAAAGGGAAAGGGTGGGGACCAAATTACAAATTTCTAAAAGTTGTAGCTCTATTTTGAAACCTCTAGAAAGTTCAAGAGAAGGTCTTGAACCCAAAATTTATCATTTTTACCCAGTGAAAAATAAACTTTTCCCCAACCGGTTAACCCCCAAAATCAAAATCCCTAAACCCCCAAAATTCCTTCTCTTATCGGCATCTTTACTGTCTCAATCCGCCGTTGTCCGCCCACCTCGCTCGAGTCACCACTACCAATAGACTCACCATCGAATGGTGATCAAAACCTGACCCATATCTCATCGAAAACCACTGTCGTTCGTTGTGGATAACTGTCAAAGAGTTCGACGAAACCACCCATGCACGCCTTAATTATTTTGCGATTCTGGTCGGTAACGTTATCATCTCGTCTCACCGTCGCCATATTCGAATTCACTGGCATCATCGACTCAAAACCTACCCGAAGTCGTTGCCCACTTTTATCATTTTTTCGATCACCAGCGTGAGTAATATCTCCGACTCTTTTTCTTGTTTATTTAAGTAATTTTTGTTGAATTCCGTTACTGAAATTGATTGATTGAGGTTAGTGGAAGCTCGTGGATGAATCAACCGATCGCCCCAGCCCTTTTCGCAGTTGTACGCGACGCCACACGCCGGTGGTGTGTGTGGGGTTTGTTTTGATCCAAGGAGTTTTCCATAACCAGGTCGACTTGACCTGCCTGCCCAACCAGCTTGATCCGACCTGACCCGGCTGGTCTGGTCTAGTTGAGTGAAATCGGTTGAGTCAACTCACTGAGTCAACTCGTTGACTTTGAATGAGTAAACCCATTGACCGTTGACTTTGACTTTGACAAAAAAGTTAATTTTTTTGAAAAAGCCTATTTTATGATTTTCGACGTCTTGAGTCTGAATCTGAAGTTCGTTTTGCCAAATTCGCACCTAGTAAGCCGTTTTTCAGTGATTTACATTCGGATTCAATATGGTTTCTCAATTAAGTTCAGTTTCTGACGTAAATTTGGTTGCTATGTATTCGAGAAATTATTGGACATTGAATTAGTGATCAAATGGAGTTTAAATGGTCAAACGCTATGACATGAAAATCAAGGTAATACTCTACTACCTGTTGTATTCTTTTCGAAACCCATTGGAAAATGGTAAATGCATGAATGTAAATGATTGGTCCATTAGGTTTAGTTGACTATCTTTGGACTCAGACAAAAATTGGAATAAAGACAGAACACCATATAAGACTTAGATGACTCGTAAAAGAAATTGGTAAACTGATCAAAAATAAATCTCAGTTTAAAGATTTAATCAGTAAATCAATCAATCTCAAAACGCATAAATTCTTATTAATCTCATTAAAGATTAAATGTTAGAAATATTTGGATAAGAAATTATCAAAAATAGCACTATGGGGTAAAATTACAAAAAATACTCTTGTACTGTAAAAGGACCAATACATCCCCTAGTAGTGAAAATAACCTCCGGTGATCAAATGAACAAAGTACTCTGAACTCTAAGGGAACTAGAATACTTTCAAGCTTAAGTTATTTGAAGTAATGCCACTGACATAATTAAATGAAATGACAATAATACCCTTAAAGTGTAAAAAGGACTATGGATGAATATGATAAGGAGATGACCGAGAACTTATATTATGACCAAGTTGAATTGAATGGAAGTAATGTATGTAATCGAATTTATAGAAACGACAAAATTACTCAGGAAACTCCTAAGCAACTGGGATAAACTTGAATACTAATTGAATTAAGTACCTCGATAACCTTGAATTAAGTGAATAACTTGGATAAGTCTGGAAACACCGATGATCATATATATAGATATATTGTATCATCCATAAGGGTTTTGAATCATGAATCAATCACGTCGATGTTCCCTGATATCGTTGCAATGTAGAAATGAAATAAAGACCATTGGAATATCTATTCGTCTCCCTAAGATCCATTACGCGATGATTCTGAAGATGATCAATCCGACAAGAATTGTTTATATTAAAAATTAAATTCTCTAGAAGTGCAACGATTTGACTAGTTAACATATATCATTGATGGGACTTATACAATTCGAGTTAACTCAGTATTTTTTGATAGATCGACACAAATATTAAATGCCCTAAATCTCGTTTCTCCCTTATTAGATCAAACCACTAAGAATTCTCCAAGAACCTAATGCCCTAAATGCCTCTAATTTCTTGGATAATGGAATTATTCTTGTCATCTGAAAACACAAGTAACTCTAATGAAAAGGATTTTGAATACTTTTCTGATTACATAGTGCCTCTGAAAAATATTTGAATATTATATGATCATGATAAACCACGTTCTGAATAATTGATGATTCTGTCAGCTAAATAATTCTTTTGATGGTGATTCTAATTTCTAACATTCTATCGGTATACTGAAGATCTGCGTTTCCCTTCCCGATAAGATTATCAAGTACCTCCGAATAATATATGGAACCTCTAGTGTGTTCCTTGAGCATCATGTATGTTTTCTCTGATTTTAAAAGAATGTCTCTATTATCTGGAATACAGTCTGACCTCTGATTTCTGCTATAAACTTTGATATATGTTATGATCTTTGATCACTTCTCAGATTAATGATATCTCTATTTACTGACTGAAATTTATTTTAATACGGGATACTCTGGGACTCTGGTATGATTGAAGAAACTGGCAGGTTCAGTCGCTGTTGGTAATTCCTTGTATAGGTTCAGCACCGACTGGCAATTTCTTATGGACCTAAGGTGACTCTTGGTTGGGCTTATGGGCCTAATGGTAAGACCTTATGGACCCTAAGACACTCCCTTAGGGATGACACCACTGCTATGTGCTTTTGGGTAAGACCTTATGGACATGAGGGCACTCCCCTCAAATGGGCACCTACGCTTCGGCTAGGGTAAGACCTTATGTACCCAAGATGCTCCCTTAGGTTGGCTTCTATACCCTTTTGGGCCTTGGGTAAGTCCTTATAGATGCAGTTTTGGGGAACTGCATATTGGCATTTGGTTAGAGGGTCCTCTATGGTTTTTAAAAATAAATTTTAAACTGTTACCATTTTAAAAATATCTGTACATTTTCACTGGTTTTATGGGAACACACTAGACACCCTATTCTAATCTACTAAACCTAGTCTTTGAACGTTTACTCTGAATTTAAAGCTTCATGTCTTTTACTACCTGAGAAATCAGTGGAACCTCAGCTCAGCATAAAAATCTGTAGATGTTTGAATCAATAAGGAAAGATATGTTTACTTATTATTTGCATGTCCTTCAGCATCATTTGATAATATTGTATTATTGAACTTTCCAAAGCTCACCATGTTATTCACAATTTCATGTTAAAAGGATTGAACTAGTGCAACTATCGACATCAGTAAGGGAGTTCCACCGGCGTTGCTTGCAGAGTACGGTGAATGTGATTAGGGGGCATGTAGCTTGTATTTTGTTTTATATCCGAGTTTGGAATCTTTTTTATTTATGAATTGTTAAATTGTACTGTTGTGTTTATAAATTATTTTATGCTTTTACCTGTTTTAACAAAAAAATTAATTTTCTGGGATTTTTACGGTGGGTCGCTCCAGTGTCTATAATGTGACACCTCGAATCGGATCGGGTCACTCGTATCGGTCTGTGGGTGTTAGATTTAGCTATTTGGGAATTATGATTCTAACTACAACGTCAGATTTTTTAGCCTTGTTACTGGTTAATTCATGCTTTTTAAATACATGAATTAGAATAAATAAGTTAGTCTTTAATTCTTAGGGGAAATATTGTGAAATGAGATAAACCACTAATTAAGACTAAGATAGTAAAAAACTACTAATACTAAGGTTAAGACAATAGTGAGCCCAAAATGTGTATGCTTAATAAGATACTATTGTGAGTAAAAGTATAAAACATAATTCTTTAAGAAACCTTAAGAAAGAGAAAATTCATAAATGATTTATTGAAAGCAGTGTGATATTATGAAAGTGCATGTCTAGGATTGGTTCTATGAAGACATAGTATTTAAGCGTGCCTAGTGCGCCACCTCTATTTTATAGAAATCTATTTGGTGAACTGTTCATTACTATGCTCATTATTCTAATTTTATAAAATACTATGACAAGTTAAACTCTCTTTAAACTTAGTGCAAAAGTTAAAAGAGCAGATATTAAATTGGTAGAGTAGAATACTAAATTTAGTCATAGTAAATAAAATATGTGATGGTTTATTTAAGGTTAATATATTGAATATTATGAATAAAAAGGTGATAGACATTAATTCTACTAAAAGGATGATTTGTAGCCATTGAGTATACTCCTAAATATAGAAAATGAAAAAAAAATTGTCTATCCTAAGGAGTTGTTGAAATCTTTTTGTGAAATACTTTAGATAATTTTCTTGTTGTTAGGAAAAGTTGAAAACTCCCAATAAACATTGTCATAATATTCATAATTTCCTAAACAATTATTATGAAAAGTTAGGAAAATCAAAATTCCTTTTGAATGAGAAAAAGTCATGAAGGATTAAAATAATATATAATGAATTTAATAATTGTTTGAGAATATAATCATGTGCAAACAAAATTGAATTTGTTAAAGTATAGTTTTATGGCTAAAACTAATATCAAACTTTACTCAAATATGAATGAGTAAATGGGAAGGAGAAATTTTTTACATGTTATCTAAGACACTTATGAATTTATTTCTATCTTAAAATGTTAGAAATGTAGGGTGTCTTAACATGATTATTAAAGTCAGAGAGGAACCTAGTTGACCCGCTTACTAAAGGTTAAAGTCAGAAATTGGTACTTGATTCGTCGAAGGGATGGGTTAAAGTCCATTGGTTGAGGAATTCATGGTGGATACCCAACTTAGTTATCTAAATTCAATGTGGTCAAACAAAACAATGGAAAAACTCATAGTGTACATTTCTACTTACCTATCCCTATGGCGAATAATGTACATGTACATGATGAGTTTAATTGCTCTTAATAATTCATAGCCTAGGTCTTCGTGAGAAAGACTTATTGAATTTACTAATTTTGGTTCAATATATATTCTTAATAAGTTCATAACCCAGTGTTGAGTGGGCAGTCCTAATGTAAATTACTAGATGAACTTACCGCTAGAGAAGATAAGTTTTATTAAAACTCTTAATGAATTCAAAACCAAGAGTTTGAGTTTTCCTGGTGAGAATAACATATTGAATTCACTGATTAATGAGGTGGAATATATATTCTTAATGATTTCTTATCCCAGAGTTTGGGTGGTTCATTTATAAATGAATTTGAAGAAATTCACCATACCTATCGTGAGGTTGAACTGCTGTAAAAGCTCTTAATTATTTCATACCCCAGTTTAGGTGGTTTATGTAGAGATAAATCTTCTGAAATAAATTACGTAAGTGAGAAGGATTAGCCACCTCTTATGAAAATGTTGGGTCATTTTTTATAGTACACTTACTAAAATCTTGAGTAAAGATGGCTATATATATACATTCATTTATATACTTTGTAGACACATAGAGGACTTCAGTGGATGAAGGGGTTAGTTGTGTGCTATGAGTTCAACCTAATCTTAGAAAGTTCAAGATTCGTTCACTTATCTAATAGAAGAATTGCTCATCATCACTATATACTAGTTCTGGATACGTTCGTTAGTGCTTAAGCAACTAATATCATTATTGCTCTTCTCGTGTTTTGCTCCAAATTTCACGTTTTTACAAAAGAATTCTTTTGTATTAGTGGGGAAATGTTAGATATATAAAGAATTTCACATTGGGTATGAACCATTTGGGATTGTCCGATTCAATTCACATGTGTTTCTTTTTAAACAAGATCATCTCGATAAAATATTATTTATCAGAGTTTATTTTACCATTTATAGCCATAACAAAATATTTAATATAGTTTATTTTCATTAGAATAATGTTTCTGAAAATTAATTACTTTGTAACTGTTATTGGATCTTTTACCATTTTACCCATATGTTGAGCTTATAAATGGATGTTTAATTTTCCATTTCTTATGAACTTCAAGAGAAATCATCCTTAAAGCAAATTGTTTGCTTTAGAAACACTCTCATTGGTTTTTATAAACCTTTTCGGAGCGTCGATTTGAGTTTTGAGAGAAGAGTAGCATCATCAAGTCCACTCCATCTTTTGGGTGTACGGAATTTGGAAAGCCATGCTAACCTCGGAGGGCCATTTTTCCATTATATCACTTACACACATCAGGACTATTAGGATAAACGATTAAGCTCGATTGAACAACCGAAAATGTGCCAAGAGGGGATGAATTGTCAACTTAAAGTTTTAGGGAGTAAGGAGTGTAAAAATAAGGAAATTTTTAGAATGATTTATAGTGGTTCGACTTCTCAACTAAGTCTACATCCTCTACCTAAGTTCTTCACTTAGGATTTTCCAACAAATTCACTAATTTGTTCTTTCTTCTTCAAGAATTACGAGTAACCCTTACAACTCCCTATCTTTTCAAAACCCCTTTTAAAAAAATATAAAAAGAAAACCTCTTTAAGATAGGTGTTTACAAAGACTAGGCTCACTAAACACTAATATTTACAAGAGAAATGAAAATAGCAATAAAAAGCTCTTCTTTTGTGTTTGATTTCTTGGATAGGTGTTCTAACTCTTCTTTAAGTGTCCTCAACTTGTTTTTATATGTTGGAATGTGTTTGTGGATGTTTCTACCCGTTGAGGATCATTTTTCTGCAAAATAAAACTGTCCAGGACAGGAAGTATCGGTACTCCTTTAATGAGTATCACTACTTCCTTTATAATTTTTAAATCAATTAACTATTACTAGCCTTTGGGCTTGACCAGTATTGATACTATGCTCATGGTATCGATACGACTATGTAAAGTAGTATCGATACTCCTTTGAATATCGATACCTATTTTGCATTATGGAATTTGAACTATTTGGAAAATATTGGTAGTATCGATACTACCTTTATAGTATCGATACTTCTCTTACCTTTTGCTATCAGTACTACGTGAATAATATCAATATTGTAAGGACAATATCGGTACTACTTACCCAAAAAAATCAGTTTTGTGCTCAAATTCTATTTTAATGGACTTTGAATTATTTTTGAAAACTTTTGAAAAATTTGAACAAATTCAATTAAGTCCAAAAACATTTTTCCTTAATTTGTTATATCAAACCATTATAAAACTTAGTTCAACAAGGGCGAATTTGCTTCTAAGGTAGTGGTTAATACCACGATACCGTTAGTCGTTTCTTTTCCTATATATTTCATTTTATATTTTTCCAGTCAGTGTTAATGCCTCCTTTTGCAGCAGTATATTTTCCATCATCCACTACTAGTTTTAAAAATAGTTTCACTAGATAATTTTTAGGGTAAATAATATTGTTGGCCACTCAACTATTTAGTCCTTTTACTTTTACTATTGATCTTTTAATTTTATCAATCAAACCACTTAATTATTTAAGTGTATTCAATCGAATCACTAGTCGTTAACATTTAACAGACATAGTGACGTGACAGTTAAAACATTTTGTATAATTACACATCTAGTGATTGGTACTTACATATTATACTAATTTGATCCTAATTTTAACAATTAAAATAAATTTAATCATCAAATCATATTATGCAAAGGGGTTCAATCCTGAAATCCTTGGATGATAATGGGAATGCTCAACTGCTGAACTAACATGCATTTTTGGTCTAAGGTATACAATATATGGTATATATTATGTATCATTGTGTAAATTCTTAATATTTTACATATTTTAATTTAAATTCACACTTAACATTAAAAATATTTTATGTTTACCTTAACTTATTAATTATATTTTATTTTTTATCTTAACTTAAAAATTTATTTTAACTTAAAACATATATTTTAATCTTATTTTATCTTAAAAATACTTTATTTTTATCTTAACTTATGAAATATATTTTACTTTTATTTTAATTTAAGATATATTTTTAAAAGTTAATATAAGAATAAAATATATTTTTAATTTAAAATAAAATAAAAAATATATTTTTTAAAATAAAAAAATATTTAATAAGTTAAGATAAAAATAATATATTTTTTAATGTTAAGATGTGAATTTAATTTATTATGTGAATTTCAATTAAAATATATAAATATTAAGAATTTACACAGTGATACAAAATATATACCATATATTGTATATGATAGATAAAAAATGCAAGTTAGCTAAATGGTATTCATTGTTTCCAAATTCGAACCCCCTTGCATGCATTAGTGTGCGCTCTATTTTCTTTCCACCCTAGGGAGACACATGTCACCCTATGATTGGTGGAAAGTATATTGAATTAAAAATAAATTAAAATATAATTAATCATCAAATTAGATGATGACACATGACTTCATCTGATTCAATGATTAAATTTATTTTAATTTATTAAAATTATGGCCAAATTAATAGAATATATAATTATCAATGACTATATGTGTACTTATACGAAATGTTTTAACTGCCACATCACCATGTCTGTTAAATGTTAACGACTCGGGTTTGATTAAATACAATTCAATAGTTAAGTGGTCTGATTGACAAGATTGAAAGATTGATATAGTTGAGTGGTCAATGGTTAATTTACTCTATTTTTTAGTTACTCGCATAATTTAATTTGAATAAAAATAAGGGTAGACTATATCATTGACCATTCAATTATTTAGCCCTTTTACTTTTACCACCGATCTTTTAATTTTGTTAATTAGACTACTATATTATTTAAGTTAAAAATAACCTCAGTGACCAAATATGCCTTATAATATACGATTTTAACCAATTTTTTTTGGATTTGCCAAAATGACCAACTAAATTGCAATGCGATCGATAATTCGCAACGCGATCTCCGGTATCGCAAATCAGTTTCCAGATTCGCAACGCGAACTTTGACTATCGCATTGCGATTTACATATTCGCATTGCGATAGTCCAAGTTCGCGTTGCGATAGTCGAAGTTTGCGTTGCGATTTATTCCAAATTCGTTGTGATAGTCGAAGTTCGCGTTGCGATAGTCGAAGTTCGCGTTGCGATTTTCCAAATTCGTTGCGATAGTCGAAGTTCGCATTGCGATTTATTCCAAATTCGTTGCGATAGTCCAAGTTCGCGTTGCAATTTATTCCAAATTCGTTGCGATAGTCCAAAATCGCAACGACTGGTGGTATTGCATTTGTTTCTGAAGAATTTTCTCTAAAAAGATAGTATTCGCGCGGACGTGTCGAAGACATGTATTACCACGACCACGACCACGAGACGGCAGCGGCGGCGTGCGAGAGTCCCCCTTGTTCTCTATCACTCAACAAGGAAGTGGAAAAGCCAAGCCTTAAATACCATTCCCAATAGTGTTTCCAATACCATGTGGGATTGAGCATTACCAACACTTGTTTCCAATACAATGTGATTATTCAAGAAACAATTAACAATCATGCACCTTAAAACAACTGAATCAGCAACCAATTGCATTAGTATTATACGATTATATATGTCATAATTAAAAGTTAATCTACAATCAATCGCGATTATTGCAATTTTAAGCAAAACATTAAAAAATAATATCACTATTTAAGGCTCAATCACACATAGTATTGGGAACAAGTGTTGGTAATGCTCAATCCCACATAGTATTGGAAACACTATTGGGAATGGTATTTAAGGCTTGGCTTTCCCACTTCCTTGTTGAGTGATAGAGAACAAGGGGGACTCTCGCGCGCCACCACCGCCGCCGTCCGTCTCGTCTCGGGTCGTGTCGTGGTCGTGGTCATACGTGTCTTCGACACGTCCGCGTGAATACTATCTTTTTAGAGAAAATTCTTAAGAAACAAATGCAATACCACTAGTCGTTGCGATTTTGGACTATCGCAACAAATTTGGAATAAATCGCAACGCGAACTTCGACTATCGCAACGAATTTGAAAAATCGCAACGCGAACTTGGACTATCGCAATGCGAATATGTAAATCGCAATGCGATAGTCGAAGTTCGCGTTGCGATAGTTGAATTTGGAAAATCGCAACGCGAACTTTGACTATCGCAATGCGAACTTGGACTATCGCAATGCGAATATGTAAATCGTAATGCGATAGTCGAAGTTCGCGTTGCGAATCTGGAAACTGATTTGCGATACCGGAGATCGCGTTGCAATTTAGTTGGTCATTTTGGCAAATCCAAAAAAGTTGGTTAAAATCGTATATTATAAGGCATTTTTGGTCACTGAGGTTATTTTCTCATTATTTAATTATTCTCAATCAAGCCACTTGTCGTAACATTTAACATATTTGTGATGTGGCAGTTAAATATTTTGGTATACTTATACATTTGGTCACTGTTATTATTAACACATTCTCTCAGTTTAGTCATATTATTAATTTTTTTGAAGTATGACTATGATATATTCATTTGTCGAAAGCATCATCAACAACGTCTTGCCAAATACATGCTGAACAAATACATTCATGACTATCATAAGTAAAATATAAAAATAATCGACTTAAAAAAAAAGGGATCACTCTAACGTCCTTGAGCACCAAACATAGAGGAGAAAAACTTGAAGAATATCCAAAACGGGCGAATGAAAAATCGATCTCCCCTTAACGACAATCCCGTCAAGCACAAATATCTGATAACCAATGGAACGTCATATAGAAACAAACGAAGAAATCAGACATTGGGAAAGCAACCAACCACGAAATCATGCAGAATCACATACCTAAAAGAAGACCAATAAAAAAACATGCACCGAAAGTCTAAAAAGATTGGTAACCATGATATCATTTATAAGAAAAAGGACCAAGAGAAAACACTATTATAAATATGCTAATATAATTGAAGACTAGTAAAATTAGATAATAATTAACGAAAAAGAGAAAAAAAAAAGGCCAGGAGATGACCGTGAAAAGTCACCACCGCAGCTTGGAAGTGTGAAAATTGTTGTATCTGCGGCCAAAGATAAATAACAACTACAAAGAAAAAAAGTCCTTTTATTAATAAATTAAAATAAATTTAATAATTAAATCAAATGGTATCACGTGTCATTATTCAATTGGAGGATTAAATTTATTTTAATATATTTTAATTACAACTTTTTTATACATGTTATTGTCGCCCTTTGATTTCAAGAAATTAAATCATGCAAAATTAAGAAATATTTTAAGAATGACAACATTTTTTTATCTTTTTTTAAAAATATTTAAAGTATATATTTTTCTCTTCCTTTAACTTATTAAATATATGTTAAAAAATTAAATTAAGAATAAAAATAAAATACTTTTTTTTGAATTTAAGATAATATATATATATATATATAAGTAAAGTTAAGAATAAAATATATGTTTTTAAGTTAAAATAAAAATAAAATACACATTTTTAAGTTATGATAAGAATAAAATATTTTTTAAATTAAAATAAGTTTAAAATATTTTTAAGTTAAGATAAAAATAAAATATATTAAATAATTTAAAATAATAATATAATTTATTTAATAAATTAAGATAAAATATATACTTTTAAAAGTTAAAATAATAATAAAATACCTTTTTTATATGGAGAATAAAATACAATTTTAAAATTAAAATAATAATAAAATAGATTTTCAATTAAGTTAAGAATAAAATATATTTAATAAGTTTCGATAAAAATAAAACATTTTTTTTTGAAGTTAACAAAAAACAATATTACGAATCTAAGTTAAGTATTTATACATTAAAGTAAAAGTTATATAAAAGAAATGTTGAAAGAAAACATTTTCAATTAAGTATTTTTTTTAGACCAAGTAGTGCCTTAGGCTTGGTGGTTTGGTGATTAGTTGGTTTTCCATGTGTCCCTAGATTGAATCCCCCCTCCCTAATTTAGATTTCTTTGTTTTCTTTCAACACATGTCACTCTTTCCTCCAACTGAATGGTGACATGTGGCACAATTTGATTCAATTATTAATTTTATTTTAATTTATTAATAGTAGGAATAAACTAAGAGAATGTGTAAATTACAATGACCAAATGTGTAATTATACCAAAATATTTATCTGCCATGTCACATAATTTGTTAAATGTTAACGACAAGTGGTTTGATTAAGAATAATTAAATAGTTTAGTGGTATGATTGACAAAATTGAAAGAATGGTGGTAAAAGTAAAATATCTTAAATAGTTGAGTGGTCAATGATATAGTTTACCCTAAAAATAAATAATATATATTGATAATTTTGAATAAGCTTAATAATAAAATAAGTGTTCAAACTATGCCTCGAAAAATGTTTTAGTGCCTAAATAAATTTTTGCTAAAAATATATGTCTAATGTTTCTAACATTACATTTTTAAGTGCTCGAACGTTAACAACCGTTAAAAAACTCTAATAAGTGACACATGTCACGTTATGATAATTTTGAGAATTTATTTAAAAAAAATCAAAATAAAAATATTTTTTTATTAAAAAAAAAAGCACATCCATGCTCCTTTTCCTCTCCCTCTTCTCCATTCCTCCTTCCCCCTTCCACAGTCGTCAGCCAGCCAATTGTTAATGTCACTGCTACCGACGTCGACCCCTGATCAAACTCCCGTTGGCCTTTTGTTGTAATCTACCACCATTTTTCGTGGAGAAGCGTTTAAAGGTTTGCTGAATTTTAATTCAATGTCAATGTTCTTCGTTGATTCCAGTCGATTTCGGCGTCCATAAATCACACCGCCACCACCATTAGAATAACCATGCAATTCCGATCAAAACTCAATCATTCGACGGTGATATGTTAGATAATATGTTAATCCGAGAAAATG
Source organism: Hibiscus syriacus (assembly GCF_006381635.1). Lineage (NCBI taxonomy): Eukaryota > Viridiplantae > Streptophyta > Magnoliopsida > Malvales > Malvaceae > Hibiscus > Hibiscus syriacus. Next base: position 242,804 of record NW_024063304.1, on the reverse strand, counting down.
ATAATAATAATAATAATAATAAATATTATTATATAATCAAATGAAGCAAAATAAATAAAACTTAAAGTAAAGGCAATAAATTGGTTTACTCATATTTAGACACTGAATCGGATGAGTAAAGTAACATAAATCGAAGAAGAATTTTGTTGAGGCCTGTATGAACAGTTTCCTTAAGATAGATTTGTCCTCTCCTAGGTGTTTCGAGTAACGTTGGATGTCGGTCTCCCAGGATACAACAACAAACGACCACAACAATAAGAACAACCATAGTGATCAGTGGAACACAATCTTGTCTTTCTTTATCATCGGAAAGAACGAATTTGAAAGGAATTTTTTAAGTGATTTCCTAATTCAACTTTGTGAATTGTGTCTCAAAGTTGTCTCTCAAAGTTATGTCTCAAAGTTGTTTCTCAAAGTTATTTCTCAAAGTTGTGTCTAAGATTGTGCCTCAACTAACCTAGTTATAGGTGAGGGGATATGAAAAAAAAGGTTAGGAGCTTTTGATGAATGGTTAAAACATTTCATGAAAAGGATTTGTTGAAAAAGCTATATAACACCCTAATTTAGGGGCTAAATTTTAGAAATTATAAAGTGGTGGATTTAATTAGTATTTTGGAAGAAAATTGAGGATTAAATTGTAAAATTTCAAAGTTGGCAGACCATTTTAAGAAGTGCATGAAATTCAATGGCTAAACTCATGATTTGACCATTTTTCTTTATGATAAAATATAAACCCCTTCACCGTGCGCAGTTTCCATATTGTTTCCCAGTTTTCCTCCTCAATCAACCCTCCTTTCAACTCCGATCTACTCGTCGTCCGACCTCCAATCGATGAACCGAAACCACCATCGTGTTATTTGTCGACCGATGAACAAAACCCCCCAAACCTTTCGTCGTGAATCATCGTCGTTCGTCGTTAATTGCAGTCGGAAGTATCGTCGGTATTAACTTGATTTCAATTGGTTTTTCGTCGATTCACGACGATCTGACCATCCGTTTTCGACACCTCTCGCACCATCATGTTCCTTGCATCGTTTTGAGTCCATCGGTGTTCTCCGTTTCTCCATCGTCACCGGCGCGGGGAGGGTCAAAGCTTTCGATGTTTCATAATCGAGCTCTCCGCTGTTCAAAATTATGAACTGAGCTCGGAAAGTGTCTCAAAATGCCTTAAAATAATTATTAGGAATTTTTCCGGGAATTTTCCTACACCGTATCACTGTTCAAGCGCCTCACGCGCCGCCACTGCGAGTAGGGATTGCCAATTTTGTAATTAATTTCTGTTAGGGTGATATTTATGTAAAATTCGGGTGTTAGTTTTGTATATATCTTTAGAATGTGGCTAAATTTGTAATTAATTTCGGTTAGGGTGATATTTGTGTAAAACGGTCGACTGTTGACATGCGTTGACCATTGACTGGCGTTGACCACTATTGACCAAAACTTTGACTGGCATTTATCGGGCGTTAAACGACCTTTGACTTCGACCGAGTATACCTATTCTGACGTTTTTCGATGTCCTAAATTCATTTTTGGGGTCTGTTTTACCAAATTCGAACTCGGTAAGTTGGTTTTCACTGATTAATCACCCGATTCGATCTGTTTTTCAGAATTAAGCCCCGTTTTTGATGAAATGTTTATTGTTATGTATCTGAGGAATTATTGGAAGATGATTTCAAGATCAAGGTCATTCGAATGAAATTTAATGGTCGATCAGTATGGCATAGAAATCGAGGTAATACTTCACTACCTCTTTATGCTTTATGGAACATGTGAATATTGGTAAATGCATTATTAAGATAATGTTGGTCTCATTTGTGTAGTTAATTAATTTCTACACTCGATCTGAATAAGGTAAAAAGGTTTAGTAATTGATTATGGTTCAGATGACTTTTTATAAGAAATTGAGGGATTGTTAGAATTAGATTACAAGTTATGTGCTTAGTGATAAAGAAATCAACCTGGATCTGTAACTTATAATTTATTTCATCAAAGGTTAAATGTTAAAGGTACTTGGATGAGAACTTATGAGAATACTCCGGTAGGGTAAAATTATGAAAATACCCTTAAGTTATAAAAAGACAAGATTTGACTATGGAAGTTGGATAAGAGGCTTTTAAAGACATATTGATCTGATGAAACTACTGATGTGCATAAGAAATAATAATTTTGTTTTGAAAATATAGATAACCGGTTTTTAACCCAAGAGGATTTGGTCAAGAATCTAGGAATCTGTTAAGGAATCATTTCAAGATTCGAGAATGTTCGAGAAAGCAATTAACCATAAGATCTCTAAATTATATTATTTTCGTTAAGAGTTAATACCGAAATTATCTGGTTAAGAAATTATGAAAATGCCCTTGAGAGGTAAAATAGTCCGAGTTGACCCTGAATGAGAAAGTACTTTGAGGATTCGTACTTAACTCGATTAAGTACGGATTTGATTGTTAAGATCCTGACTTAGTGCAGAAAAATTCCTGATATTCCATTTGTAAAATCTAAGAAGGCACTTGACCGAAAATATCCGAGTTATAAGTAATTACCTGAAGAATGATTTATTAATGGTGCTCTTTTGTCATAATTGTTTGAAAAGACTGAAGCAAATGATAAGATTAAATTAAATAATAAGATAGGATGGAAGGAAAAGATTAAAATACCGTAGATCTATAAAATGACCAAAATACCCCTGTAATGAAAATGACTCAAGAATATCACCAAGCTCAGGAATGATTGGATATCCTCGAGCTTTGAAAAGAATGGAATAAAACTAAGCACCAGAATAACCAAAATACCCTTATGACCTAAACTAAGTAGAGGTGTTGGATTAATTAAGGAATCCAAATAAACATGGATGCAATAATGCTCTTAAAAGTTATGGATCACATATTAAGCCGAGCAACCAATGCTAGTGTTATATCAGTACCTGAACGACATAGATGTCAGTTGAATGCGTCTTTGTATTCTCAAGTTTGGCTCAATAATAATTTTGGAAGTATTCAGCTCAACTCAACTCTAGATCGCATTCAGTAGTAAGAATTTGATATTTGTTAGACAAATCGACCACGAAGACCAAATAGAATTGAACGGAAGTACAATATGTATCCAAAATTCAGAAACGTCTGGACTACTCTGGAAAATCCCGAAGTCACTAGAATAGACTTGACTACTAAATGAACTAGGTAACCTCAAAGACCGAGGATTAAAAAGAGTTTGGAATAAGCCTAAAAACTAGGATGAACTTACGTGATGTATCATCCCTATGGATTATAAACCACAAATTAAGTACGTCAGTATTTCCTAATATAGTTGAAACATGGAAATGAAATAAAGACTATTAGAATATTTGTTCGTCTCCTTAAGATATATTCAGTGATGACTCAGAAGATGATCTATGGATAAGAATTTTTGGTATTAAAGAGTAAATACCCTGGAAGGTTAATGAATTGACAAGTTGACAAACATTAATTCTGGGAGATATTCATATGAAGTTGTTTGATAATGAAATCAATCAACATAATATCCTGAATCTTCATTTCTTCCTTATCAGCTCAAGTCTCATTCTGAATAACTGATGATTTCATTAGTTATTGATCTATTCCAATAATGATTCTAAATTCCAGCATTCTATTGACATACTGAAGATCTGTGTTTCTCTGCTTGATAAGATTATCCAGTACCTCTGAATAATATCTGTAAACTCTGGTGTGTTCCCTAATCATATAAATATTTTATCTGATTTTTGACTTGAATTATGTTCTGATACATGACCTGAATTCTGTTATGATATCTGATCTGGATTCTGTTATGATATCTATTATGAATTCTGTTTTGATTTCTGATATCTCCGTTTACTGATGGAAAAATGTTTTAATTGGGGGGGTATTATTGAAGGAAGTATTTCTGCAGGTTCCTCGACTTTGTGCTCAGGGCCTTCCAGGTTGTGTGGGTTGGGTGTATGGTTCTGGGGAACCTACACAAACAGATTGTGAAAGGATGGGGGTATATATATATATATATATATATATATATATATATATATATATATATATATGTTTTAAAAGATCTGCATCTTTTTACTAGTTTTACGGGAACACACTAGTTAATCTATTATGATCTCTTGAACTTAGTCATTCGAAATACTTATCTGAACTGAAAGCTCATTGTCCATTACCCCTGAAATATCAGTAGAATCTCCGTTCAACATAAAATCTGTATATGTTCGAAACCAATAAGGAAATATATGTTTATCTGTATCTGCACGTTCTTTAGCATCATCTGGTAGTTCTGTATTACTGAGCTTTCCAAAGCTCACTCTGTTACTCACCATTGTAGGTTAAAAGAATTGTATCAATGCAGTTATCAACTTTAGTAAGGGAGTTCTTCCGGCGTTGTTATCAGAGTATGGTACATGTGATTAGGGGGCATATAATTGTATTTTGTTTTATATATGAGTTTGAAAAATTGGTTTATTTCTGAACACTGATAAGTCATTTTATGATTTTACATGTTTTAAGAAAAGTTTTAAATTTTCCGTTATTTTTACAGTGGGTCGCTTCGGTGGCCCTAATGTGACACTCCAGATCGGATCGGATTATCCACATCGGTCTGAGGGGCTAACAAGCTAATAGATATAATTGAATGGATCAACTTTAAACTAAAAAATAAGTCCATTCACTAAGTGAGATTAGTTATTACTATTCACCAAGTGACATAACTTATTATAAATAGCATCAATTTTATTCAATTAAACTATTATTTTTCCAATAATCCCCCACATGAATGAAATTGATGATTTCAAACACTAACTCAATATGGTGATAGATAATTGTAAAATAAAATATAAAATTTGTCTTAAGATTGTTAGATAATATGTTAATCCAAGATAATAATAATAATAATAATAATAATAATAAATATTATTATATAATCAAACGAAGGAAAATAAATAAAACTTAAAGTAGAGGCAAGAAATTGGCTTACTCATTTTAGACACTGAATCGGATGTGTAGAGTAACATAAATCGAAGAAGAAATTTGTTGAGGCTTGTATGAACAATTTCCTTAAGACATATTCGTTTTCTCATAGGTGCTTCAAGTAACGTTGGACGTTGGTACCCCAAGATACAACAACAAACGATCACAACAATAAGCACAACCGTAGTGATCAGTCGAACACAATCTTGCTTGTCTCTATCACCGAAAAGAACGAATTTGAAATGAATTTTCTAAGTGATTTTCTAATTCAACTTCGTGAATTGTGTCTCAAAGTTGTCTCTCAAAATTGTGTCTCAAATTTGTTTCTTAAAGTTGTGTCTAAGATTGTGCCTCTACTAACATTTTTTATAGGTGAGGGGATATGAATAAAAAGGTTAGGAGCTTTTGATGAATGGTTAAAACATTTCATGAAAAGGATTTGTTAAAAAGCTAATAGGTATAATTGAATGGATGCAACTTTAAACTAAAAAATAAGTTCATTCACAAAGTGACATGACTTATTATAACAAGTCTATTCACCAAGTGACATGCCTTATTATAAATATCATCAATTTTATTCAATTAAACTATTATTTTTTCAACATGATCATGATGACCGGAGATGACTGACGACAGTTGGTAATGAGGTTGAAATGAGGAATTTTAGTTTTTTTAGGTTTTTTATAAATAAATTAATCTTTTTCTAAAATTTTTTAAAAGGAATATTTTTAGAGAAAATAACCTCAGTGACCAAAAATACCTTATAATATACGATTTTAACCAATTTTTTTGGATTTGCCAAAATGACCAACTAAATCGTAATGCGATCGATAATTCGCAACGCGATCTCCGGTATCGCAAATCAGTTTCCAGATTCGCAACGCGATTCTGACTATCGCATTGCGATTTTCCAAATTCGCAATGCGATAGTCCAAAATCGCATTGCGATAGCACTGTTCACCGTTACGATAGTACTGTTCACCGTTGCGATAACATTGTTCACCGTTGCGATAGCACTGTTCACCGTTGCGATAGCACTGTTCACCATTGCAATAGTGATCAAAATAAGAAGAAAACTAATCAATAATGATCTTGAAGGTAGTTTACCTGAAAATAAATATAGTTGAAGGATCAAATCGTGAATGAAGCTGATTGTTATCTATTAGCATTGTTTATCATTCTATCTTAAAGATTTTTAATTATTGAGTAATGTTTTGTTTGTGATGATTATGATGATAGTGAGCATTGTTTATAATGAAGCTGAAAACTGTACAGGGAGACCAACACATGGTTGGCCATATGAATTTTCCATGGACCAATTTGCTACTGGGTTTGAAGCTAAAACATTCCATGGTTTAGTATTTGCCTGGTCTTGATTGATGAGCTATCACTGTCTCTCTGAAATAATGCATCAGTTTTGGTTCTAGAGATGTTTCACTGACATACTGGAAAAACATTTACTGTATGAAAAAAAAGATTAAATGAGTCTTAAATACATCAGCATCTGTTAATTAAGAACTAGACCTATTAAAATAATATTAGAAAAAGAAAATGCAGTTGGATCCAGATCTTGTGAACAGTACTATCGCAACAAAAAAATCCATTCTTAAACAAAATTAAACTTAAATAAATCCATACACCATTAAAGAGAATTCAAACAAAAAAAATCCCAAGTTTGAAGTTTTTTTGCATCCTTCTGGACAGAAAACAACAGTAATATCGCAAATTTGCAATGTGAACAGTGCTATCGCAACGGTGAACAGTGCTATCACAATGCGATTTTGGACTATCGCATTGCGAATTCGGAAAATCGCAACGCGAATTTGGAAAATTGCAATGCGAATTTGGAAAATCGCAATGTGATAGTCAGAATTGCGTTGCGAATCTGGAAACTGATTTGCAATACCGGAGATCGCGTTGCGAATTATCGATCGCATTGCGATTTAGTTGGTCATTTTGGCAAATCCAAAAAAAGTTGGTTAAAATCGAATATTATAAGGCATTTTTGGTCACTGAGGTTATTTTCTCATATTTTTATTATTAAAAAATTAAAAAAATAGAAAATATAATGGTATACACCTAAAAATATAACTGCGAAAATATTGGACACCTATTTTTAACAAAAACAAAATAGGCACAAAAACATATTTTTCGAAGCATAATTTAAATGCTTATTTTTGTATTAAGCATTTTGAATAAGAGTTAGTTTTTACTTATTTTTCTAACTCCAAGTTTAAAATTTATAAATAAAATTTTTTATAATTTATATAATAACTTTGATAATAATTAATTTTTTATATTTACTCGTATGTCAAACATTACAAATAGAAGAAAAAAAACGATTTGAGAAAACATAATTCAAACAGTAAGCCTATAAAAATTAACAGTATGTACGGTATTTGCACCTGTAAAAACCGCAGTTAAAATTTAGAAATGACTTACCTCGAGCTAAAAGTCGGTTAAACGGTCGGTCATATCCCTATATAATGTTTTTTCCCTAAAGGCAACAAGAAAAAGAAACAGATTTACAATTTCCCGTTTGTTCCATTAATTTCTACAACTTCATGGCAGAAACCGCCGCTAACTCCGCCACTTCGACCGCCACCTCCGCCGAGGCACCGACGCTTCAAGAAACCAAAAAGACCGCCGAGGCGCCTGTTCGATGGGCCGATTTGGAAGACGATGCTCTAGAAGAACCGAGCGCTTCCTCAACATCGGAAGAAAAAAGTGCGCCGGAGTTGGGAGTTGAAAACCTAACAATCGACGAGAATAAAAAGATCAACAAGTTCCTCGATGAACCCGAGGACTCCAACATCAAAGCCGTATAGATCCCTGAACCTAAATACTTTAGCTTTTTTTTTGTCTTTTTAATTCGACTGAGATTTAGGGTTTTGAACTTCCGTAACTTTTTGCTTGATTTTTTAGGTTACATCAGGCGATACACCGTACACATCAGCTTTGACGTTCGAGGAATTGAATCTGTCCGCTGAATTGTTGAAAGGGTTATATGTTGAGATGAAATTTGAAAAGCCAAGTAAAATTCAAGCTATTAGTTTGCCGATGATTCTGACGCCTCCTTACTTGGATTTAATTGCTCAAGCCCATAATGGTTCTGGGAAAACCACTTGCTTTACTCTTGGAATGCTATCTCGTGTTGATCCAAACCTAAAAGCTCCTCAAGCAATTTGTATTTGTCCCACGAGAGAATTGGCTATTCAGGTTAAGTTTCTGAAAATTTGAATTTTTGAGGTTTTTATTGAAATCTGGTGCTCAGTTTTGATGATAGAATTTGTTTTATTTTTCTTTTTACAGAATCTGGAAGTGCTTAGGAAGATGGGGAAGCATACTGGGATAACATCTGAGTGTGCTATTCCAATGGATAGTTCTAATTATATTCCCATTAATAAAAGACCACCTATTACAGCTCAAGTAGTTATTGGTACTCCTGGCACTATTAAGAAGTGGATGTCGGCAAAGAACTTGGGTGTGAGTAATGTGAAAATTCTTGTGTTTGATGAAGCTGATCACATGTTGGCTGAGGTAACCTTGGTTTTCCGGGGTTTTTTTTATATGGAAATTAGAATTTGTAGTTCCCGTGTTCTCAGTACAAGGAGGGGGGGTCTTTGTTGCAAGTTTTAGAATTATAGTTAATGCAATTAGTTATGGAACATTTGTGGAACTTGTCTAGATCTGAACTTTTGACTACTTTAGTTCGGTTTGGTCAGCTGTATAGGTAGAGAGAATAATGCTTTGCATGTGTTTATTAGTGAAGCATCTTCAATTGATATGCAACATCCGGCAAGGAGCTTTGGATTTTAGGTTAAGGTTATAGAATATTTCAAAATTGTTTTGTCAGTTTTTCATTTTATTTGAACACTTAGGCTTTTGAGCATGGTTGTGGGAGTTGATTTGATAGGTTTTCTTGGCACTGTAATGAAGAATGAAAAGCATGATGACAAGAATAGGGTTCAAGTGATAATGCCGAGGGGTCATAAGAGTTTAAATTTTGTGAATGGTAGGATTGACAAGCCAATTAAAGTTCTGAAAGATGTTTCCACTTTGCCATAAATCGGAAAGATCTTTGTTTATTGTGTTCTCTAAATTCGCTGTTCCGGGAAGTGTTTTTGAGGGAGCATTGAGGAGGATTGGAATGATTTTGTTTGTCAACAATTGATTTTGGAAGGATAGACCTCTTCTAATTATGTAGTGAAATCACATGATCTAACAGCTTTACTAGATTTCATGCATGGAGGAATCTGTTGCAGACCACTGATTTGCTCATGCACGTCTTTGGTGCAGGATGGATTTAAAGATGACTCCTTGAGAATAATGAAGGATATTCAGAGGATGAGTTCTCAATGCCAGGTTTGTATATCAAGGATGTGTTGTAAATTTATTTGGATGTGGGATATTGTATGCCGGTCTTTTCTTTGAATTGTTTTTAATTTTTTTAATCTAGTGACTGTTGGAAAGATTTTATACTTAAATCATTATTTTCTATACAGTATCTTAACAGTTCTTTATCTTGATACCCCTTATAGTTGCTTTATCAATTCAAATGAATGAAGTGCCTAATATCATTGAACAATGACTAAAACTGGTAGTTCAAAGTACAATTATTATAGAAGAAGCCTATAGTTGAAAATGAAGTGTGACATAGGTTATAATTGAATAATTTTGTGGTTGGGTAGGTATCCAATTTTTGAAGAATACCCATGCCTGTATGGGGTATAAGAAAGTAGGGTTACTATCACAAGTTAGTTGCATGCTTAATATTGGGAAAAAATGAATGACGAATACCTTTTCTTTCTTTCTTTTTTTACATGCTCAGTATTGGAGACCATTGACTGATGAATACCTTTTTTGAACCAATTTCAAGGTTCTCTTGTTCTCTGCCACATTTAGTGAGACTGTAAAGAATTTTGTATCAAAGATAGTCAAGAGAGATCATAATCAACTTTTGTCAAGAAGGAAGAACTATCATTGGAGTCGGTGAAGCAGTACAAGGTGAATGTTCCAGATGAACTTTCCAAGGTTATGGTGATCAAAGAGAGGATTTTTGAATTTGGAGAACGCCTAGGTCAGACAATAATATTTGTACGCACAAGGAACAGTGCTAGTACGTTGCATAGATCACTTGTTGAGCTTGGTTATGATGTTACCACAATTCAAGGTGCTCTCAATCAAGCTGACCGAGACAAGATAGTCAAAGAGTTTAAAGATGGTTTGACTCAAGTCCTCATTTCAACGGATCTTCTTGCCCGGGGTTTTGATCAGCAGCAGGTATCTCTTTTGCTTGATTCCCCTAGTTATCTTACAGTGAACAATGTGTATCATCCTGATATTGTATTTTTGTGCAGGTTAATTTGGTCATCAACTATGATCTTCCTGTGAAACATGACAACCGTATGGAGCCTGATTGTGAGGTTTACTTGCATAGAATTGGTAGAGCAGGGCGTTTCGGCCGCAAGGGTATGTTTCTGAATGAAAATGTCATTTCACTTTAAGCATTGCTTCCTATTGCTTGATAAACTTGACCGGTAGCTAGATACCCCGATGTTTGTATTGATGGGATACGACAATTGTTTTGTGTATGAGAACATTAGTTGTAGAACACATTATTCAGGGTTATATCTGTCTGATTTGCAGGAGCTGTGTTCAACTTACTCTGTGGTGATGCGGACCAAATGATAATGTCCAAAATCGAAAATCATTTTGGCACCCAAATAGCAGAGGTGAGCCCTCCCTGTGTTTGGTGCTGGTGCACATCTAGTCAATTGTTTTTGGTCTTTTGATTTTCATCTGATTGCTTTTTCGCGTCCTTGCTTGTGTAGGTTCCTGATTGGAGGAACGAAGAGGACTTTAAAGCCGCTCTCAGATCAGCCGGTTTATTGTAAAACTCTAGAGAAGAGGAACAAACTGATTGTGCTTTTAGTATGCTATAGACTCGATTATTTCTGGTCAGTTTATTACTTGCTCCCTGTTCTATGGGGTTGCTATATGAGAATTTTTGGAACCGAGTTCAAGGATCTGAAGTTCGTATGCGGTGTCTGTTTGTAACTTAGGTTCGTGATTTGCCATTGGATTTTCTGGGGTCAAGTTAATGAGTTTTTAATGGAAACAGGCTTCCACACATTGAAAAGCTAATGCTTATATGGTATGTGCTATGTTTCGTCCCATTTTATCGACATGTCTATATGATATGTGTAGGGATGGACCGAGGGGGAGTGAGTGTAGTATCCTTTTGAAAATTTTAAATTACTATACATTTTAGATGTATTCTTTGCATTTTATAAGTTTGCCTTAGCTTAAAATTTTAAAAGTTCGATACTAACATAAAATTTTGTGCCGTGTCTGGGGACGTGCTATGCTGTATCGACTTCATAATATAGTTTAAAGATGTCCCTTGTTATTGCAAGACTTTAAAGTGACATGGCTTTAATTTAGGCAGCCAAGTAGTCGGAAAGGATATTCCGAAACGTAATAGAGGGTGTATTTTAATAAAGTGTGAACAAATTTCAGGACGACCTCTTTTTTTGTGCATTATGATTCTCAAAATTCTTTCATCCCAGAAACTTATAATATATTGGCGTCCTATGAGGTTCTTCACTCGTTCAAAAATAGGAGGTTGGGTCGGAAAAGATACTTGACATTTAAGCTTGATATGAGCGGCCAGGGACTTTATACGCTACTACGTAATTCTTCCTTGGCCAAACGAAGTGAGTGGAGTCGGAATTCACAAAAAGGCTTCTTTGATTGCCCACCTTTTCTATTTAGATGATAGTCTAAATTTTCAGTAAGGCTACAACTCAGAGCGCGGGTACATGTAAATGCATTCTCTAAATTTATGCAAATTGTTCAGGCCAAAAGAGGCTCCATCTCTTTGTTAGGAATTAGAGGCTCTCATGGCCAGGTACATGAATCACCAGCCAAAAGAGGCATATTCATTGGTTCTTTTGGGAGTATCTTTGCAAATTGAAAGAAAATGGAGGTATTGGTTTCCCATATCTTGTAAAATTCAACATAGCACTTCTTTCAAGACAAGGCTGGTGTTTAATTGCAAAATTTGACTCATTGGTATGTAAGGGTTCTTGGTCCATAATCTAAGCATTAAGAGGATTTCTCGAGACCAGCTAGTTATGTGGGTGGATGCAAAATCTTATGCCAGAGAATGAACTTATAAATTCTTAAGGTGGAAATAAATTATTAACCGAAAATAAAAAAATATTTAAAATATATACTAATTTAAAATCTTCAGGGAGACGACTATCCCACCCACCCCTTCGATCCATCCCTAGATGTTGCATTGTGTGTGAGGACTTGAATCATGTTTCTCATCTACGCGATTATGCAGCTAGTACGTGATCATCAGCGCCAGATCCACCACAAACAATAAATATATTTGTCGTAACCGGTTTTCGTCCGGGCACGAAATATTTATTTGGCGGGAAAATTTATGTGAATAAATGGTTTTGAAAATAATTTGGGAGTCGCCATCGGCCTTTTGGGTCAGGTAGGTCGAATACCTGAATATTATCTTTTAAAAGAGTTTTTAAGAAAACATCAGTTAAAAGATAAACTGATCTGCTTTTTAACCGAAGATTCATTCTTTTTAATAATAAAAAGGGATTCGTGGTCGATTACGTTTGGGGAAGGATTAGCACCCCCACAACGCCCAAAATTGGTACTTATTAATTATAAATTGTCTCTTATTATTGGAAATTTAAAAATTCAAAAATATATTTAATTTATAATCCTATTATTTCAAAGTTATAATTATATAAAAAATATATTTATATATAAATATAAATAAAATATTTATTTATTTAGAAATATCAGAAAATGACTTCTAGGTGCCTTAAGACAGTTCTTTTCTTTGACATTGAAAAATAAATAACTAAAAATGTAAAAATTTAAAAGTAAAATAATTTAAGAAAAAATTATAAAATTTAATTATTTAAAATAACAGAATAGGACATCCAGTTATATCAAGACTGTCCTTTTCTTCGATATTGAAAAATATTAAAATAATTTATTGAAAAAAAATATAAATTATTATTTATTATATATATTTATGACTATATAATAATAATAAAAATATTTAAATATATAAACAAGTAAGATTAAAACAATAAAAATACAATTAGAACGATATATTTAAAAGCATAAAATAAATGAAAACATTTAAAATTAGTGACTAAATTATAGTAAATTAAAATTAAAAAACCTAATTCATAATTAATCCTAATTATAGGGATTAAACATGCTATTTTCTTATTTTATTAATTTAGTGACTAAAATAAAATTATATATAAATTGAATATCAGATTAAAATAAATTAAAAATATAAACTCAGGATTAAAATATTATTTATTAAAATTAAGGGACTAAATATATTATTTATCCTAAATATTTAAAATACAGGCTAGGACTAAAATGAAATAAAATAAAATTACGAGACTAAATTAAAACGTATAAGAATTGATTTCAGTGACAAAAATAGAAATTTACAAATCTAGGATGACTACGTGAGAGGTTTGACCCGTGCACGAAATTACAGATATACCCCTGCCCAAAACGGCGTCGTTTGGGAGGGGTATATAAGACCAAATGGCTGGCCCGTAGGGCCAGCATCCCTCATTTCCTCTCTTCTTCGTCTCTCTCTAACCGAGAGAGTTTATAAAACTCTCTCGCCTCTCTCTAACTGAGAGAATTCCGGCAGTCGCCGGACACCGTACTCCGGTGTCGGTCTCCACCGCCGGCCACCGTTAATGGTGGCCGGAAAATTACATATATACCTTAAATCGAAGCCCTTCTTTCCCTAAAGCCCAATATGAGGGTATTTTAACCTAGATCATTACCAAAATATGTAGATCTAAGGTTCTTTACCTTCAACCTTTCGGTTTCAAAGACGTAGGGAGGCTCTGATGACGACAGTTCCCTTGGTAAGTCTCTTTTCCTCTTCTCCTTCTTTATTTGGTTGCTGTTGATTTACTCTTGTGTCTGTAGTTCTTGCTCTGGTTGTTCATATATCTTTCTCTGTCTCTTTTTTCTTTTTTTTTTTGTTTTCTGTCTTCTGTCTCCCCTTTTTTTCTCCTTTTTTCTCTTTTTTTTCTTGCAGGGGACGGTGGCTTTTATAGCCACCACCGGTGATGGCTTCAGACCGGTCAAAAGGATAAAAGGCCCAGTGAGTCACCATAGCTATGGTGGTGACTCACCATAGGGCTCGACGTGGGTTGCTTCATGACGTTCTGGAGTGTCGGCAGCAGCTGTTGGACCACCTGGAATCATCAGAGGTGGCTGGAAGCATCTGGAAACGGCTGGCTGTTAGGGTTAGAAACCCTAGGGTTTTCAATCTGGAACCCTTTTGGGCTGTTGGATCTTGCCAGATCCAACGGCTGATGATGTTGACGACTGCTGGCTGAGAAGAATGAAACCCTAATTGGTTTAGGGTTTCTGTTAGGCCATTTCTGATTGGAATTGTAAACGAGCTTCGGGTTTTGGGCTTGTAAAATGGGCCTTCGGGTCCTTTGGGCTTGTAATATATATATATATATATATATTTATATTAATAATAATAATAATAATATTTAGTAATAATAAATTTAATAATAATAATAAAATTTAAATGAAAAAATGATGTCTACAACTGCCCCTCTTTGCTCATCCTTGTGTTAACAAGAATAGAGCAAAGACGAAAAAGACAATAATTTTTTCATTTGGCTTCTTTTGAGCAGGATGGAAATGTTTGAAAACATCATGCACTGAAGGGCTTATAGATGACCCGAAGGCTTTGAAAACATCAAAAAGCTCCCGAAGGCTTTTTAGAAACATCATGCACTGAAGGACTTACAGATGACCCTAAGGCTTTGAAAACATCAAAAAGCTCCCGAAGGCTTTTTGGAAAACATCATGCACTGAAGGACTTACAGATGACCCTAAGGCTTTGAAAACATCAAAAAGCTCCCGAAGGCTTTTTGGAAAACATCATGCACTGAATGACTTACAGATGACCCTAAGGCTTTGAAAACATCAAAAAGCTCCCGAAGGCTTTTTAGAAAACATCATGCACTGAAGGACTTACAGATGACCCTAAGGCTTTGAAAACATCAAAAAGCTCCCGAAGGCTTTTTGGAAAACATCATGCACTGAAGAACTTACAGATGACCCTAAGGCTTTGAAAACATCAAAAAGCTCCCGAAGGCTTTTTGGAAACATCATGCACTGAAGGACTTACAGATGACCCTAAGGCTTTGAAAACATCAAAAAGCTCCCGAAGGCTTTTTGGAAAACATCATGCACTGAAGGACTTACAGATGTGGGAAATAGTTTACTAAGTAAAAAACTAAGGAAATCGTTTTCTTACTTTTTAACAATTTCATTTTAGAAAAGATTGAATGCACTCAGATGTATCAATGTAATGCATTGTCTTTTGTGTAAATGATATTCTTATGAATGCATGAATGTTGATGCAATCTTCGTTTGACTTCAAAGTGGTGAACTTGATCTTCCTTCACTTCATCATTTATTGCCAGGGTTATCTCTAGATATTAGTGTAGAAACTTATGCTATCAAGCTTGCATTTCTGCAGAATCTTCTGATCAACTTGTATCTTGGCATCTTCTTTGCTTCATGAAAGTCTCAGAAGAAATGTTTCATTTGTGGAACTCTTGCTGTAGTCAAAATTATGACCCTGATGCCCCATTTTATCTTGGATTAAACTACCTTTATTTGCTTGGACTTGTGTGTAAATCCCATAAAGCTTTCATTTTTGAAAAGAGAATCTATCATCTTTAAAAAGAGAATCTATCATCTTTAAAGAGTGTAGATGTAGATATGCCTGACTCAGCAGGGATTAATTAGGAGAGTAGAGTCTATTCTAATTTAACTCTTGAAACATCACAAGGAAGATTTATTCCAATTCCTTTCATGTCTCCACATATAATCAGATCTTGAATAAGGTAACTTGGACCAATATCATGTCGAGGTGCTTAACAATAACCTGTAGTTCAACCTTAGTTGACCCTATTAGTTTCTTGTTTAAAATTTCAGCTCTCCTTGGAAAGAAATCTTCATTATATCTTACTTCTAATCTTGGGGTTGAAGAAGACAAACTTCATCTTTAATGGAAACCATATGATTGCAACATTGGTTCAGCACCATAATCATTGGTTCGTAAAACATTTGACAATACATTCATCTTTTCCTGTGGTTTCTGCTCGGATTATTGGTCAAGGAAGAATTTGACAACACATTCATCCTTTTGTGTGGCTTCTGCCAAGATTTCTCAATCATTGAAGCTCTTTGCCTAGCGTTAAAAGCTTTTGTATGATGTCACAAGACCATTTGAGAACAAAACTCAATAGGGATACAAGTGATATATTGGTATGACCAAAAAGTTGGTCAAATTCACAATATATGCTGGTGTCGAATTGAATAGAAGACACTAATTACTCTTGATATCATCTCGGGCAAAGGCAAATGTAATACCGATCACATTTTCTTCTGTAATGAGCATTGTAGAAAGTAGAAACACTTCAGTTATAGGATCTATATACAAAAAGATATTCATGGATTTCTTGCTGCTGGGGATGAAACGCACATGATAAACCCCAAAAAATTCAATTCAGCCTGGCTGGCAATGATAACTTCAGTAACATCGGGAAAGAGCAATATACATGAGCTTCTCTCTTCAATGTCATCAAGTAAACAAAACTGATGTGAAAAACAGCTTCGTAACCTCAACAGTATGGTTGAAACTAACTGACATGAATCTCAAAGAAATATTTTCAATTATCACCGACACACAAAAGGCCAAATTCAGATTTCGAGGTCTCGAGGAACTGATCCTTGGATTGAATGGTCTACAAAGGGACCATCTTTATTCATGCAACCATGATGTAGCTTAACAAAGAACACATTGTCAGGTGATACATGGTTTAAAAAGATTGGGTATTTGAAACCATACTTGCTGAATAAATGTTTGTTCAACAACAGGACCCTAATGCAACTGCCTGATGAACGAAGCAATTATGTGTAGTCAGATTGACTGTTATTGTTTCACCATTTTCATTCTTCATATCTTTATATCTCATTGGAAATATTTATTCAAGTCAATGATCTTGACACATGATGATGTGGGCCTTCAGCATGCCCTAACAATTGCTGATACGAACGTTCAAAATACATCAACATTCTTCATTCTGATTGAAATGGGCTTTCAGCATGCCCCGATATTTGCTTCTTGTTAATCTGAGCCTTCAAAATGCCCACATGGATCTGTCTGAAGGAACCTTTAAAATGCCCCAACATTTGCTGATACAGATGTTAAAAGTGTGCTCAACATTACTTCTTATTGAGATGAGCCTCCAAAAATATTCATACTGTGAGCCTTCAAAATGCCCCAATATTCTATTTCTGGTTGAAATGGGCCCTCAAGATGTCCCTCTAGATTTATCTGATTCACTCTCAATCTTTGTTTGACTGGAATGTCATGATCCCCACAAGGTCCAATTTTGACAATGAATTGTTGTAGGTACTTGTAGCTTTATTCGTGCCCCAAATCTATTTATCTTGAATACTCTCATTCTGGTGTCACTAAACAGTAGTGTTAACAAGTAACTGAAATTCTCTTCATGTTATCACAAACTTAAGAAGTATTCAATCATTCTAACAGAAACGTCTGAGATATGTGTCTTCTGAATGAGGTGACCATTTTCTATATCTGGAGGGATTTAGTCAGACAGTGAAGTAAAAATAGCTTGGTAATCCGTTCCAGGCTGACACAGTGGCTTATCATCTTTCAGTGAAGGCCATATCTGAAATATACTTTTTCTGTGGGAGAGAAACCAATTTATGCAAACAATAATCTGATGCAATGGCAAGACTACATATACAATGGTACAAGCTCATCAAAAATCCGCACCCATGCAACATGTTGATTCTGATAACAACTCATCTGATTATGAAGCAATCTTTCAGGATGATTTCACATATATTGATAGTTCTTCTGATATCGAGGAAATCATGAATTCTGATTCTGATGAGGAGAGTAAACTGTTATATTTGACAAAAATGGGATTCTCAGAGGCTGAAGCTTCAATAACCATGGAGAGATGTGGTTCAGATTCATCAATTGCAGAATTGACAGATTTTATATGTGCTGATCAAATGGCTAAGGTTACTGACGCACTTCTTATGGTAGAAGATAGGAAGCCATTATGCAATGATCCCAATTACAAGCAAAGGCGAAACTTGGGCTATGATTTGTGGAAAAGGAAGAAGCAGAGGAAGCTTGAAAAGAAGCTTCTTAATGAAGATGATCATGAAGTTCATCTTTCAATTCAAATGATCGGTTCTGGGGTTCCTACCGAATCAGATCAGATAACTCAAAGAACACTTCCAGAAGATGCTATTGGGTCTCCTTATTTCTACTATGAGCAAAATTCATCTTTCAAATCCAATGATTGATTTTGGAGTTCATACCAAATCAGATCAGATAACTCAAAGAACACTTCCAGAAGATGCTATTGAGCCTCCTTATTTCTACCATGAGCAAATTCATCTTTCAAATCTAATGATTGAATTTGGAGTTCATACCAAATCAGATCAGATAATTCAAAGAACACTTCCAGAAGATGCTATGAGCACATTCATCTTCCAAATTCAATGATTGATTCTGTGGTTTCATACCAAACTAGATCAGATAACTCAAAGAACACTTCCAAAAGATGCTATGAGCACATTCATCTTCCAAATTCAATGATTGGTTCTGTGGTTTCATATCAAACCAGATCAGATAACTCAAAGAACACTTCCAGAAGATATTATTGGGTCTTCTTATTTCTACTATGAGCACATGGCACTTGTTCCAGTTAATGTTTGGACTGGAATATCACAGTACTTATTTGATGTAGAGCCAGAATTTGTAGATTCGAAGCATTTTCATGCTACTACACTGAAAAGGGCTATATTCATAATTCTGCCAATTGAGAACAGATTTTCTCTCATTCTGCTTCCTCCATGTGCTGATGCTTTTCCATTGACAAAGAAATGATGGCCTTCCTGGAATCCAAGAACAAAGTTGAACTGTTTATAAACATGTACAGGAAGTACCAAATTGACAAAAAGGATCTGTAAGGCTCTTGAAGCTTATGACAATGAGCCACCTTCGAGTGTCCAGAAGTATGTTCTTGATGAGTGCTGAAAATGGAATCTGGTATGGGTTGAAAAGAATAAAATTATTCCACTTGAATCTGATGAGGTGGAAATGCTTCTAGGTTTCCCTAAAAACCATACACAAGGATCTGTATAGAGACATGTTTCCTAGTGATATCAATGTCTTATTTCTTTTTGCTGGAATCAATGATGCAGAAGTTGCCTTTTACTGTCTTGGCATACTTTTGAAAACAGATGTGCAAGAACTGAATGATGATCGGTTGGAGCAATTGATGAGTAGTTTTGTCGAATTCGACCTTGTTGTAAGTGGCATCCAGCGTAACAACCTTACTGGAAGAAATAAACATCATTGTGATGGGCTTGAAGATTTTTGTTGGTGCATTTACTTGCAATGATTGCTACAATAAACTGTCTCTTCTGCTGCTTCAATATATCCCACTCTTTTCGAATTATGGAACGGTTTAGTTGACAGTAAAATTTGTCATCTTCAACTTTTGGAATCCTGTAACCAATGTTACCCTATATAAAAGGCCTATAAGGGTAGATTCTGTTCCAATGTCTTATTCTGTGCCATAAGTCCTCAAATTCAAATTCAACAATCTTATGAAGGACATAATGGGTATCATCCTGACAAAGAAAATGATCGGCATAGAAGAAGTAGCAATAATGTATCAAGACTTGAGCCAGCATCACGGTATAACCAGAGTGCAGGTAGTGACTTGTTCATGGTTCTATAATGTAATCTTCTAGAGAATATAAATTGATGGTTGGGGAAAATAATCTGTCTGGTGATGCTTATCGCCTTCATCATGAGATAAACGATAATATTTCTTAATGAGCTGCTAATAATGTCATAGGAGAGTGTCAAAAGTTCAATTCTCCAGACTTTCTGGCTTTTTGGACCACTTGCCTTCAAAAATGTGAAGTGTTTCATCATTCTGGCATCACTTTTTCTACAATAGAGGTAGATTAGGCAACAACTTGCTTCAAGGACCTTCTCCATTTGAGACTGTCGGGTTTGAAAATGTTTTTTCTCCTTTCTTTATTGAAGAATGAAAGAATTTTGCAAAGTATTACCCCTTTCAGGTTCACAATATAATCAAATTATAAACAATGAGTTTAATGAATATCAAATAAATCAACTGCACTTTTAAATCATTCAAAAAGCATAGTCCTATGGCAAGTGTCAAAACTATTGACTGATTTAAGGTGTAGGTGGATTCTGGTAAAGTAGGTTCTTTCAAGTTGGTTCAGTATGTCGCTTCGGGCTTCCACTAACTTGAAGAAATGGTTGTTATGCTCATCTTGTAGAGATACTTCTTGATTCTAGAATCTCAGGAACGTCTTTTGGGATGTGCGGTGCCTCATTAAGAGTTTAAGATCGTCTCTTATGTCATTGTTGCACCATTCATTATTCGAGCCGCCTTTTTTAGGTTTTCAACTCGAATCCTCCTTTGGTTTCAAGATGTTATTTAAAAATTTACATCTTGAACCCCCCCTTTATCATTTTTCATATCATGCATTAAAGATTTAAAAAAAACAATTTTTGCAAATAAAAATCAATCTTGGAAGGCAGAATGAATTCTAAAGATATCATCTTTTACTTAGAAATCTATGTATGATTAGAATGGACTTTTCAGGTACGTAACGTAGGCCATGTCTTATGGTTACGAAAGAAAGGGATAAAAAGGCCCAAATAAGTGTTTAAGGGTAATCAAACCAAGGATCAATTCATTCTGATGCCATCAATCTTGCCTTGCTTAACTTGGATCTGTTTTATTGGGGATTTTTCCATCATTTGGATCCCTCTAGACTTCCAAATTTTGGATTCATTTCCAATTTCTCATATCTTCAGCATTTCTTCTTCTTCTTGTTCGTACTTGATCAACCTTGTAACTTGAGGCTCAATAAGTCACCAATCTTGATTCAATTGTCCTTTTTCTTCTTCTCTTTTTTTTTCTTTCTTTGTTGGACAAGTATAATACTTCAATTGCTTTGAGCACCTCCTTTTCCTTTTGCATTTTGGAGATTTTCCATTATTCTTGATTGGATTGATCTTCAAGCACTCTTGCCCCCCAATGTAGAGGGTGATCCTTGGTTATAGTTGAATTAGAAGAAACATTATTCAGGCTCAAATGGGGACAACCAAGGATATATATATATATATATATTAAAGGATAAATGAAACAATGCCGTTCATCATCTCATACACAGAAACCTTTGTAAAAAGAGGTATCCACAGGGGGGATGAATATTCAAGATTAACTTTATTTACATGAAAAAATGTTATTAATGCATGATATATTTATTTCAATCAATCACTTTCCCCTTCTTCTTTGAGTATGCCCTAATCACTCAAAATTATCATCAATGAGTTGGTCCATGATGCCTTATCTCGTCTCTTCTTGCAGTAAAATTCACGAATAGTTAAAAGTTTGGTTCTTTTGAGGTCTTTTGGTTTATGATGGTTTTGTATTTGGAAGGACAAATGTGTGACTTATAAAGTCATGTATATGGTGGAAGGTAGTATCATCAATCAATCGACTCTACCCGAGAAGGTAAACATCTAGAGTTTGTGTCTCAAAAACAGGTAGAGACATTTCTTCAGAGTCTCAGATAAATGTAGTGTCAGGATTTGGTTTTGGTAAAGGTCGAGTAATTGGTGTTGGATGGGATATGGAAGATATAATTTTATCACTTGCCAATAGATCTATAACTCTTGAAAAATTAAAAGAACATTTAATCTACTTGATACTCAATAATCTCAAGATTAAAATTTGATTCCTTGCTCATAGCCTTAATAAGCAACACACATTTATTTTGCACAAAAAGCGGATAAAGGAACAAAAAAAAAACAAGTTCAAACAAGATGCTGAAAATAGAAAGTACTACAGTGGTAGATAACACTTCCACTTGTTTATACATCATGCCTCCTCTAATGTTGGGTGTATACTTGGCCCAGGATTTTTATCCTTATTTGCTCCCCATTTCTTGATCATTTCTTGTGTCAGGACTCTTTTGTCAACAAGCATCTCTATTTCTTTCAACAGTGGCCTACAATTGCCTGTAGAATGCCCTTTTACCCCCAAGTGGAAATTACAAACACTATCTTGATCATAGCTATGAGCAGAAGGGTTTGATTTCACTTTAGTTGGTCTTGGTGTGATGTATTGACCTTTAACCAAATGAGGATACAAGTCTGAAATGGAAGTTTGGAATACTTCCAAAGTTTGTCTTGATCGCATGACTTTCTTTGGTCGATCCGAACAGTTACTTGCTCTTTTTCTTTTGCAATTGCTAGGACTCTGGATGCAACATTCATTCACATGATCAGCTTTTGCTTTTTGATCCGTCGGGCTCCTGGATGTGACTTTTGAATTTTCTTCATTGATTACATTCTCAATTAAATCTCCACTTGTCACAAGATTCTCGAATTCAGTTGTCGGATTTGCCTGCATTAACTCGAAGAAAGGCGCTGGAAGGGAATCACGAAACATACGTGATATCTCTTCTTCTAACATGGGAGGTTGAACTTGTGCTACCACTCCTCTCCATCTTAAGGCATATTCTTGAAATCTTTCATTGGTTTTCCTTTTTACTCTTCGAAGATCCATACGTGTTGGAGCTAAGCCTTTAACATACCGATATTGTCCCAAAAATGCATCAGCTAAATCTACCAATTTCTTGATCTGTTCTTGGGTCAACTGATTGTACCAGACTACTGCTGGGTTAACAAGGCTATCATGGAAAGAGTGAATTAACAGGTCATCAGAATTTAAATATCCTCCCATTTTTCTACAAAATATTCTTAAGTGGATTAGGGGATAACTTGTGCCATCATATTTCTCAAAATCAGGCATTTTGAATTCATGGGGAATAATCAAATCTAGAACCAAGCTAAGCTCTCTTGCTTCTAATTCTTTGTGGTAGGCACTAACATCTTTCATGTTTCTGATTGCTTTCTCTGTCCTCTTGACTTTCTCCTCATATTGTGAATAATTAATGAGGCTATTCTTTGGGTTCAAGTGGAATGCCCTAGGGTATATTATCTGTCTCGACTCTTCAATATGATAGCACGATTTCTCTTTAGCAGTTATCTTTTCTTTATCAGATTCCATTCCCTGAATAATTTGATCTGATTCATCTGGTACTGAATCTGACGCTTCTTTCCTTGTATCCCGAGGTAACCCTGTCAATTGTTCTGGCCACTGGTCTTGTAGTCCCTCATAAGATTGCTCCATTGTTTTTATGATGTTGGTAAAGTAAAATGAATGACCTTGTTTTTATTGTTACAAAACCTTTCATTAATTACTTACATGTTTTTATATTTAATGTATATAACAATACTAAAAAAATGTAATGTAAATACGAAAATGCATAAATGCAAAAATAAAAATGCAAACTGTGTAATGCAAAGATGTAAAAAGTAAGAATACAAGATGGAAATGCAAAGATGTAAAAAGTAAATGCATGTATGAAAAGGTGTTACTTAAGAGTGATCATCTTAGAACAGATTTCATTGAACACAAAAGCTTCAGTACATCAAACAAAACTTTTACATGTAGGGGACAACTTTCAGTCCTAACTTCAACAAAACTTTACATATAGGGAATAACTTTCCCATTTTCTTCTCTAAAACCAAGTTAGTTTATCAGCTTATGGGCCATATTGCTTATCTGGACTGCAGCTTCTTCCATGACATTCTGGTGTTCTTTCATCTCCTATGTCAATTCTTGGAGTTGATCATTTTCCTTTGTGAGAGAACATTTGTGTTCAAAAAGTTTTTGGACAAGATCTTCATGTATGTTGCTACTCTTTTTCAGTTTGGTGACCCCTGCTATCCACTCTTCTGGGGTGTTTCCTATACCAGCATTTTGAAAGGCTTGACTGACCTTCTGGAAGTCTTCATGTATGGTTTCCATTTTTGTGCTCGATTTATCGTTTTCAATCTTCAAATGACGTATTTGAGCTTCAAACCTCAGCAAATCTTCTTCTCTCTGGGCGCCCCTACTGATATTCTTACCTTTGAAGACTTTTGGTATTAATCTATCAGGACCCTCGGTTACCAAACTAGGTAGATCATTTACCATAAATTGTAAGGTTCCATGGTCCAAAAGACTTTGGACTCGGCGTTTGAAGGCAAGACAATTCTCGATGGTATGTCCTTGAGCTCCGGCATGATATTCACAATGAACGTTGATGTCATACCAAGTTGGATACGGAGGTTGGAACGGTTTTATATAATATGGATCCACTTCTCGTGCTTCAAGTAGCTTCTCATACAACTCTTTATATGATATGGGGATAGTATCAATATGAGAACCACCTTTTGTCTTGGATTGAACCTGAGTTTTAGACATCGGGAGCAGACCAAACTTCAACGATTTCAAATTGAATGATTTCTTCTCATCTCTGGGAGCTTTTACAGTTGTCATCATTTCATTGGTATCTCCAGATGATTTGTGAATACGAATGATGACTGTCTGTAATTTCTCAAATTGGTTAAGAATCGAAGTCCCTTGCGTATCTGAAACTGCAGAGTTAGGTTCATTGAGCTCTCTCTCTTTCTGTGCTGGAGTCTCTTTTCCTTTGGCCAAAATAGATATTCTATCCATCATCTTGATCATCTGCTCTCTTATTTCTCGTATCTCCTTTTTCTCTTCAATGGTCATACGATCTTTGGGTGCATAACTTGCTTCTATCCTCAGAGTTTGCTCAGGATGTCTTTCTTTGGCCGCATCATATTTTGTTTGATCATAAAACTTTTTGTCCATTTACAATTTCTTTCCAATATGATGAACAGTCTTTCAAGTAAACACCTTTTGGTTATGCTATGATCATGCAATGCAAACAAAAGAAATGAGAAAAAATAAAATAGTTAGTACCAACTAATGAAAAAAATCTATCTATCAAGGTATAAATCTTAACCTCATGCTTTCTAGTTCCATGCTTTGTTTGGAAAATTTAACCTAACCGCATGATTTTTAGTTCGCGGGCATTTATTCAAAAAAAAATAATAAATTAAAAAATTAAAAGCTAAAGCTTATTTCTCCTTTGTGTACACCTAAGGACAGAGGTTCAGTATTGTCTTAGATCAGGAGAAGTTCTAAGATTTATTACATGTAGGGTTTTAGTTCTAGGAGTAAAGGTACTCGAATTGTCCTTGTTAGTGCCCCCTTGGGCTGTCAACCCTCAATCCTAGTCCATTACAGATTTAAGTGGATTGAGTTCAATTCGAGGGGATACATTTCTCTATACCTGACACGGAGAATAAATTCTCACGAAGACATAGAGCATATGAACCCCGAAAGTTACTTGCTAGGTCTGACACGGAGAATAAATTCTCACGAAGACGTCACTTTCACTCCCACTTAAAAGGGACAAACTCAATTATATAGCTTTATGTTTATGCAATGCAAGTGTTGTGTATGAGGAGAAATGTTCAAACCTTTGACAGAAAAATAAATAATGAAATAAAATACTTGCAAATAAAATAAAACATATAAATATTATGAAAATAATAAATAAATATAAAAATTTTGAAAAGAAAGAATTAAAAATTAAATATATGAACTTTTAATTTTTAATTAATAGAGACAATTTATAATTGATTTTAAAGTTTGACATCATTCCCAGTGGAGTCGCCAAGCTGTCGTAACCGGTTTTCGTCCGGGCACGAAATATTTATTTGGCGGGAAAATTTATGTGAATAAATGGTTTTGAAAATAATTTGGGAGTCGCCATCGGCCTTTTGGGTCAGGTAGGTCG
Organism: Hibiscus syriacus; assembly: GCF_006381635.1. Classification (NCBI taxonomy): domain Eukaryota; kingdom Viridiplantae; phylum Streptophyta; class Magnoliopsida; order Malvales; family Malvaceae; genus Hibiscus; species Hibiscus syriacus. The sequence goes on along the minus strand of NW_024063304.1, from coordinate 216,888 downwards.
AATACCTAAAAATTATCTTTTAAAAGAGTTTTTAAGAAAACATCAGTTAAAAGATAAACTGATCTGCTTTTTAACCGAAGATTCATTCTTTTTAATAATAAAAAGGGATTCGTGGTCGATTACGTTTGGGGAAGGATTAGCACCCCCACAACGCCCAAAATTGGTACTTATTAATTATAAATTGTCTCTTATTATTGGAAATTTAAAAATTCAAAAATATATTTAATTTATAATCATATTATTTCAAAGTTATAATTATATAAAAAATATATTTATATATAAAATATAAATAAAATATTTATTTATTTAGAAATATCAGAAAAGGACTTCTAGGTGCCTTAAGACAGTTCTTTTCTTTGACATTGAAAAATAAATAACTAAAAATGTAAAAATTTAAAAGTAAAATAATTTAAGAAAAAATTATAATATTTAATTATTTAAAATAACAGAATAGGACATCCAGTTATATCAAGACTGTCTTTTTCTTCGATATTGAAAAATATTAAAATAATTTATTGAAAAAAAAATATAAATTATTATTTATTATATATATTTATGACTATATAATAATAATAAAAATATTTAAATATATAAACAAGTAAGATTAAAACAATAAAAATACAATTAGAACGATATATTTAAAAGCAATAAAATAAATGAAAACATTTAAAATTAGTGACTAAATTATAGTAAAATTAAAATTAAAAAACCTAATTCATAATTAATCCTAATTATAGGGATTAAACATGCTATTTTCTTATTTTATTAATTTAGTGACTAAAATAAAATTATATATAAATTGAATATCAGATTAAAATAAATTAAAAATATAAACTCAGGATTAAAATATTATTTATTAAAATTAAGGGACTAAATATATTATTTATCCTAAATATTTAAACATACAGGCTAGGACTAAAATGAAATAAAATAAAATTACGAGACTAAATTAAAACGTATAAGAATTGATTTCAGTGACAAAAATAGAAATTTACAAATCTAGGATGACTACGCGAGAGGTTTGACCCGTGCGCGAAATTACAGATATACCCCTGCCCAAAACGGCGTCGTTTGGGAGGGGTATATAAGACCAAATGGCTGGCCCGTAGGGCCAGCATCCCTCATTTCCTCTCTTCTTCGTCTCTCTCTAACCGAGAGAGTTTATAAAACTCTCTCGCCTCTCTCTAACTGAGAGAATTCCGGCAGTCGCCGGACACCGTACTCTGGTGTCGGTCTCCACCGTCGGCCACCGTTAATGGTGGCCGGAAAATTACATATATACCTTAAATCGAAGCCCTGCTTTCCCTAAAGCCCAATATGAGGGTATTTTAACCTAGATCATTACCAAAATATGTAGATCTAAGGTTCTTTACCTTCAACCTTTCGGTTTCAAAGACGTAGGGAGGCTCTGATGACGACAGTTCCCTTGGTAAGTCTCTTTTCCTCTTCTCCTTCTTTATTTGGTTGCTGTTGATTTACTCTTATGTCTGTAGTTCTTGCTCTGGTTGTTCATATATCTTTCTCTGTCTCTTTTTTCTTTTCTTTTTTTGTTTTCTGTCTTCTGTCTCCCCTTTTTTTCTCCTTTTTTCTCTTTTTTTTCTTGCAGGGGACGGTGGCTTTTATAGCCACCACCGGTGATGGCTTCAGACCGGTCAAAAGGATAAAAGGCCCGGTGAGTCACCATAGCTATGGTGGTGACTCACCATAGGGCTCGACGTGGGTTGCTTCATGACGTTCTGGAGTGTCGGCAGCAGCTGTTGGACCACCTGGAATCATCAGAGGCGGCTGGAAGCATCTGGAAATGGCTGGCTGTTAGGGTTAGAAACCCTAGGGTTTTCAATCTGGAACCCTTTTGGGCCGTTGGATCTTGCCAGATCCAACGGCTGATGATGTTGACGACTGCTGGCTGAGAAGAATGAAACCCTAATTGGTTTAGGATTTCTGTTAGGCCATTTCTGATTGGAATTGTAAACGGGCTTCGGGTTTTGGGCTTGTAAAATGGGCCTTCGGGTCCTTTGGGCTTGTAATATATATATATATATATTAATAATAATAATAATTAGTAATAATAAATTTAATAATAATAATAAAATTTAAATGAAAAAAATGATGTCTACAATATTAATAAATTTTAATTAACACAAACAATAATCTCAAGCCACCAGGAACTCAAACATTAGGGTACAGGATCAACAACCATCTCCAGCTCTTCATCAAGCTATAGGAGACGATTTAGCCGCAAAGTGGGTTAGAGCACGGCGATGGTAACTAGTTCGGAGCTTCTTGTACTTCTGCATGAAAGTCCCTATATCTATCTCCTTCTCAAGGAGCTGCCTGTGCACTGCATCTGATTCCTTGTCCGTCTTGTTCGTCGCATCTACAGAGAGGGAACCACAATAATTTTACTCTATTATCAATGATTCTGAGCCTAAGCCTTAGGAGTATATTATCCATATTGTTTACCTTGAAGCCTGTTGATAAATGATGCAGGGGGGTAGAACTTCAGGATTTCTTCTTTCTGCCTCTCGAGATCGTTTAGTTTCTCCAGGGCTGCTGCGAGTTCTGTTGTACGGATAATTCCACACTGTTTTCATAAAGGGAACTAAGAGTTTTACAATTGATATTCTAATAACATTATCAATGGCAAAAATGAATAAGATGTTCTGAACATATCACTTGATTTCTTAGCTCCACTATTTGTGGTTCTTTATCCAAATTGTTCCCTGTGTATTAAGATAACAAAAATTAGCATTCATCGGCTGAAGCAGAAGTTTATGGCACTACAATGATTACCATAGATTGATAGAACTCACTAGCAAGCTGCAAAGTCTCCTTCCGAAGTTCATCTCTTATCTGTGGTAAAAGTTATGACGATGGAGTAGGAAGTTAAAGATATGACGAAATACGTGGTAATGAAGAACAACATTTTCTCAATGCATGCTCATACAGGTCGGTCCAATAGAGTTCGTCCACAATAAATAACTAAAAGAGCAACCACATCATGATACCAACAAGGTACTAGAAGAGTATGCACAACTAAAATGAAAATTGAACTGAGAAAGGTGTCTGGTTAGCAATGAGTTGTGCTTATACTTGAAGAAGCTCGCCCAAATGGAAGAAACAAGGGTTCACCAACAGAAATTGACAGGCTATCCACCATGGGGTCATCCTAGTTAATTGTGAAAATAATACCATCTCCGAAGACCAACAAAACATGAGGACATCATTGAATTGGTGTTTAGAGTTGAGATTTCAAAGTCCTTTAGGAGGTCTTTAGTCTCTGACTCTCCGCATGACAGCATACGCAGATCTTTGAGACCAGAGGAGAAATCCACAAATAAAACAAGAAAAGGTGCCCAAAAAAATGCACAGATTATTTGAAAACATTAAATGAAATAAGATAGGGCAAATTTTACTACTCGCATTGTTTTGAATTTTAACCTGGTCAACAGATAGCAGGAACTGATTGTATACAGCCTTGTCAGACAAAAGCTTCCGTAATTCATCAACACTAGGAAACAAGAAAGTCACCAGGAGTTGCAAGATGCATTCTTAAGAAAAACAAGCAGTTTTCCTTGAGTAACTTCAAAACATTTAAGAAGTCACAAATGAAAATAATGGAAACAGGAAAATGAAAAAAATGAATAACAGAGCATAATAGATCATTAGTAAAGCACAAAATTATTAAGAAGGAATTATATTCTTATTTCCTTTCATAAAAGGAAATGAAGATTTCCTTGCCAATAGCAAGGTGGAAGGTGGAATGCAAGAAGCAGACATTTCACCTTTTGTCCCTCAAATGAGCAATGATTCTTGCAGCTTCAGAAGGTGAAATTTGTGAGGGAGAATGTGGCCTTTCTGCAGGTTTCTGTATGTTGAAGCTGCTAGAAGCACTGGTACTCGGTGTCGAAGGCCGGGAAGAATTAGGGGAGCTAACACCAGGAGGAGGATACCTAGAATGTGAAGAACCCTCTAGTGGGCGTGGATGAGCTTGTTGTTCCTGTGAATCCCTGCAACATGATCAAAATTTTAGTGAAACCAAATACACATGTCACAAAGTATGCCGATGGAAAAAAATAACTCCAACTGAAGTTAGAAAGATCACAATCAACTTTTAAATTTTGATCAATAACACACACATGTTCACAACGCAACTTAAGTACGCCTTCACAACATTTAAAACTGATATAACTTCTCGACCATTTTAAAGAGCTAAGCCCATTGAAATCCAACATAAGGTAATAGCACCAAAAACAAATGAAGCATGTCTACACTTTAGACTTGCCCTAAAATGATAAGCAATTAAGAGAGCCCATCCTCAAATCCAACTTCATAAAAATAGATATTAGAGACTAAAGTCCCACATAATGATTAGTCAAAACTGCTAATGCAAGTTTAATTTCTGCCATGTGATCGGAGCGCCTCTTATTTATTCTATTTTAAATAACAACAAAATGGAAGAAGAACGGGAATTCTTGGCTTAGCTGCAATTTCTCATCCAACTAAAGCATGTTTCTAATACTATAAAATACAAGAACCTTATTTCTCTTCAGCATAAATTTTAGACTCTTTGATGATCATACAGCCTCTTATTACGCCCAAAAGGAAGTAAATGGTGATTCTAAAAAGCCAAAATACATCAATATCCAAGAAAAAGACACTAATAGACCAAAAAAAAGTTTAAAAGAACCCTAAATGAAGCAAACCCATAATTATATTAATGCAAAGAAACTCTGAACAAAGTTTGGACAATTTCACAGTTCCAAGTGAAATTAATAAATATTCGCAGGCAATTAGGAGGGGGGAAACCCTCAAAACTAGACTGAATCGAAATTCAAAACATTAAAAAGAATAAAAAAGCGAATAAATAGAATCCGATTACACAAATAAAACAAAAGAGATTAGAAAGGTAACAACAGAAAACGTACCAGAACCTGAACATAGCTCGCTGGCGGTAGGCTTTTTGATTGTGGGATAATCGACTATGAACCCAAAGGATCGGAACCCAAAAATAATAACCTTAATTGATCAAGTCGAAGACGAAGAAAATGTTAATTGTTCCTTCGGATTTTTGTTTAAGAGATGCAGGTTGCGGGGGATCCATATTCATTTCGAGTTTTTTTTATAAATATTTTGGTTTAACTACTGAGATGATTTTATTCCATTTTTGATCATTCGTTTTTGTACAATTATGTTTCAGTTACTTATGTTATCAATTTATTAAATATTAATCATTCAATTTAATATATTCATTCATATTTATACATTTAATTTACTCCATCAAGTTTATTACTGTAATAATTTGCCAATTGTAAACAAAATAATGCTTATTTTAACAAATCTTATTACTAGAATAATCCGTATATATATATATATATATAAAAGGATTAAATTTCCCAATGCCTGGAGCCTTAGACTTTATATGTCTAACTGTCATTGGATTCCCAAATAGTCCATGTGCTTGCTTGTATGCGGTGAGCTCTTTCATAATCTTAACTTGCTTGTCAAGTGCAAGGTTTAACCTTAGGATACATTCATACTAGCCATTTATCATTTCTTCACATTGCTTAAGTTGAGGATTATCATAGAAATATTCAGGATTAAGAAAATGGCTAGTAGCATGTAAAGGATGATGTAGTTGACATTCTCATCTTGTAGACACCGTCTTTGTCCGGGTCTTTTTTTTATTTTAAATTATTATTATTATTATTATTATTATTATTATTATTATTATTATTATTAACATTACATTTATATTTTGTGCAGGCCCAACATACAACCCGAGGCCCAATACTCTACCCAGCCCAGTTACATCTCCAACAGCCCAATCCAGCTGCTAATCCAGACCCGAATCATACCCAGAACCGACTCGAAATGTAGGGTTTTAAACCCTAAACAACATCAGCCAACTGCCACCGATTGGTATTCCAACGCTCCAGCTACCACCGAGCCACCAAGTCGGCCTGTAAAAGTCCATCCACCAGTGACCCGCATCCATCGAATAGTGACATGTTTCCTGCAAATCAAAGAAAACCCAATAAACAATAGAAACAAAATCAAAATGGTGTCCCGATGATATCTACCATGACAAAGCAAAATAGGGGCACTCATACCCTATGTTTCGGGAATCAAAGTAACAAATCAACAGTCACCAATCATGCATCAAAATAAAAACAGAAGATAGAGGGAACAATGAGGCCATTCAGAGATTTCCAGAAAAGATGGGGGGTTCGAAAAACCAAAGAAAAACCAGAGGAAGCATTTGAACAAAAAAAGAAAATATAGAGGTGAGAGGTTGAGATTTTACCTTTCCTGGGTCTTCATCGGAGTCACTAACTGGTGGGTCTCAATTGGGGTTGTTTCGTGGCCCAGGGAGGTGGTTGTAGGGCTCTTCGAGCCTTACGAGGCTCGATTGAACCATGGGTAACAGAGGGTAAGGAGAACTGGGGTCTTTGTCTGCTCCCTATGGCTTCCGTAGAACGGTGGCCAGGGAGCCCCTGGGTGCTCTGTTCTTCTCGGAGGCGAGGAGGCAAAAAGGATGGAGAAGGAAAGTAGAGAGAAATGAGTTTGAGCGGCTGGAGAAAAGAGAGGAAGTGAAATAGGGTTTGAATGAAACCCTTAAAAAGGGTTTATATTTCAGCAACCAAACAATGTCGTTTCAAGGGGAGGGTATGTGTGTTTCAGCATAAAAGGATAAATAACCCGTTTAGTCCTCGTATCTTTGTAACATTCTTCCCGTGTTTTTTAATTTTTGGGTAAATCACTTTAAGTCCTCTGTATCTGTACTGTTTACTTTTCAGTCTTAATGAAATCTTACTTTTCATTTTGAGCTCTATATTTGTTTTATATTTCATTTTAGTCATCTTTGTTTTATTATATTTGTTTAGCTTTTTTGGTTACTAATTTTATATTAGTTCTATTTTAGTTATCAAATGGAATTTTTGCTTAATTTATTTTAAGTTTTGAACTCTGTTATAGTTACATTTTGGTCACTGTTTGTATTTTGGGTTAAATTTTGAATTATGCCTGTGTATTTTATTTTCATTGCATTTTAGTCCCTATTTTTAGTTATGAGTTTATTTTATTTCCAGTGCTTGTATTATTTGGCATTTATGATTTGAATTCTGTTTTGTTGTATTTACTTTTTAGCCTTTTAACTTTTTGTTTTCTATTATTTTAATCCCTTAGGTTTATGTTTTTTTGCTATTTAGGCTCTTTAAATTTCTGTTTTCTTGCCATTTTAGTCCTCTAATTTCTATTATGTTGTTTTAAGCCCTTGAAGTTATTATTATTATCATGGTGGTCCTTGTGATTAAATATTTATTTTTGATCATTTTGTAATACCCAAAAATTCTAACAATGACCAAAATGAAAATTTGGAAAGTTTGATGGTTAAAGTAGAAAATTGGGAAAAAGTTTGAGGAAATTAAGTGATAAATTTCTTGAAAAGAATTATATTCCATAAAAAGATAGTTTACTCCTGAGAGTGGGGTTTTATAGAAATTATATTTTTGGATTTGGAATTTTAGTAAAGAAAAATTAGAAAGGGTTAAGCCGGTAAGGAATCGGTAATTTCAGATCGAATTGGAATTTTACAAAAATTTAAAGGATGTTATAAAATGCTAGGAAATATTATTTTAATATTTTGGATAAAATAAATTGGGTTTGGAATTGTGCAATTTTTCATATTTAACCGAAACAGTGGAATTTAGTGACTAAAACGCAATTTTTGAAAATTCAAGGGGAATTTCGGAATTAAAAGTCAAAATAATTCATGTTTGACTTTGTAATATGATAATGATCAGATGGCTTGGTTTTATGGTGAATATGGAGATTCATTAAGGGCAAAAATGGAATTTCCTATTGGAATGAATAAAAAATGCTATAATAATATATATATTGCCATGTGATAGATTGATTTATCATAAAATATCAATCATGAAGAGCATTTCCAGCTTCTTCTTCCTCCAAGGGCCGGCACTTTCAAGAAAGAAAGGTAAACATCTTTAGTTTTAATTTTGAAGCTATTTCTTGAGAATTAGAATCGGAGTGGTTAGGAAAAATGCTCTACGTTCAATTCTCTACATTTTGACATGAATATTACTAGGGTTTCATGTTCAAATTCATCTTGAGTTGATGAAGGGGATTTTGATTCTTTTTTTTATGGGTTTTGAAGAGCTAAGTGATTTTAAAGAATTGATTGTAAGATTGATGAAGAACTTAAGGATGATGTTTAAGAAAACAGTTTAGATTTTGAGATTGACAGTGGGTTTGAAAATTCACCAGAATTTATATAAAAATAATTTGGAGGTTATTTTTATATATTGTGTTCATGTGTCGATCTAGTTTTGTTTAAAACAAACAAGGATCAATTTCAAAGTGTGTACAAAAAGATATGAATTTTTAACCAAGGAAAGGTCAGAAAAATCGGACAGCAGATTCTGCAAAACAGATTCATTTGGTCAACTTTGAAAATTCATCATAAATTGTACAGAATGAATTAGAAGGAGTTCTTTATATTGATAGATTTGTATTTGAGTCTAATTTTTAACGGAATAAACATAATTGACTTACAGTGTGTATATCAGTACAGAATATTGATTCTTTAAAGGTAGTGCAAGTTGTCAGAATATGTAAATTTTAGAAAGTTTGGTGATTGTAATACAAATTTCGAATTGTTGGGAGTGTTATTGTAATTATGCCTTTGTGTACTTGGTTGATAATAATTTCAATACTGGAATTTTTGTATTGAAATTCTATGTGATAAAATGGTGAAGGACCATTTTGTGTAAATTGGAAAAGTTGGTTCCAATGTTAAAAGGAAATTCTTAAGTATTAAGTATTTTGATAGATAATGAGTATCAAATATATTATGGAGTTATTTTGGGATATGTTTATGTTAGTACAATACTAACATATGTATCGTTATGAAATTGTGAATTATACAGATTATGATTGATTTGCGATTGAAGCAAGTCAAGTGGGTTTATTGTGGACAGTAGTGAGGCACAAATATTTGGAAAATTATAAAGTGTCAAGGTGAGTGCAATACATGCATGAAATTATATATTGATGTTTTATACATCATCGGGAAGACTTGCGATAAGTTGACATTGTTTATAACAACATGTTATTATGTCATTTTTATAAATTGACATGACATTGAGATGTCATTGGATGAAATTATAATGCTTTGATTTTGGGAAATATGATATTTTACCATGAATGTTTTTGGGTATGAACTGCCCCATTGTTAAATTATGATAATATACTTTGCCATGGATGGATTAAATAAAATTGATTATATGCCCAAATACGTTATTGAGGATCAGTGGTATTAATGGCATGTCATAGAGTCTAGCAGCTGTAATATTAGGTAGCACTAGAGTGTCTAGAGAAGGCACATAGTGCAGGCCTTAGTGTCTAGTGAAGACACAGTACGAACACTAAGGTGTACTATGTGGGTAAATCCCGACCTCAGCACTTCGGTGCAATATTTGACTCTTATACCGGGTTCCTTATACAGTTATACTATAGGCTATGAGTTATGGTTTATTAGTTAATAAATGGTAAGTATGCAAATAAGCTTACGAGCTTATGAATAATGGCAAGTATATTGATAAAATAAGCTTACGAGCTTATGGAATTTAAATGGTAAATATTTTTAGTAAAATAAGCTTACGAGCTTATGGGATAAATGGTAAGAGATTTTATATTATTTTGATCATGGTAAAATATTGGATATGTTAGTAAAATGATTTTATGGAAATTTGATATTTGACATTGAAAATCATGCAAGAATTGTATTGCAATGTTAAATGTTTTAATTGCCTCACTAAATTTATACTTAGCGTGTGATGATTTTCACGCGTAGATAAAAAAAACAAAGAATAAGAATAAAGAGTTCAGAACGACATCAAGCATCGAGAGGTATATTTCAACATCAATAAGACATCCTATGATGGAATTTGATTTAGATAGTGGCATGTAATTTGATAATGTTAAATTTATTTTGTTGAATAAAATTTGGAAATTGTTATAGTGATGAAAGATTAATTTTTATGAGATTTATATGAAATTTTTGAAAGTTACTGTAGCATGAACAGTAACCCCATTTTAAGCAAATTTTTCCAGTATGTAAATGGGGTACCGAATCCCCCATACAGGAACCGATTTCCCCACTGTTTATGGTACTGTTCACTGTTAATGTTCACTATCCATAGGTACTGTTCACTATTCATAAAAAATATTTCGAATTAAATTGGTTACAACGAAACATGATTTATATGATATGATATTTTTATAATATCATTTACCATTTTAAGAAAATAAATTTTAAATCGCGCAAAAAAATTGAGAAATGGTTTTAGAAATTCGGATAACATCTAAAATATGTATAGGTATAATTATACGGGTTATGGGTGTTACACATTTTATTTTGGTGATTGTAATATTGATTTGTATTTATTCCTATTATATTTTCTTAAATATTAATAGTTTTAATAACGCGAATTTGTAGAATGGGCGTGAAAAGCCTTGCTTGATCGAAGCATTGCAATCCGATACGACATTTGAACAAAATGTGAACTTGAAATAAAATCGATATTATTTTGCTAATTAATTCCTTTATTTTAAGTTAAACAATCTGGTGCATATTACTAAATAGTTATTTAATTTATGGAAATGTTGATTATTAATTTTATATTCGATTCATATTTTTTACAATCTATCGATGAGGGAATATTTTTTACTAATGAGAAATAGACGAGTTAGCTTTCCCGATGGAGGATTGTTAATTTTGAGATTTCTTTTCGAGTTAAGGAAATTTCTCTAATAAATTAATTCGAAGCAAATTAATCAATGTTCGATAAATGGATCGTAATTTAACTTTTTATTTGATTTATAATGTACGACAATGTGTGAATGACACAGTACCAATTTTGGGTGCTGTGGGGGTGCTAATCTTTCCCCACGCGTAACCGACTCCCGAACTCATTTTAATCGAATATTTGGTAAACGCAAATCAATTTTTTCTTTAAAAATGATTTTCCTTAAAATTGTTTTTAAAAGATGTTTTTAGGTATTCGACCTACCTAACTCAAAGGTCGATGGCGACTCCAATCCAATTTAATCCAAATCAATTCGAAATCACCCATTTTTTTCAAATTAAAGTCATAATCATTTTAAAAAAATAATATTTAATTATTTTACCCTAAAAATAGTTATGCCAGCTTGACGACTCCGCTAGGGACCTTTTTTTAGAGAGTCAGGTTGTAGGTCGCTTACACATTGTCGTTGTGGTCGAAATTATGAGTTCGAGTCTTTAGTTAATTTATGATCCGTTTATTGAAGTTTTTGATTGCTTCATTTTTTAACTGTCATACTAACATTTGAATTTTTGCTTTCAGATCGATCCAAGTTTTTGTCGATTTTTATCTCTTTTTCGTTTTTGAGTCAAAGGTAGGTATGTTCCTTCTCACACACATCACGAACATTTGCATAACATAAGCTCTAGACACGAGCTTCAATCCAAATTAGTTGGGGTGAATGTTTTACTCTCGTAAGAATTTATTCTTCGTATGGGTTTTAGCAAATAACCCATGGGATACATACCTTATACCTTTATAGGAATTTATTCCTTGTATGAGTATAAGATAGTGAATCCCCTCGAATTAAACTCGTTCTGTTCGAAACCTATAATGGGTGAGGATCGAGGGTTTGGCAGCCCAAGGGGGCACCGACATCAAGGAAAATTCTAGTTCTTTTTTCCTGTTAGAGCCAAAGCCATGCATATAGTGAACCGTAGAGTGATCACCCTAGGTATAGATATATCGAACCTCTGTCTGTCAGTAGGTACCCAAAATAGGTGTACACAAACGATGAGCATTTCTGAACCTTTCCTTTTGTTTAAAATTCTGTTAAATAAATGCATGAGAACTAGATACCATGCAGTTAGGATCATTTTCTTGAAAATAATCATTTTGGGTAGATAGCATGTCCGGGTAGGAATGTTATTTATTTAAAGCATGTTCGGGTAAATATCATGATGGGGTAGGTGTTATATTCATCTTTGAATAACATTGTTACCTACATTGATTGTCTTACATGTATTAACTAATTTATTTTCCTTTGTTTGTGTATACTAACTTATTTCTTTTGTTTTGTTTATATCATTTTTCATCATTTGTGCATTGCATTGCATCATCATAATGCAAAAGTGTTGATCCGTAAGGGGATATTCGAGAGAAAATTTTCACAATAAGATGTGAAAATTTTCAATCAAGCAGTCGTGTTTACAGGCATTCACCGGGGGCTCAAAGAAGCTTAAAATACAAGAATGAGGTTTGCTCGAAGATCGTGCATCATTCGGGACTAAAATGATGATCCACTAATTCGAGGAGTAATACAGTAGTGGAGTTTTATCTACAATCATATCATCACTAGTCATCAAAGATCGACGTATTGGATTCAACACCGCCGAGGCATTAACGGAGTTAGTTTATAGAGCATTGAAGGGCATCAGTTCCAAATACGAAGATCTAAGACGAAGCAGTGATCTCGAAGATCGTGCAATATTCGATACTGAAATGACGATCCATTGATTTGAGGAAGAATCCTGTAGTAGATTCTCTTTTACGAACATTCCAACTCTAATCATCGAATAGTGGTGTACTGACTTTAGCACCGCCGAGCATTAACAAAGTTAGGTTACGAAACTCTTGAGGGGCATCCTTTTCAAGGATGTAGATCCGAGACGAAGAAACGCCCCATTTCAGACTCGACATCTAAGCGAAGGCATGTCTGTGAAGTGGATTGTCTTGAAATGTGAAGGTTTTTATTTCAGGTGAAAATTAGTCTATGATATTCATTGTTGGGATCAATATTTTTGCATTTGCATCTGCATCTTTGCATTTTGCACCTGCATTTTATTTTCACATACATCATTTATAAAAACAATAGAGGATTCGACGAAGTGGTCCTAACCACGAGACACCATATTGAGAATAAAAGAAAGAAGAAGTTGAAATCAGTACGATGAGAGCTTATTCAGCTGGTTGTAAGACTGAGCCTTCCAAGATGATCTCAGAAAGAGTCCCCATATCCTGAGGGCTATGATGTTGATCCAGTATGCAATTACCACCTAAGAAGCTCTGGATATTATACTGAAAACTGCAAGGCATTGAAGATCAAAATCTAGAATTTGATTCATTCAGGGGCATCCTAATGCTAAGCAAGAGAAGTCATTGTATCTACCATTTGCATCCAGAGAGATTATTTTGTTTGACTCATTTTTTATCTGTCTTAAATATTTTCTTAAATTTTTTTAATCTTAATGATTGAACTTATGCTACCTTCTAAGGTTGAGTAATTGAATAAGTTTTAATCATTAGTTCTTCGAATATCAAATGAATTACGGATTCTTTTAATTCTTCAAGAATTATATATTTTTGACATATGACAAGATTATACCTATTTTATTCGGTTTAAACCAAAATAAAATCTCTCGATTTTTACCCAAAATCATTCATGGTCACTACCAAAGAACCAAATTTTGACATTTCTTCTCTTTGAGACCTTGAAACATTCTTTTTACCATGAAATATTGCCATTATCTTTTTGATACACAAAAATTCATACCCATATCATATCTTTGAGCCAATAAAGTCACCATCATTTTTTTCTACCAATAGGACCTACAGACATTGAGTAAAAGATTTTCGCTTGAACATGATCCTTCCTAAAAGAAGACAACATGAGGCATCTCGCATCATTTTTCTAAAGATGAGCTTGTACAATTGATACATGCTGAGAGCTGGGAGTCGATCACACAAGTCCCCTGATAAGGCATCGCACAACCTGAATAAGATCATGAGAGCTGGGAGTCGAAGAACACTTCCAATAAATGAGTCAAGAAGCTACTTCATCCGATCATAGAACAACAAATAAATGAGAGCACCATACGTTTAACCAAATACAACAACCTGAGACTTTTTTATCCTTTTCTTACTTAACCATTTCAAATATAGTAATAATTTTGACACTTGTCAAATAACTATAATTTATTGAAGGATTAACAGAGTAATTAATTCTTTGAAATCCAATGAACTCTTGTTTTATGATTTGTCAATTGTGAAACCTTGAAAGGAGCAATATTTTCAAAACTTTTGATTAAACATTTTCCAAAAAATTTTTAATTGATATTTTCATACTTTTGAAAATACAAGAAGAAGAAAAACGTTTTCCAAACAAGATAATCTCTCTGGAGGCATATCTTGGAATTCAACGAAGATCTCTCTTAAGTTCAAGATTGAAGTTCGGGCAAGAAAAGACAAATTTATGGGGAAAATTTTGATGGGGCAAGGAAAACAAATTATCTCAGGTTGAGGTTTGCAAGAGTACACCATAGTGGAAATGTAGACAAGCTGAATCAATGATAGAGTGAAGACTACTCTTGTAATCATTCTCTTTCCAGATCGAGAAAAGCATACATACATACATACATACATACACATATACATACATACATACATACATACATACATATATACATACATACATACATACATACATACATACATACATACATACATACATACATACATACATACATACATACATACATACATACATACATGCATACATACATACATACATACATACATACATACATACATCATGCATACATGCATGCATGCATGCATGCATGCATGCATGCATGCATGCATACATACATACATACATACATACATACATACATCATCCATACCATACATACATACATACATACATATACATACATACATACATACATACATACATACATACATACATACATACATACATACATACATACATACATACATACATACATACATACATACATACATACATACATACATACATACATACATACATACATACATACTCATACATACATACATACATACATACATACATACATACATACATACAACTACATACATACATACATACATACATACATACATACATACATACATACATACATACATACATACGACATACATACATACATACATACATCATACATCATGCATACATACATCATACATACATACATACATACATACATACATATACATACATACATACATACATACATACATACATACATACATACATACATACATACATACATACATACATACATACATACATACATACATACATACATACATACATACATACATACATACATACATACATACATCCATACATACATTTTTTCCACAAATTTTGAGAATTTTAAAACGAATTTTTCCACAAATTTTGAGAATTTTAAAACGAATTTTGTCTCGCTTGAGACAATTTCTATCAAAGCAAATTTCGTATTGCTTGAGACATTTTTTCTCTAAGATACAAATTTAAATTTGTTGTACTTGAAACAAAATTCTTTCTCGCTTGAGACATTTCCGATACATTTTGAGAATTTTAAAACAAATCTTGTCTCATTTAAGGTAATTCTCTTAAAACAACTTCGTCTTGCTTGAGACATTTTTTCCTTTGATATACAAATTTCGAATTTGATTAACTTGAAATAAAATTAATCTCACTTGAGATTGTTATTTCTTTCAAAACAAATTTCGTCTCGTTTGAGACATTTTTCATTTGAGAATACAAATTTCGAATTTGTTTCACATTAAACAAAGGTGATCTCACTTGAGATCGTTTTCTCATAAACAAACTTTGCCTCGCTTGAGACAATTTCTCTAAAAACAATTTTTGTCTCGTTTGAGACAATTTTTCTAAAAACAAATGTTGTCTCACTTGAGACAATTTTCCAAATTATGAATTTGTTTCACTGGAAATAAACATCATCTTTGAGTCATTTCTTTTGAAACAAATGATCTTTGAGTTTGTTTCACTTGAAACAAAATGAAAAAATCTTTGAGTATGTTTCTTTGATAACAAAATTTTGTCTCTTTTGAGAAAGTTTCTTTTGAAAAATCTTTGAGTTTGTTTCTTTGGAAACAACATTTACCATCTGTGAGCATGTTTCCCTTGAAACAAAACCCATATTTGATTATTTTTCTTTTGAAACAAAGTTTTGTTTCTCTTGAGAAAGTTTTTCGTAAAAAAAAATCTTTGAGTTTGTTTCTTTTAAAAAAATCACCTTTGAGTCTATTTCTATTAGAACAAATTTTTGTCTCTCTTGAGATAGTTTCTAATGAAAAACTAACCTTTGAGATTGTTTCCTTTGAAACAAATTTGGTATTACTTAAGAGGTAATTTATCTTTGAGTCTGTTTCTTTTAAAACAAAATATTATCTCTTAAAGACAATTTCTTTTGAGAAAAAAATCTTTGAGTTTGTTTCATTTGAAACAAAATTTTGCCTCTCGAGACAAATTCTTTTGAAAATACCCACCTTTGAGATCATTTCTATTAAAACAAATTTTGTCTCCCTTGAGACAGTTTCTCTAGAAATACAAAATCTTTGAGTTTGTTTCTCTGAAATAAAACTATCGTTGAGGTCGTTTCCCTTGAAACGAATTTTGTCTCTTGAAACATTTTCCCTTAAACAAGATCATCTTTGTTTGTTTCTCTGGAAACAAGGTTTTCTCCCTTAAAACAGTTTCTTTTGAATGAAAATTTTTGAGTTTGTTTCTTTGGAAACAAAATTTTGTCTCACTAAGATACAATTTTCTGAAAATAAGTTTTGTCTCTTATGACGATGTCTTTTGAAAAAAAATCATTGAATCTGTTTCTTTGGAAACAAAATTTTGTTTCTCTCGAGACGGTTTCTTTGAGAAAAATCTTTGAGTTTGTTTCTTTGGAAACAAAATTTACCATCTTTGAGTTTGTTTCCCTTGAAATAAAACAAACAAAATATTTGAGTATATTTTTCTTGAAATAAAAATATTTTGAGTTTGTTTCTCTCGAAACACCGATATTTGAGAACGTTTCCCTTAAACACAAATTTTGTCTCGCTTGAGACATTTTCTTTTAAACATCATCTTTGAGTTGTTTCCCTTGAAATGAATTTTGTTTCTTTTGAGACAGTTGCTTTTGAAACACATCACCTTTGAGTTTGTTTTTCTTAAAACAAATCTTTGAGTCTGTTTCTTTTGAAACAAATCTTTGAGTCAGTTTCCCTTGAAACCATAATTCCTAAAGATGACCAGAACTCTTCATCACGTATGAGTAATGTCATCCCCTGACCAGATCTCCTCATCGCATAGGAACCGTGTCACCCCTAGATAACCAGCCGTCCTCATCATGTAGGAATCGAGTTATCACCCTTCCTAAAGATGACCAGAACTCTTCATCACATATGAGTCGTGTCATCCCCCGACCAGATCTCCTCATCGCGTAGGAGCCGTGTCATCCTTAGATAACTAGTCGTCCTTATCGCGTTAGAACCAAGTTATTACCCTTCCTAAAGATGACCAGAACTCTTCATCACGTTTGAGCCGTGTCATTCCCCGACCAGATTTCCTAATCACGTAGGAACTGTATCACCCTTAGACGACTCGAACTCTTCATCGCGTATGATTAGTGTCATCCCCACTAACAAACACATCAAATTTTAAACCAAAAAGAGAGAACCGAACAAAAATTGGTTGTTTTTTTTCGTCTTTGCCCTAATCTTGTTAATACAAGAATGTGCAAAGAGGGGCAGCGGTAGACACCCATTTTTGTCCGGGTCTTTTTTTTATTTTAAATTATTATTATTATTAACATTACATTTATATTTTGTGCAGGCCCACATACAACCCGAAGCCCAATACTCTACCTTGCCCATTACATCTCCAACAGCCTAACCCTTTACAAGATCAAGCCCAATCCAGCTGCTAATCCAGACCCGGATCATACCCAAACCCGACTCAAAATGTAGGGTTTTAAACCCTAAACAACATCAGCCAACCACCACCGATTGGTATCCCAACGCTCTAGTTATTGCCAAGCCACCAAGCCGACCTGTAAAAGTCCATCCAACAGTGACCCACATCTATCAAATAGTGACAGGTTTCCTGTAATCAAAGAAACCCAATAAATAATAGAAACAAAATCAAAATGGTGTCCCGATGATATCTACCATGACAAAGCAAAATAGGGGTACTCATACCCTATGTTTCGAGAATCAAAGTAACAAATTAACAGTCACCAATCATGCATCAAAATAAAAATAGAAGATAGAGGGAACAAAGAGGCCATTCAAAGATTTCTAGAAAAGAGGGGGGTTCGAAAAACCAAAGAAAAAACCAGAGGAAGTATTTGAACAAAAAAGAAAATATAGAGGTGAGAGGTTGAGATTTTACCTTTCCTGGGTCTTCATCAGAGTCACTAACTGGGGTCTCAGTTGAGGTTGTTTCGTACCCAGGAGGTGGTTGTAGGGCTCTTCGAGCCTTATGAGGCTCGTTGAATCATGGGTAACAGAGGGTAAGGAAACTGGGGTTTTTGGGGTTTGTCTGCTCCCTATAGCCTCCGTTCTACGGTGGCCAGGGAGCCCCTGGGTGCTCTGTTCTTCTCGGCGGCGAGGAGGCAGAAAGGAGGGAGAAGGAAAGTAGAGAGAAATGAGTTTGAGTGGCTGGAGAAAAGAGAGGAACTTTAAATAAACCCTAAAAAGGGTTTATATTTCAGCAACCAAACAACGCCGTTTCAAGGGGAGGGTATGCATGTTTCAGCATAAAAGGGTAAATAACCCGTTTAGTCCTCGCATCTTTGTAACATTCTTCCCGTGTTTTTTAATTTTTGGGTAAATCACTTTAAGTCCTCTGTATCTGTACTGTTTACTTTTCAGTCTTAATGAAATCTTACTTTTCATTTTGAGCTCTATATATGTTTTATATTTCATTTTAGTCATCTTTCTTTTATTATATTTGTTTAGCTTTTTTGGTTACTAATTTTATATTAGTTCTATTTTAGTCATCAAATGGAATTTTTGCTTAATTTATTTTAAGCTTTGAACTCTGTTATAGTTACATTTTGGTCACTGTTTGTATTTTGGGTTAAATTTCGAATTATGCATGTGTATTTTATTTTCATTGCATTTTAGTCCCTATTTTTAGTTATGAGATTATTTTATTTCCAGTGCTTGTATTATTTGGCATTTATGATTTGAATTATGTTTTGTTGTATTTACTTTTTAGCCTTTTAACTTTTTGTTTTCTATTATTTTAATCCCTTAGGTTTATTTTTTTTTGCTATTTAGTCTCTTTAAATTTCTGTTTTCTTGCCATTTTAGTCCTCTAATTTCTATTATGTTGTTTTAAGCCCTTGAAGTTATTATTATTATCATGGTGGTCCTTGTGATTAAATATTTATTTTTGATCTTTTTATTTTGGTGATTGTAATATTGATTTGTATTTATTCCTATTATATTTTCTTAAATATTAATAGTTTTAATAACGCGAATTTTTAGAATGGGCGTGGAAAGCCTTGCTTGATCGAAGCATTGCAATCCGATACGACATTTGAACAAAATGTGAACTTGAAATAAAATCGATATTATTTTGCTAATTAAATCCTTTATTTTAAGTTAAACAATGTGATGCATATTACTAAATAGTGATTTAATTTATGCAAATGTTGATTATCAATTTTATATTCGATTCGTATTTTTTACAATCTATCGATAAGGGAATATTCTTTACTAATGAGAAATAGACGAGTTAGCTTTCCCGATGGAGGATTGTTAATTTTGACATTTCTTTTCGAGTTAAGGAATTTTCTCTAATCAATTAATTCGAAGCAAATTAATCAATGTTCGATAAATGGATCGTAATTTAACTTTTATTCAATTTATAATGTACGACAATATGTGAACGCACAGTACCAATTTTGGGCGCTGTGGGGGTGCTAATCCTTCCCCACGCGTAACTGACTCCCAAACTCATTTTAATCGAATCTTTGGTAAACGCAGATCAATTTTTTCTTTAAAAATGATTTTGCTTAAAATTGTTTTTAAAAGATGTTTTTAGGTATTCGACCTACCTAACTCAAAGGTCTATGGTGACTCCAATCCAATTTAATCCAAATCAATTCGAAATCACCCATTTTTTTCAAATTAAATTTATATTCATTTTTTTAAAATAATATTTAATTGTTTTACCCTAAAAATGGTTATGTCACATCTCTTATATATCCTTTTAAAGACTTTAGAGTACTTGGATTCATTTCCATTAAATGAAGCTGCAATAGCTTCTTTAGCACGATCCATAACCTCATATATGTATCCTATGGAAGGTTTTTCTCTCCTTCAACTTTTCTTAGTGCATGAACTAAAGTACCACTTAGCTTAATGCATATACAATACAATTCCGAAAGGAAGGCATCAAAATAGTATCAACAGCTCTTTTCCCCTGGTTCCTTGTACCATTTGCTATCTTTCCATTCTTGAGATACAAACATCTATGTTACACCCTAATCCAGTCCAACCCGAAGATCGTTGAATTATGATGTCACACGGGACCACTGAAGTGCTAACCCAAAATTTTTCTTTTTAAAACCATTGTAACCATTATATAAAATGCCATCCATAACAATGTTATAAAATATAAAAAATATGTTTTACAATACGGGAGAGCTCCCAAATCATCCAAATAGATACATTGAGTTTAAACCAAAATAGAGTTACGACTGAATACAAAAGGGCCTACAATATTATATGCCCTCTAATATAAACCAAGGCGTGCTTTGATATCTCAACTAAGCTGAATATCTGGTGAGATAAAGCTCCACACATCTCCTAAGACTGTGCCGAAAACACATTCTGAACGCTGAGCTTATGAGCTCAATGCCACACTAATAATTGTATTATACTGCATGCATTCACTAAATGCATACTAGTGGCATAGTATGAATACATGAGGTAACTGATATGATATGTTTTGTGATAGGCATGGTGTGATTGAGGGTTTTTGCATCTCGAAGCTTACACACCCCTCTAGCTTCCTATATACCCT
Organism: Hibiscus syriacus; assembly: GCF_006381635.1. Classification (NCBI taxonomy): domain Eukaryota; kingdom Viridiplantae; phylum Streptophyta; class Magnoliopsida; order Malvales; family Malvaceae; genus Hibiscus; species Hibiscus syriacus. The sequence goes on along the minus strand of NW_024063304.1, from coordinate 195,942 downwards.
TGGGTATTTAAGGTGAGATCTAAACTGCATCGGAAACTTACACCCCGACCAACTTACTCCGTCGAGTCTTGGGGCATCCACACCCAACTGGAACCTAAAGAACCTTGACATTGATTGGGATATCCGAACTGTACGATCGTTATCTACTAAAGTAACTCAGGTGTCATGATTGTGTCCCGAACAGCAAACAAGGCTACTTTTATGTCATTTATTTCTAGTTGTTCTAAGTTTATTACTGTTCTCACTTGTATTTTTATTTCATGGTGTTCTAGTGTTATTGTGTCCCTCAAATCTATCCCTTCAAACCATTGGGTTTCTTACCCAAAATTGTTTATGGGTATCGATACTAATCCCCTTAATATCGGTACTGACCTCTGAGTGTTGATACTAACTTCTGGGTATCGATACTACTGACTTATTAAAGGCTGATAACAAAAGGGTTGTATCAATACTATTGATTGAGTATCGATATTTTGGTATGTGGTATATATATTTTCTTGAGTATCGATACCAAATTTGGCTTTGATATTTTGAAAAATGCCTAAGTATCGATACCCCTATTAGGGAGTATCGATACTCTACCCTTGGTATCGATACTTCCATGAGTACCAATACCCAAAATAGCTACTAGAATCTACTAAGTGAACTTGGTATCGATACCTTACCCATAGTATCGATACTCATTGTATGAGTATCAATACTTCTACCCCAAAAACCCATTGTTTTTGTTACTTGAAGGACAATATCGACATTGTTCTTTCATTACTGATACTCGAGCCTATAAATACTTTGTTTTGGGCATGAAATGCATATTAACACTCTCATAAGTCCTACTGAGATCCCTAAACATTATTAAAGTGTTATGTCTAATAATAGGGGTCATAATAAGGCCAACTTGCTGGGGGAAAAACTCAAATGTTGAATCTACCATGAATATGCTTCATAAGTTATGCAAGATAACAAACTTACCTATTTATCTACAATGTAGTATAGTTGAGTTAGAAGTGAGTTACCTTATATTTTTAAGCTGCTGGAAGTGTCCAAGGCTCAACCAAGTGCTAGCTTTTTCCTTCCCTTTAACTTCGAAGTTTTCTCCAATTTCCCTCAATAAACAAGAATTAACAACAGTGTTACTAATGTTGTTGGGAAGTTTAGAAAAGTGTTTAGAATGTTTATTGAGGCTTGAATCCCTAAAAAATATACTGGTTTCACTTAGGTTTCTAAAACCCCCACTAAACCCATATTTGGATATCTTGATGAAATGAAGATATTGAGGTCTTGAATGATATCTTAGAGGGAAGGGATTAAGATTCTTACTACAATTTTCTTATTGCACCCAAAATCCACAAAGTTACTACCTTTGTAACTTAGGCATGAGGAAGGAGATAAAGATAAATGATAAGCTTTTGGGAGAGAAATGACAAATGATGGGAAAAGAGAGAGGTTCAAGCATGATATCATCAAATTTTAAAGAAATCAGCTTTCCAAACTAAATAGGTAAAATTTCTCTTTTGGTACTTCCAACTTTGATCATAACACAAATTGTAACACCCCCAACTGATGCGTAACCCGATCCAATCCGAGGTGTCACTTGGGGCCACCAGAGCGACCCACAATAAATCCATGAAAAATTTTACCTTTTGTTAAAACATGTAAGATCATAAAACAATTCATAAATAAAATACAAGTTTATAAACCATTCATATTACAACATACTCAAATCATATAGTTCAGACTCAGTATATATATATATATATATATATATAATCAAATGTGACCTACATGCCCCCTAATTAATCTTGTACCATATTCTTCAACCCAAGCAAAAGGAACTCTCATTACAGATGTCGATAGCTATATTGGATCAGTTCTTTTAACTGAAATGGTGAGTAGAAGAGTGAGCATTTGGAAGCTCAGTAATATAGAACTACTAAGTGATGTTAAAGTACATGCAAATAAATTGGAAAACAAATTTTCATTATTGATTCAGACGTCTACAGGTTTTTGCGAGGAGCTGTGGTTCCACTGATATTTCTTGAAGTAAAAACATGTAATTTTCAGTTCAGAGGAAACGTTTAGAGGACCATGTTCCGGAGATCAAAATAGATGTATAGTGTGTTTCCAATAATAGAGAAATATGTACATATCCTTTAAAAACATTAGTAATTTAGAACATATTTTAAAACCATAGTAATACCCTCCAACCGAACACCTATATGCATTTTCCCCAGAACTGCATCCATAAGGACTTACCCTAAGCACACAGCAAACGAGCCACCCTAAGGGAGTACCTTGGGGCCTATGAGCCTACCCAAGGGTCTTCTTAGGTCCGTAAGGAATTACCAGCTTGATCAAAACTGAACCTTCATACTCCAGAATCCTACCCATACAATATCCAGTAGAAATCAGATTGAACATTAACTTTACTTTCAAAATTCTGATACAGTAGAATGTTGTAAAATAACAATGTAGTTATTTAAATCCCATGAATGCCCTCTATTCGTACACCAACATACAGTCCCCTACTAAGGGAGTGCCTTGGGGACTTAGAGCCTACCCAAGGAATACCTTAGGTCCGTAAGGAATTACCATCTTGATCAAAGTTGAACCTCCATACTCCAGCCTACCCAGATAGTGTCCCAATAAACAGTTCAAGTAGTAACCAGTAGATTCCATGATCCATAAATCAGGAACGATTACATTTTCCATGAATACATAACTAGCATAATATATATATATATATATATATCAGTCGTAGTTCATAAACAGTAATTCAGTAATTTAGTAAATCATATCATAGTTGTTTAAAGGTTCGCTAAATCAGTAAATTCAGAAAACACGTTTGAAAACAGATAAAACAATCATATAGCACATATGGAACACACTAGAAAATTCAATTATTTTTCAGAGGAATTTGATCGTTATTAAGAAGAGAAACATTGAATTTCTATATATTGGTCGGATTTCAAGTACGTTGTTACTATATAAAAAGGGTTCAATTACTAACCGATCTAATAAGACATTTAGGAATTGATACTTCAGTACCATTTAGGATTCAAGTGCATCATGAAGCTATTCAGGAACCTTACGTCAAAATAATTTAAAATCCATTTATAACTAGAGTAATTCCATTATTCAGGTAATCAGGGACATTTTGGACATTTGATTCTTAGAGAATTCATAGTAATTTAACCTAATAATGGTTGGGCGATAATTTACAATGTTTAAGATTATATTGCATTAATCAGATTCAAACACTGCAATACTTGCCAATCATTTAAGTCAAGATACTTCCTAGATACTCCCTCCCATATTGATTTTACTAGTTGAACGAACCTCCTTTATAATCAATATCGAATATATCTTCACAAGACAACATTATTTCAGGTTTAGGGTGGTGTTTAATTTATTTATGAATTGCAACAATATCCAAAATGACTGACTTACTTGGGTCGTGATTCACCTTAAATGGCGATACAACTCTTAGGTTTATTAGTGTTTTTAAAATTTACCAAGGACAACTACTTATTTTAAGTCGTAAGGTTAATAGGATACTTCAACAGTCGAGGTTACTTCGTTCATCTTAGAGTTTAAGGTATTCTGGTTTTTTTAGAGTTTAGGGTATTTTGGTCATTTGAATTATAGTTGTTTCGCAGCTCGAGGACATTTCAATAATTCTGATCAATCCAAACATATGTACTTTTCTGGTAATTTGGTAAGGTATTTTATTTCAGGGTTATTTTTCAATTTGGGGGAAATCTTGGTATTTTTACAATGTAATGGCATTTTTGTAATTTTACTCTATAGGGTTATTTTTGCCATTTTGATTTTGAAAGAATACTTAATAATTTAACGATACTTTTTCTATTCAAGATTTATATTAAATTATCATGATTCTGGGTCAAATAAGGTTAAACATATCTCAACATCGCGGTACTCACTAATCATTCAGACTGATTTCTTTCAAAATATTCACTTCTCAATACTGATTACACTATTTGAACTAGTTAGCATCATACCACCATTATAACGATTCTTGAAAAGACGAACATGTATCCTAATATATTATTTATTTATTGCAATTCTATCCAGAGAGACCGACGAGCCTGGGCCATGTTCCAAGACTTTTAGAGGCAGTTCAATGCTTATGTTTAAGGTATATTTAAGGGTTTATCCAAGGTCATTCACTTACTACAAATCGTTTTCACTATTAAAGGTAAATCATGTCATATTTGTATCCGAAGGGCATTCTTGACATTTTACCATGATCATATAGGTTTAGAATAGTTAATATTTATTCCCAGCCCAATCATATTTATTTATCCATTAATCAATACCCAACTTGTATCATACAACATGCAATGGGTAGTAAAGTATTACCTCGATTCTCAAGCTACACCAGTCGAACATTAAAACTCTATTAGATAGCTTTCGAACTTGAAGTCCACGACCCATAAAGTCTCATATACATAGCAAAGAATTTACGTCAGAAACAGAACTTAATCGAAAAACCAAATTGAATATGAAGATAAAACACTGAAAATCAGCTTACCGATTTTGAATTTGGCAAAACGGATTTCAGATTCAGACTTAGGATGCCGAAAAACATAAAATATGACTTCTCAAAAAAATTGACTTTTTGGTTAAAGTCAATGGTCAAATTCAATGGGTTGGCTCAGACAAGTTAAATCGGATGAGTTGACTCAATTCAGACCAATTTGGTTGGATTGGTATGGTTCAACTGGACCGGTTCCAGAATGCTATTGGACGACGAACGAATCCCACACACTGCCAGCGTGTGGCGACGGTGATGTGGGTCGTTTCGATCGGTCGATCATTCCCTGTCTTGTACACGCTTGAATTAACCAATAAACCCTCAACAATCCAGAGAAATAAGTGATAATTGTCGAAAAACGTTCGGTAACTTACCTCAATAGGAGGAACGACGACGCGCGTCGACGAGGAGCAAAATCAACCGAGTTTTGTTTACATGGCGCTGACAAGACTGATGGGAGCGGCAGTGAGGCGAGCTGACGTCTCGATCGGTCGTAATCAAAGGAAACAATGGGGGGTTTGTATTTCCTGACAATTGGCGGAGTTTCACGGCGTTGTCCGATGCGGGGAGGCTTGGGTTTTGGTCGCCGGTCGACGATGAACCAAATGGAGAGTGGTGGCGCAAGTGGGGTGGTCGTATGATGGTGGATCAAGGCGTTGAATGGAGGGAACACATGGGCTAGGATTTGGCTTGGTTTAATTTGGGGTTTTTGGGCTTATCGGTTTCTTAACCGATTATATATATATTTATATGAATATCATCAACAATACCCTAGCTTAAATGGCTAGGGCACAAGTGGCTTACCTGGGTGGTTAGGGGTTCGAGACCCCTTAGCCACAACTTGCAAATTTTATTTATTTTTCATTGTTAAGGAAAAATAAGAATTTAGGGTTAAGTCCTTAAACTTTCCAGAGTTTCAAAACTGAGCTACACGTTTCTAAAACTTGCAATTTGATCCCTAATTTCATTAAATTTGGAGTGTTACACAAAAATACCCCTTTTCATCCATTGGGCCCAAGTCCAACCCAAACCAAAGCTTTATTCGGTCAAACTTTCATACAAGGTTAACGGATTTATTCTAAGGCCTACGCAGTTAACTCGAAACTTTTAACTCGGAACTTGAGGCTTTACAATCTTTCTCAAGTTATCTTATTGCTTGTGTATTGATGAAATTATGATAAAGGCGGTAGCAAATATTGTCTTCGCTGTACTCAGCAAGTTCCTTTGTTTGGTGAATTATCTTATCATATTTAAAAGATTTGGGCATTGATAAATAAAAATATTAATCTGAATCGCCCTCTTTAAGATCTTATCGATAATAGGAATTGCTTCAATATCTTCCAGAATTAGATCAATATAATGGGCTGCAAAAGGAGTCTAATACAAATGTGGATACTTTGTCATTAATAGTGTACCTGTAGCTACAAAGTTGCTCCCATTGTCTGTAATAATTTGTACAATATGTCAGCACCTACTTCATCCACAATTCTACTTAGCAATTCAAATAACTTGTCACCCGTCTTTGAATAGCTTAATGCATCAACGAACTCGAGGAACATGCTTTCTTTTGAACAATTAACTAAAAAGTTAATGATTGTTCTTCCACACCGATCAGTCCATCCATCCGACATGATAGAACATCCTATTTTCACCCATTCTTCTCTGTGATTTCTCAGTCTCATTGGTATTTGCAACTTCATTCTTCAACAAAGGGACTCTTACTTCATAAGCACTTGGTGGCTTCATTCATATTCCAGCTCTAGTGATTGAATTGATTGCCACTTTAAAACTATGATGAGTGAGAGCATTAAAGGGAATGCAATATCATACATCAATTTAGCAAAATCAACGCAAGTTTTCTCCCTCTGCTCCTTCAAATAGGACTCATTAATGGTCTTTTTCTCACCCATTGTTTATGTAGAAGATTTGATAAAAGCATCAATTGGACCAATTATCTCTCCTTTTTATCATTTGAATTCGTTGATGCTTTGACTTTTTTCCCCTTTGGGTCAGATCCTAACACTTGTATTTCATCTTTATCATCAAAATCATCCATTTGATCATAATCATGCTAATGTTGGTCATGCACCAAATTCATATTCTCTCGTTCTTCCTTTTTCTAGAGAAAATATTCAATTTTTCTTACCTCACATGATCAGGGCACTTGTTACAAGCTTTTATATTTAGATATCCACCTACTAAATGTTGTTTAAGCCTAAGGATTCCATCTTTGGCAACTTTCGAACAATATTTGTAGGTGAGGTTGTTTGTGACCTTAGGATCAACTAAGTAACCATGATTCCAACCCAAATCAGATCTTCTCTCATTTTCCATGTTTGTCTTACTCTGTTAATAAAAACAATTATTTGTTAGAAGATAATAAATCAATGGAAGAAAATATGAGCAATAATAATCAATTTATTATAACAATAAGCCACAGTGAAGGCATACGTAGCAGCAAATCACTCTAAAAGAACAAGGCCACAGTGAAGTAAATGGAACAATGAAAGCTGAACGTAGCAGCAAATCACTCTAAAAGCACAAAGCCACAGTGAAGTAAATGATTTTTTTTTACTCTAAAAGCATACGTTAGTAGCTAGTCACATCAAATCATATTACAATCTAAAAACATATGTTGGTAGCAGCAAATCGGGAAAATCTTAAGTTACGGTAGTCTAATATATTAAAGAAATGTGCTATCGAAAGTGTTATTATTTTTTTAATATTTTCGATAAAAATTATTGGAAAATATTATTTTTTATTGGAAATTTATTATTGGACGTTTTACTGGGTTTGTTAACATATCTGGTAAAGTGCTACCTAACACATTATTTTTTCTATCGAAAATGTTAATATTAGGCACTTTATTAGAAATGTTAAAAAACATTAATGTTTTAAGTAAAAAAATAATATTATAGATACATTTTACAAAAAATAATAATAATTCCGATAATGTATTTCATTAGCCGTTTATTAAGACTGTTGTACGATATAACATCCCGCAAATCATATTATCGACACTAAAAGCATAAATAGCAAATCATTTTTCAAAACTTTTTTTATTTTTACTTTAAACTCACAGTGAAGTAATGGAACAATAAAAGCACAAATAGCAGCAATATTTCAATTCCCTTTTTCACATTGGTGACAAAAAAAAAAATAGAGTATATAGATTATAGAATACTTGGAAATGGAGATGGAGATAAAGCAAAGCTTGCTTAGGAAGAAACAAGTTTCCCTTTTTTCATAGAAGAACTCGTTAATCCCTCCTTTTACCTTTTTGGATTTATTATATTTTCACCATATTTTATTTCCATTTGATTAAATTTAAATTTGTGATTAATTTAAATCATAATAAAAATTACTAAATTCAAGATTAATTTAAATTTGATTTGATTTAATTAATATTTGTATTAAGTAGAGTTTCCCATTTTTATCGACTATTAGTTCGGATTTCTCACCGGATTGTATCGTCTTCTATTTTGTATTATATATAGTTCAAGTTTAACACTCAACTAAATTAATGTAAATTTAAATTCGATTCAATTTAATTTTAAGACTCAACTAATTAATGTAAATTTAAATTCGATTCAATTTAATTTTAAATTATACATTAACTCGACGAAGTTAATTTCAAATTAAAAAATTTATATAACGAAGGAACTTTCAACCTTCCAATCCAACAATCTATTCCCGTTCTACTAGCATTTACACAAATCGAGATTTCAACGCTTCTTTTATACAACAAATGAACTTTCAACCTTCAAATCTAACAAATCTATTCTCGTTCCTCTAACATTTACATAAAATCTCGATTTCACCACTTCTTTTATATAACAAATGATTTTCAACAAAATGAGGGAGGAAAAAGTGTAGGCAACTTCTCTAACTTCAGCAAAAAGGAATTTTTTTTTTAAAAGGTGGAGCCTTTCTGCGACTACTGCGCCTTAAATGCGCCTTGTTGCACTTCATCGAAATGCCTTTTTAAACACTAGTTGTGTCGGGCGCTAGAGATGTACTACGATCTGATGATGTTGTGCGTATGGCTATCGGTTCTTCTTTGTAACTGAGTCTCGGGTTACAATCTACGAACAACAGTGGTGAGTGCTGCGCAAAGCCTGCTTTAGCTGGTTAGTCGAGTGATTGTGTTGCCTTGTCGATTTCGTCTTGGGCACCGGTCATTGATGAGGTGGCTGCTGATCCTGGTGGCAAGGTGGTCGTTGACTCTGGAGGAGAGGTGGTTGTTGCCCCAGGTAGTGAGTAGGTTGCTTGTTCCTTTGACAGGACTGCTAACTTTTTAGACAGTGGTATTGTTGTTCTTGCTAGGCGTGAGGAGGCTGTTTGTACCTCTGAACATGCTGGCGAACTCTTGGTGCTGTTCCAGGTGTCGATGTGGTGCCTGATCATGTAGGTGGAAGTGATCCTAGTTCTTCCAGTCTACATTCAACTCTCATCATATGGTTACAAGGGGCAAACACGTCATTTTTAAAGCAAAGGTTTTTCATGATATGGCTCTTGGTCATGGTGAGCTTGAACCAACGACAATTCATCAAGCTTTTGCTGTGCACCAATGGAAGCAAGCTACGATTGCCGAGTATGAAGCTCTCATTACAATGGCACATGAAAGTTGGTACCATTACCGGAAGGAAGGATTGCAATTGGGTGTCAGTGGCTCTTTCAGATTAAGCGAAATCTGGATGGTTCGATTGCTCGTCACAAAGCGAGGCTTGTAGCGAAGGGCTTTGTTCAAGTCCCTAGACAAGACTTTCGAGACACATTTAGTACGATTGTGAAAACGTCTACTGTGAATATTGTGTTGTCCTTGGTTGTTTGAAACATTTGGAAACTTCGCCAAGTGAATGTGAACAATGCATTTTTTAATGGTGAGTTGAATGAAGATGTTTTTATGGTTCAACCTCCTGGGTTTGAGCATGAGTCTACTAATAGGGATTCTATTGGTGTGTAAGTTAAAAATGCTCTTCATGATTTGAAACAAGAACCACAAAATTGGTATGCTAAGTTACGATCCTTTTTGCTTAGTATTGATTTTGTTGGAACTAAAGTGGACGTCTCTTTGTTTGTTCGACCAGATGGTGATCGGTATGTTTTTGTGCTTGTGTATGTTGATGATATAGTTATCACAAGTAATTGTGATGAATTGGTTGAGGACGTTGAACGGTTACTTGGAAAAGCACCTCGTTTTCATTAATACTAAAAGAATAAGGTTAAAACTAACATAAACTATTCAAATGATATAGTCTCACATGGTGTTTTGGACGACGAAGAATAAGATGCGTGGTATTTTATTTATTTTTAAGTGTCACGTAAGACTTATGTTAATGTACCAACAAAAGTTAACGGTTAAAGAACTAAAATCGAACAGATCGATAATGTAAATGACCAAACACACTTAATTTTAAACTGATGACCAAATCGATCTGACCGAAAACATAATAATCCTCACATAGTTTAACCATAAGTAAATAAAACTACTCAGTAAATGAGTTCAATAAATAATAACAATAGTAATTAAACTTTGTCGTAACCGGATTTCGTCCGGGCACGAAATTTTACTTGGCGGGAAAAGTGATGTGAATAAATGGTTTTTTTAAATAATTTGGGAGTCGCCATCGACCTTTTGGGCAGGTAGGTCGAATACCTAAAAAAAATATCTTTTAAAAGAGTATTTAAGAAAACATCAGTTAAAAGATAAACTGATCTGCGTTTTAACCAAAAATTCATTCTTTTTAATGATAAAAAGGGATTCGTAGTCGGTTACGTTTAGGGAAGGATTAGCACCCCTACAACGCCCAAAATTGGTACTTTTTAATTATAAATTGTCTCTATTATTAGAAATTTAAAAATTCAAATTATATTTAATTTATAATCCTATTTAATTCAAATATTTTTAAGAAAATATATTAAACACAAATAAGATATTACTTATTTAGAAATATCAGAAAAGGACTTCTAGGTGCCTTAAGACACTCTTTTTTGATATTAATAAATATTATAATAATTTTAAAAAAAATTAAATTATAATTTTTTTATCATAATATTTAATTTTAAAATACCAGAATAGGACATCCAATTGTATTAAGACATCCAGTTGTATTTAATTTAATTTTTCTTCTTCTTCTTTTTCTGTTGGTTACCGTTTTTCTTTGCAGGTTGGGTGATGGCTTTATAGCCATCACCGGCGCTTGTCTCGGACCGGTCCTAAAGGTAGAGCTCGATGAGTCACCAAACCGTAGGTGGTGACTCACCCCATGGTGGGAACGTGGACGGCGTTCCTTGCTTCCTCTGGATGTTTCTGTTGAAGCGTGGCAGCAGTTGATGGAGGTGTCAGAGAGGCGGCCGTCGTCGTGGCCCTAGGGTATCATAACCCTAGGGTATCATAACCCTAGGGTTTGCTGTTGGTATCATCTGGACGCGTATGGACCGTTGGATCATGCCAGATCCAACGGTGGATAGCTGATGGCGGCTGGGGCTTAGATATAAACCCTAAATGGGTTTAGGGTTACACAATTGGGCCTTTAGGTCTGGGCCACTGTATTTGGGTTACTGGGTAGGGCCAGACTTGGCCCGTTTGTAATAATAATTTTAATAATAATAAATAAAATAATAATAATAATAATAATATAAAATAATAATAATAAATAATAATAATAGAAAATGTGGAAAAAATAGTATCTTCAGTTGCCCCTCTTTGCTCATTCTCGTGTTAACAAGAATAGAGCAAAGACGAAAAGATAATAATATTTTTTTATCCATTTGAATTCACTTGATTAATATGGAGATGTTGAATAAATTATTCTCTTTCTTCAGATGAGTTCTTCTCATTATGAACTTTCCGCTGGGGATGATGTTGACCTATTTCCTTTGTGATAGAGTCATTCAAAAGGTTGAATAAGCTCTTCTCATTATGAACTTCTTCTTTCTTCTTCAGATGAGTTCTTCTCATTATGAACTTTCTCTGGAAAGGTTGATGCTAATCTATCTCTTTCTGTGATAGAATTATGCAAAAGGTTGAACAAGCTCTTCTCATTGTGAACTTCTTCTTCTTCAGATGAGTTCTTCTCATTATGAACTTTCTCTGGAAAAGCTGATCCATCAAGTGATGGATTTGAGCAAAAGGTTGAACAAATTCTTCTCATTATGAATTTCTTCTTTCTTCTTCAGATGACGAGTTCTTCTCATTATGAACTCTACCTGGCAATGTTGATCCATCAAATGATGAATTTAAGCAAAAAGTTGAACAAATTCTTCTCATTATGAACTTCTTTTTCTTCTTCAGATGACGAGTTCTTCTCATTATGAACTCTACCTGGCAATGTTGATCCATCAAATGATGAATTCAAACAAAAGGTTGAACAAATTCTTCTCATTATGAACTTCTTCTTCCTTCTTTAGATGACGAGTTCTTCTCATTATGAACTCTACCTGGCAATGTTGATCCATCAAATGATGAATTCAAACAAAAGGTTGAACAAATTCTTCTCATTATGAACTTATTCTTCCTTCTTCAAATGAGTTCTTCTCATTAAGAACTTTCTCTGGGAAAGTTGATGTTGATCTATCTTCTTCTGTGATAGAATTATGCAAAAGGTTGAACAAGCTCTTCTCATTATGAACTTCTTCTTCCTTCTTCAGATGAGTTCTTCTCTATCTGGCAATGTTGATCCATAGAATGATGAATTCAAGCAAAAAGTTGAACAAGTTCTTCTTTCTTCAGATGAGTTCTTCTCATTATGAACTCGACCTGGTAATACTGATCCATTGAATGATGGATTTGAACTTTGCTAAAATCTTTGAAATTCCTGTCAACATTTAACATGGATAAAATGAATGGAAATACATTTATTTTTGCAAATGCCTAAATATGATGCATGAATATTAAGTTCATTTTTATTTGATTTCAAATTGGTGAACTTAGTATTTCTTCAGTTGTGTAGAAATCAATAAATCTTTCCTCTTCGAATGGAGAATCTATCATCCTTGAAGAGTGTAGATGTAGATATGCTTGAATTTTTGCATAATGTCACAAAACTACTTGAGAATAAAACTCAATAGTATAGGCTCTTGAAAAGCTCGCACTCATGCAATATGTTGATTCTGATAACAACTCATCTGATTATGAAGTGATCTTTCAAGATGATTTCACAGATATTGATAGTTCTTTTGATACCGAGGAAATCCTGAATTCTGATTCTGATGAGGAGAGTAAACTGTTATACTTGATGAAAATGGGATACTCAAATGCTATGTCTTCAATAACCATGAGATATAATCCTGATTCATCAATTGCAGAGTTGACAGATTTTATATGTGCTGCTCAAATTGCTAAGGCTTCTGATACACTTCTTCCGGTAAAATATAGGAAGCCATTATACAATGATCCCAATTACAAGAAAAGGCAAAACTTGGGCTATGATTTTCTTAAAAAAAAGAAGCAGAGGAAGCTTGAAAAGAAGCTTCTTAATGAAGACAATCATGCAGTTCATCTTTCAATTCTAATGATTGGTTTTGTGGTTCATACCGAACCAGATCAGATAACTCAAAGAACACTTCCAGAAGATGCTATTGGGTCTCCTTATTTCTACTATGAGCAAATTCATCTTTCAAATCTAATGATTGGTTTTGGGGTTTATACCAAACCAGATCAGATAACTCAAAGAACACTTCCAGAAGATGTTATTGGGCCTCCTTATTTCTACCATGATAACGTGGCACTTGCTCCAGTTAATGTTTGGACTGGAATATCACAGTACTTATTCGATGTAGAGCCAGAATTTGTAGATTCGAAGCATTTTCATGCTGCTACACTGAAAAGGGGCTATATTCATAATCTGCCAATTGAGAACAGATTTCTTCTTGTTCCATTTCCAAATAACTCTATGATGGTGATAATTTGCTTACTTTGTATTCCCTGCCTTTAAAAGTATTAACATAAAGTGATATTCAGAAATCTTTAACTTATTTCAAAATTATGTTAATCCATTTACAAAATAAAAGAATAAATTGAATTTTCGAAAATAAATTGAATCTCAAATAAATTGAATTTAGAGAAAATAAACTTGGAATTTATTAATAAATAGATAGAATTGTATTCAAAGTTATGGCAAGCATAGGAATGATAAAAAATTCAAGTGACTCAACAAATTATTAGCATAAGTATTTCTAAATTAATCAAATTGACACAATTTAGAGTATTGATATAAGCTTTTGTCTGGAAGATCTCAAACGTTGTCAGAATGCTTGTAGATGTGAAGTTTCTCCCAAACTATCAAAATCTTAAGAGGGTTCAATTGCCAGATGCCTAATATCAATATGCATTTGAGCCGCCCATTCAGGTTTTCAACTCAAATCCTTCATTTGGTTACAAGATGCCCTTTGCGAGTTTTCATCTTGACCCCTTTTTTCTTTTTTTTTCTTCTTTTTTTCTTTTTTTTTCTTTTTCTTCAAGCATAATATTTCTTGACAGAATCCGAATTTATTGGATTTCTCAGAATTTTTCCATCCATTTCTGCCAAGATCAATGCTCCTCCGGAAAAGGCCTTTTTTACAACGTATGGCCCTTCCCAATTAGGCATCCATTTCCCACGGAAATCTTTATGTATAGGCAAGGTCTTTTTAGTACTAGATCACCCTCTTGGAATTCTCTTAGATGTACTTTTTTGTCATGAGACTTCATCATCCGTTTCTGATACATCTGTCCATGGCAAATAGCTTTCAATCTTTTCTCCTCAATAAGGTTCAATTGATCAAATCTAGCTTGGATCCATTCAGATTCATCCAATTTTGTTTCTCTCAAAATTCGAAGCGATGGAATCTCAACTTCAATTGGTAAGACTGCTTCTATCCCATAGACTAAAGAAAAAGGCGTTGCCCCAGTAGATGTTCGAACAGTAGTTCGGTATGCATATAAAGCAAAAGGTAACTTCTCGTGCCAATCTTTGTAAGTTTCAGTGGTCTTTGTAATGATTCTCTTGATGTTCTTATTTGCTGCTTCAACTGCCCCATTCATCTTTGGACGATATGCCACTGAATTTGCATGTTTGATCTTAAACTGTGCACAAAGTTCGGTCATCATCTTGTTGTTCAGGTTCAGAGCATTATCTGTAATGATCCTTTCTGGTAGGCCATACCGGCAAATTATTTCTTTCTTTATGAATTTGCAGACTGTGGACCTCTTAATATTGGCATATGAAGCAGCTTCAACCCATTTGGTAAAATAATCAATTGCCACAAGGATGAAGCAATGTCCATTCGATGCTTTTGGTGTGATTGCCCCAATGACGTCTATTCCCCACATAGAAAATGGCCAGGGTGCTGTCATTACATGTAAAGGAGATGGGGGTACATGAATCTTGTCTGCATATATCTGGCATTTATGACATTTCCTTGCATAATCAATGCAATCCGTGTGCATGGTAGCCCAATAGTATCCATATCTCATTATTTTTCTAGCCATGGAAAGACCATTTGCATGTGTTCCACATATTCCACTGTGTACTTCTTCAATGATGCTTCTGGCTTCGCTGGTATTTAAACATCTCAATAGCATTTGATCATTGCTTCTTCTATACATAGTCTTGCCATCAAGAAAATATCCAGCAACCATTCTTCTCAAGGTTCTTTTTATCAATTTCAGATGCATTTTGTGGATAACTTTGATTTTTGATATATTGCAGGATATCATGATACCATGGTTTACCATCTACCTCTTCTTCCACACTATAAAAATGTGCAGGAATTTCATATACTTGTATTTTGATTGGCATCATATCAACTTTCTTAGTTGCCTGAAACATAGCAGCTAATGTAGCCAAAGCATCTGCCATTTGATTTTCTTATCGAGGGAGATAATTGAAGGTGACTCTCTCAAATTCTTTCACTAATTCGAGGGTAAAATTTCGGTATTCCAACAATTTGGGATCTTTTGTTTCCCATTCTCCTCGTAATTGATACACCACTAACGATGAATCTCCATATATTTTGAGACATTTGATTTTTCTTTCTATAGCTGCTTTCAATCCCATGACACAAGCTTCATATTCCGCCATGTTATTGGTGCAAAAGAACTCCAGTCTACTTGTAAAGGGATAATAAATATTTTCTGGAGAAATTAACACTGCCCCAATTCCTCGTCCCAATGCGTTGGATGCTCCATCAAAGTAAAGCTTCCAAGATGCTGACGCATCATTTGTTCCGACTTCTTCATTCATGGATATGCATAACAAATCTTCATCTGGAAAATTAAAACTCAAAGGCTGATAATCATTCGTTACACGACTGGCCAGAAAATTAGCTATGACACTTCCTTTTATCGCTTTTGGTTGACATATACAATATCAAACTCGGATAATAACATTGCCATCTAGCCATTCTGCCTGTCAAAGCTGGTGATTCCATTAAGAATTTCAAAGGATCAAGTTTGGATATTAACCAAGTAGTATGATATAACATGTATTGTCTGAGTCTTCGAGTAGCCCACACCAAGGCACAACATAATTTTTGTATTGGTGGATATCGAATTTCACACTCAGTAAATTTTTTGCTCAGATAATAAATGGCTTTTTCTTTTCTTCCAGATTCATCATGTTGTCCCAGTACACATCCCATCGAATTTTCAAAGACTGTCAAGTAGAGAATTAACGGTCTATCAGGTATGGTGATACTAAAATTGGGGCATTGGATAAATATTTCTTAATAATATCCAAAGTTTCTTGACATTCATCATTCCAGACTTCAGGATTGTTCTTTCGAAGTAATTTGAACCTGGATCACATTTGTCAGTTAATTGAGAAATGAACCGAGATATATAATTTAATCTTCCCAAAAAGCCTCGAACTTCTTTTTTGTATTGGGTGGTGGAAGATCTTGAATTGCTTTTACTTTATCTGGATCAATCTCGATTCATTTTTTACTGACCACAAATCCCAAAAGCTTCCCGGAAGTTACCCCAAAAGTGCATTTAGCGGGGTTGAGCTTTCTCAGATTTTGAATATGTTCTTCTTCAGTTCGGGATTTGGCAATCATGTCATCTACATATACTCCAATCTCTTTGTGCATCATGTCATGAAACAAAGTTACCATGGCTCTTTGATACGTTGCCCCTGCATTTTTCAATCCAAATGGCATTACTTTATAGCAGAATGTGCCCCACATGGTTACAAATGTTGTTTTTTCCATGTCTTCAGGATTCATTTTTATCTGATTATATCCTGAAAAGCCATCCATAAATGAAAACCATGCATGTCCTGCAGTATTGTCCACCAAGGTGTCTATGTGGGGTAATGGAAAGCTATCTTTCGGACTAGCTTTGTTGAGATCTTTGTAATCTACTCACATTCGAACTTTCCCTATTTTTCTTTGGTACGGAACAATGTTGGCTACCCATTCTAGGTATTTGGCTGCCTGTAAGAAACCTGCATTAATCTGCTTCATCACTTCCTCTTTGATCTGCAACAATATTTCTGGCCTCATTCGCCTGAGCTTTTGTTGGACTGGTTTATATTCTGGATTGACTGGAAGCTTGTGCATCACTATATCTGTACTCAAACCAGGCATATCTTGATAAGACCAAGCGAAGATATCTTTGAACTCTTGAAGGAGATTTATCAATTCTTGTTTTATCTGGATTGTCAGAGTAGTACCAATTTTCACCTCTTTCATTTCTTCATCTGTTCCCAGATTCACGGTCTCAATCTTAATAATTGAGTAGGAACATCACATTCCAGTTCATCCTCACACTCATTGATTTCCTCCAGACATATGGGCTGCTCTAAATTTATCTCTTGATTAAATTTAGGAATAAACATGCTATTAATATTGTGACACCTGCAAATTTAAGTCGGACATATTTTTGAATGAATATAGTAAATTTATGAAATAAATAAATGAAAAAATGTAATAAAATGTAAAGAATGATTGCCATCTAAAAATTTTAAAGAAAATTTCTTATATTTAATATTAGGTGAACTTAACATAATTTCCTTTACAAGATAACAAAAAGTTTTCATACTTTGGGCTAAACATAAAGATTAGTTCTGAATATTACTCTGTGTTAATATTAAAAACTATAGGAAGGTCTTCAGTGGTCCAATTGTTGAGTGTTTCTCCAGGAAAACAAGGGCGAATCCTATCCAAGTATTTGCCAGTCTTGTTGTCATTCATGATCATGTTGATAAATAATCCATTCATAGCTTCTTCAACTATGCTTTGATCTTTCGTCAACTTTTCTTCTTTAAAGGCCTCAACAAGCTGTTGTTCTACATTAATTGTTCCCCCTGATTTGAATGTGGTCTTCAAATGTGGGAAAAACATGTGTTCCAAAAGGATTTCTTCTCCTTTCAACCTTGCTTTTCTATCTTCACATCTTCTTTTCATTTCTTTGTTCTTTTGCTGAAAATTGGGCTTAAATCCAAGCCCAAAACGATCTTTCTTCATTTTCATACTTACAGGAACTGAACTCCCTTAAATATTCTTTCCTAAACCTTTCCCAGTTTTAGCTCCAATGCCTAAAGTCTATCGTACCGTCATCTTGGTGCAATCAGACAATCTGGGATATGGAATTTTGCTTCCTTCTGCAATAAAGGTTGCATTGACAAATTTAAGAGCTCGAAAAGAGCATTCAAGAGCATCATCATTGGTTTCAATATATGGAACATCACTTGTTATAGACACAATGATTTCTTCTTCAGCTCCTACGCATACTAGTTGTCTATCAACAACGAATTTCAATTTCTGATGTAATGAAGAAGGAACGGCTCCTGCAGAATGAATCCATGGCCTCCCTAATAAACAATTATATGTAGAGTGGATGTCCATCACCACAAAGTCAATATTGTACACGACTGGTCCGATTAACAACGGTATTTCCATTTTGCCAAGCACCTCTTTTTGAGTGCCATCAAAAGCTCGCAATACATTTTGATAACTTTTTATGTGTGATTTATCCACAGGCATTCTTTGAAGTGTGACTAGAGGCATCAAGTTAAGAGCGGATCCATTGTCAATCAATACTCCTGGCAAAACATGACCATGACAATGTGTGGTAATATTCAAAGCTTTTACTGACCCCATTCCGCCTTCAGGTATTTCATCATCCGTGAACGTTATGTAATTGTCAGCGGCTATATGTCCCACAATTCTATCAAGTTTATTAAGGGATATATCTTCAGGGATAAAGGTTTGATTAAGCATTCTCATCAAAGCATTTCTATGTGCTTCTGAATTCATCAATAGATCAAGAATAGAAATTCTCGCTTGTTGTTTATGTAGTTGTTCAACCACACTATACTCACTATGTTTCAGGAATTTCAAAAATTCTTGCACTTGTTTTTCTGTTACAGGCTCATTGAATGCTGGAGGGGATTCATCATCAAATACCTTTTGGGGTATTACCATGGCTTTTCCTTTTGCTTTCACTTGTTCTGAGGCATTAGATGTTTCAGGAGAGTAACATCTCCCACTTCTTGTAAAGAATCCAACTTCACTCACTGCTTTAGACGTCGAATCCAGACTCTGTGTTTTCTCTTCTATTTTTTTCTAGAGAAACAAATCCTCCTACCATTGAAACATTGGTAGTATAATTCCAAGGTACCCTGCGAGTATCCTTGTATGGAAATGGTAAAGGAGTTGTGATAACTACTTTCGGCTTTGTTGTTGCAGGAATTACTGTAGATGATTTCACATTAATGATCACAGGATTACTTGTTCTCTGATTGGGTTCAGAATCGTCTGATGAACAAACATCATCTTCTCTTTTCCCTGGTTCAACTTCAAAGAATTATATCTCTCTGTTATTCATCAATTTTTGCACCAAATCCCTAAACTCAAGACATAGTTGAATTTCATGCCCCTTCTCTTGATGATATTCACAATAATTCTTGCCTTCATTATGCTTTGGCCTGAATTGTTGTGGAATTATACCGGCTAAAGAGAGTTGTTGAAATATCCAAACAAAATGAGATTTAATTTCAGAAATGTCAGTTTTTGCTTTCTTTCTGTTCTCTTCCTGAATTGCATTCACATTTTTATCTCCATGATTTGGCAATGGATGATTTGATGTAGATGGTGAATTGAATTCCAACTTTCCAGTGTTGATCAAATTTTGAACCACCCTTTTGAATGCCAAACAGTTTTCAATAGAATGACCCGTAATTCCTTCATGTTAAACACAGTGTGCCTTTACATCATACCATGGAGGGAATGGTGGTTGCATGGGAACCAAAGGATAGGGCCGTATGACATCTGCTTTTAACAGCGAATCATAGATCTCAGCATAGGGTACTGGTAAAGGTGTAAAAGACAACCCTTTATTTTTCTTTCGAGATCCTCTAGACTCTACTCGATTAATGTTTGTTTCTTCTTTCTTAACCCTTGGCTGGGTTATTGTAACACTTTTCGATGAATCTTTGTTGTAAGAGTTTGCATTGTTGACTTCATTCTCTTTTTTCTGGTACATAGGTCTTTTGGAACTAGACCCCTCATTTGATTCAATTTTGCCACTTTTCAAGAAATTTTCAATGAGTTCTCCAGAAATGACCAAATCTGCAAAATTTCTGGTTGCATTCCCCATTAGATGATTTAAATAAGGAGCTTTCAATGTATGGACAAATATTACTGTGGCTTTTTTTTCTGACAGAGGTGGTTGAACTTGGGCTGCTGTGTCACGCCATCTCTGAGCATACTGTCTGAACGTTTCGTTAATCTTTTTCTCTAAATTTTGGAGAGTCCATCTATCAGGGACCATGTCTGTTACATGACGGTATTGCTCTAGGAATGCTTTAGCCAGATCTTTCCAAGATCTAATGTTGGCTTTGGTCAATTGAGTATACCATTTTAAGGTTGGTCCTGTCAAACTATCTTGAAAGCAGTGAATTAACAATTTCTCGTCTTTCACATATCCTGCCATTCTGCGACAAAACATAGTAATGTGGGATGAAGGGCATGTGGTACCGTCATATCTATCAAATTCGGGAACTTTGAACTTGATGAGGAGGATTAGGTCTGGAACCAAACTCAACTCACTAGCGTCAAACCCATAGAATGATTCAGTTATTTCCACGGATTTCATTCGTTCTTCTAAGCTCTTGATCTGTCTGGTCAATTCTTCATTTACTTTTTCCTTCTCATTCAGCTCATTCAAATCTGGAATTAGATGCTCAGTATTAAAATCCCCTAATTTCACATATGATATAAGTGGATTTTTGCTTGAAGATACATGATCCACTTGTCGATTTTCATGTGGTTTGGCTTCTTGAAATGCTGATGTGCGGGCATTGATTTGTATAGGTGTAGTACCAGAGTGATAAATTGGTTCTGGTGGGAAACCTAGAGGATACATAGGTTCTTAGTCGAAAGATACAGGATTTTCATGCATTTTTCCAATGATAGCCTGCCTTTTAAACATGTCTTCTATTTTCTGCATCATGCTGTCTTGTGAGTTTGCAATACTGGCTTCAATTTTTCTAGCTTCATTCTCATTTCTGCTTGTTCTTTATTATGTTGTTCCTCAATACGTTGTATTTTATCCTCCATAATTCTCTTAGTAGCTTGTCTAGTACCGTAGTGATGTTGTATTTCTCTTTTGGCCAGAATAACTGCGATTGAAAATTCTTTTGATATTATTATTTTTTTCAAATTTTAATTAATGAATATTATCTTAATAATAAAAATTATACATAAAGAAAATAATGCAATGAATGATGAATGTATGCAAAATGCATGTATGCAAAAGGTATTGATCCCAAAAAGTTAACTGTCATAGAACAACTTTCATCGGTATACAAAAGTTTCTTTATAATAATTCATAACTACAGATAAGGCGTAGCTTTCCTATTAAGCTCTATAATTTCTTTCATTAGCCATGACACCTTCTTTCCGAATTTAGAAACTGGATCAACGTGATGCTCAATTATTTTTGCTTCAACAGCTAGTTCCCCAACATATCTAGCAACTTCGCTTATTTGTACCATGGCCTCGAATACCATATTACTTCTTTCTTCACTTCTTTCTACATAGAAATCAGTTGATTTTTTCCATTGTTCATTAGTTCCTTCGAGAGTTTGCTCTAACTCAGTAATTCTGACTTGACAATTGTGTAGAGTTTTTTCAAGATCTCTAAGGCGTCTTCGCAGTGAAGCACTTTCCTCATTATTTTCTTTGAGATCACTAGGTCCTAGACGAACCTTTTCTTGAAATAATGACTCTTCAAGTTGCAAAATGTAAGCATTAAACTTTGAGTTTTTGTTTCTAGACTGATCCAGATCCTCTTCAAGTTTTGTTCGTGCTTCTTGCGTTCTTTGATTAAGCTTTTGGATTTGAACATTCTTGTTTCTGCATATTTGCATCCAATTGCTAGCCACTTCTTGCTCTACCTCAAGTTTGGTGTTGAAATTATTTCTTTCCAGCTCCCATTTTCCTTTTTCAACAAACTCTTCAATCCTTTGGCCTCTGACTTCAAGTTCGGCAATCAGATGGTTCATTTCAGATTCAAATCCCTTGAACATGATATTTTTCTCACCTTAAATTTATCAAAGATGTCATTCTTCATCTCTTCTAAATCTTTGGCTCGATCCCTTTCTCTTTGTATTTCATTCATGATCTCGCGGTGTTCAGCTTTGTGTTTTATAATTCGCTCTCTTCTGTCAACCTCAAAATCTTCCATTTTTTGCTTTCCTTTCTCAAGGCTTTTGAGTAGATGGCTATTCTTTCCTTTCAGATCTTCAACTCGACTTTTCTCGATGTTCAATTCTCTGGTCATCTATACTGTTGATCGGCTTGGTCCTGATGCTTTCCGGGATTTATATAACTCCTGGTAATTTTTCTTTAATGCTCTAAATTCACCATCAACTTTTTCTTTGTTTTCTCTCAACATTGCACATTGTGATGAATGAAAATCAATGTCAACACCCAATATAGCATTATCTTGTCTCATTTACTCTAATTCTCTTGACCAATCTTCTCTTTCTGCTTCAAATTCAGCTCTCAGGATTTTAATATCTGATGGAACCACCTTAATGCGATCTTCCATAGAGATATCCTCATTTTGGTCTAGTAGAGGAATATTTTCATTTTTCCTGACAGATCTCCATTCCTCATAATCAGGAGTTAGCATTTCTTTTGCTGCTTTAGCTTGGATACAAAAAGTTGTTTTCTAAGCTGTAAAGGCCTCCATGATATTTCTTTTATAATTTTTGCTGTGGAATGCGAACTCAGATGAATGTAATCCAGCAGTGACAGGTACAAATTGACGACCTTCATACTGTCTTATGACCAGAAGTGGTGCATATCCGATTCCTCCCCACAATCCGAGTAGCATTACCCAGTTGTAATCACCACATTTGTAAAAGAATTCCCTTTGGATTTTCCACGGGGCTCGCCAAACAATGTCATTGCTTTGCAGATTTCGAAAGGCATTAATCCACACATCTTTCGTAATTTCTTTCGGCCATTCTTGCTCTAGAAATTCTTTTAATGGTGAGTAGTCCGTATTAAAGCGCCGGTATGAAACCTTTTCTGTCTTCCAGAAATGGCTACGGATCCAGACATATAACAATTGGGTACACCCTGAGAATCTTCCACCTCCTAGCTTTCTACAAGCGTTTAATGATCTGAAAGTCTCTGCTAGAATTGCATATGCAGGATTAATCTTTTTTGGTAGTTGTTCAAACAAATCTACTACTGCAGCTTCAATATATCCCAATACTTTTGGGAAGATGACCATACCATACATACCCAGAGCAAAGAGATCGAATCGTACTTTAGTGTCTGGATGACTCTGAATAAGTTCTTTAATGTTGGTCCAAGCAATGCCTTCGCTTTCGCCCTTTTGTTTTGTACGGGATGCCACCCATTCTTCTCGTACTCCGGCAATCTTTGCTAATTTAACTCGAAAAGGTTGAGTTTTAATTGACTTTGAATAAATTCGATTCTCCAAAGCCCCTTCTATATGTAGAAAAGTTGTGTACTCTTCAATAGTAGGGACCAAGTCCTCTTTATTGAGAGTGAAGCAATTGTATCTTGGATTCCAGAATTGAATTAGGGCTCGAAGTAAGTCATCATCAACTTCAACATAGAGCAAATATGGGATGTCTCCGTAAGTCTGATAAAACTGTAACTTTTTGTTTGAGTCCCAACTTTCCCAAATGCTTCGCAAATCTTGCATATCATTTCTTTTTAGCGAAACTGGAGCATAACTGGCCAAATCAGATACATAGCGTCTTGCAGATTGTCTCCTCCTTGTCTTTGTAAGTCCTCAGCCCACTGTCTTACTTCTGAGTTTAGAACTATTTGATTTGAGCACTTTTTGTCCATGGATGAAGGCTTTCCAATGAGACAATTAACACGAGGATCAATGCCTTTTATCCTGTATGATGCTATGCAAACAGAAAAAATAAAAAACACACAAAAAGAGATTAATTAGTTTATAAAAAAATAATTTAATAATAATGTCTACCTAATTATCTTTATTTAAAGATGCTTTCTTCATACTTTAAATAATTTAAATTCACATGAAATTTAATCAGTAAGAAAATAAATAAATAAAAGAAAGTTAGAATTCATTTCTCCTGTGTGTACACCTATTTTGGACAAACTTTCGGCATGGCTTCAGATCGGAAGAGTTTCTAGGGTTTATTATATGCAGGGTTTCAGATCTAAGAATAAAGGTACCCGAATTGTCCTTGTTGATGCCCCCTTGGGCTGTCAACCCTCAATCCTAGTCCATTACAGACTTAAGCGGATCGAGTTCAAATCGAGGGGACACATTTCTCTATACCTGACACGGAGAATAAATTCTCACGAGATATAGAGCATATGAACCCCGAAAGTTACTTGCTATGTCTGACACGGAGAATAAATTCTCACGAAGACGTCGCTTTCATTCCCACTTAAAAGGGACAAACTCAATTATAGAGCTTTATGTTATGCAATGCAAGTGTTATGTGTGAGGAGAAATGTTCAAACCTCTGACGAAAAAAATAAATAATGAAATAAAATACTTGCAAGCAAAATGAAATATTAATATAAATACTATAAAAAATAATAAGTATATAAAATTTTTGAAAAGAAAGAATTATAAATTAAATATATGAATTTTTAATTTATAATTAATAGAGACAATTTATAATTGATTTTTAAAAGCCTGACTTTCCCCAGCGGAGTCGCCAAGCTGTCGTAACCGGTTTTCGTCCGGGCACGAAATTTTACTTGGCGGGAAAAGTGATGTGAATAAATGGTTTTTTTTTAATAATTTGGGAGTCGCCATCGACCTTTTGGGTCAGGTAGGTCGAATACCTAAAAAAAATATCTTTTAAAAGAGTATTTAAGAAAACATCAGTTAAAAGATAAACTGATATGCGTTTTAACCAAAAATTCATTCTTTTTAATGATAAAAAGGGATTCGTAGTCGGTTACGTTTAGGGAAGGATTAGCACCCCTACAACGCCCAAAATTGGTACTTTTTAATTATAAATTATCTCTATTATTAAAATTTAAAAATTCAAATTATATTTAATTTATAATCCTATTTAATTCAAATATTTTTAAGAAAATATATTAAACACAAATAAGATATTTAGTTATTTAGAAATATCAGAAAAGGACTTATAGGTGCCTTAAGACAACTCTTTTCTTTGATATTAATAAATATTATAATAATTTAAAAAAATTAAATTATAAATTTTTTATCATAATATTTAATTTTAAAATACCAGAATAGGACATCCAGTTATATTAAGACTGCCCTTTTCTTTGATATTGAAAAATAAATATATATTAAAATATGATAAAAACATAATTTATGTAAAATCAAATTAAGATTTAATATAAATTATTATTTATTATATATATTTATATGACTATATAATAATAAAAATAATATTTAAATATAAACAAGTAAAATTAAAACATAAATAATCAATAATAAAAATAAAATTAAAACTATATATTTAAAAGCAGTAAAACTTTATAATAAATAAAATATTTAAAATTAGTGACTAAATTATAATCTAATAAAATTAAATACCTAATTCGTAATTAATTATTTAAAATTACAGGGATTAAACATGCTATTTTCCTTATTTATTAATTTGGTGACTAAAATAAAATTATATAAAATTCGAATATCATATTAAAATAAATTAAAAATATATACTTCGGGATTAAAATATTAATTATTAAAACTAAAGGACTAAATACGTATTTTATCTAAAATATTTATAATTTGGTTAAGGGCTAAATTATAAATAAATAAAATTTAGAGATCAAATTAAAAGGATTATAAATTTGATTCAGTGACTAAAATGTAAAACATATAAAACAGAGGACTACGGATAGGGTTTAACATTTAAAAATTAAACAAATAGCCCTCCCCAAAACGGCGTCATTCGGGAAGGGCTATTTAAATCCCAAACGGCTGGCCCTTCGGGCCAACTTCCCCATTTTTTTCTTTCTTTTTTCTCTCAAACAGAGAGAGTTTTATAACTCTCTCTCGTCTCTCTCTATTTTCCTCATCGAAGGGATTTAAAGCTCCGGCTGGCAACCGTGCTCCGATGCTGACCGCCGTCGCCGGCCACCGCTCACGGTGACCAGAATTCCTAAATTACCCTAGAGCATAATCTCAACCTTCTAAGGCCGAATATGGCCTCCGTTTGTCCTAAAAATCCCCGGAATTTCCTAGATCTAAAAAAATACCTTCGGTATTTTCACTGTTCGACGACGGTTTGGAGGGATCCGATGGTCGTAGCTTCCTTGGTAAGTTTCTCTCCTTTCTTTTCTTTCAATATTTGGCTGCTTTGGGTGGTTTGTTTTCTGTTGGTCTTTGTTCTTGTTTTTTTTTCTTCTTCTTTTTCTATTGGTTGCCGTTTTTCTTTGCAGGTTGGGTGATGGCTTTATAGCCATCACCGGCGCTTGTCTCGGACCGGTCCTAAAGGTGGACGTGGTGACTCACCCCATGGTTGGAACGTGGACGTCGTTCCTTGCTTCCTCTGGATGTTTCTGTTGAAGCATGGCAGCAGTTGATAGAGGTGTCAGAGAGGCGGCCGGCGTCGTGGCCTTAAGGTATCATAACCCTAGGGTTTGCTGTTGGGATCATCTGGATGCGTATGGACCGTTGGATCATGCCAGATCCAACAGTGGATAGCTGATGGCGGCTGGGGCTTAGATACAAACCCTAAAAAGGTTTAAGGTTACACATTTGGGCCTTTAGGTCTGGGCCACTGTATTTGGGTTACTGGGTAGGGCCGGACTTGGCCCGTTTGTAATAATAATTTTAATAATAATAAATAAAATAATAATAATATATATATATATAAAATAATAATAATAATAAATAATAATAATAGAAAATGGTGAAAAATAGTATCTTCAAACTTAATAAAAAAGTAGTAATTAAAATACTAGTTAAAAACATGTTTAATTTTCAAATCCTTTCCATATCATGCCGTTGGAAGGAAACGTTGTAGAAAAAACCATCATAATATTTTAGGTATAAATATTTCATATATATATATATATAATATTACTTAACCAAATTACTTAGTGGTTAAAAAGGATATTTGTTATTTCTAAATATTTCAAGTTCGAGCATCGGTAAATGTAATAAAAATAATTAAGCATTCAATATAAATAATTAAAAATATTTATAATAGTTATTACTTAATAACCACATTAGTTTAATAAAACTCACATCACAAAAATAAAAAGAGTATAAACATTTAATATCAATTAAAAATATTTATATTAAATATTACTTTATAATAGTCTTAGTTTAATAAAAAATCATATCACAAAAATAAAAAAAAAAGTATAAAATAGTGGGACCCTATTTTAAGAGCCGACCATCCTGATTAAGCCACATGGAGAACTGCACACATGGCTGAAAATTAGGTGCTGATCAAATTATGTAAACAGGTAATTCCATTGAAGCCTCGGTTGCGTAGCCAAGGATGGACCGACCTTGTGTCTACGTAGACACCCAAAAGAAGAACAAGTAGCGTAAGCGGCAAACCAATCCTTGTCTCCATTCCATCCAATGGCCACCAATAAGACATCATTCACCACCTCCAATCTAATCCGTCCAAACCCACCATCGCCTCCATTTTTGTTGCAAAAATTCATTTCAACCATTTCCCACTCTTTCTTCATCTTCATTATTGAAAATGCCGGTGCCGCCATGGCTGGAGTCATTGCTGATTACGGCGTTTTTCACAGTTTGCAGAACACACGGCGATGCAGCAGGTAGAGGGGAATGCAATCTACATTGTTTAGACTGTGGAGGCGATTCGTTTTGCTTTTATTGCCGATCTTCTAAACACAAAGATCATCAAGTGATTCATGTAAATCAATCTTATGCTATTTCATTCCCCATTCCGTGAATCAAATCAAGAAGAAAAGAAAAAACCACTTTTTTCTGCAGATAAGGAGATCTTCGTATCATGATGTAGTGAGGGTGACAGAGATTCAGAAAGTGTTGGACATAAATGGTGTGCAAACCTAAAACAGTCCCAGCGTCTTGTTTTTAAACAAGAGGCCTCAACCAAAATCTGGGAGATTAGGAGTTTCTCACTTATGCGAAATCTGTGGAAGAACACTCTTGGACCCTTTTCGTTTCTGTTCATTGGGTTGTTAGGTTAGAAGCTTCATTTTCCTCCATTCTTGTATCGTTTTATGGCAAATTTACTTGGATAGGGCATTGAAAAAAATGAAAATTTTCATTTGGAGTGATTCAGACTTTATCTTTTCAAACAAGATGAATATTACAGTGGATTTCGAATCAAAGTTGGTCGGATCACCTCGCATCTTTCAAATGATGGTTGGAATATCCGGTATCCTCAAGCTTTTCATCACCGGAGCATCATGACTGGCCTCTTTCTCTAGTGCAGTTACACCTGACAGGATTACTATGGTTGGTTTCCTGAAGACGTCACTACAGCAAAACAGAGTTTTAGCGGCATTTTTTGAGTCCTATAGTGGCGTTTTTAGCGCCGCTAAAAATACTTGCGGCGATAGAAAAAATGCCGCAAGAAACACCGGCAATACCTGCGCTGCTAAAGTTAGCGGCGTTTGAGAACAAAAAATGCCGCAACAGGTCAAGATCTATAGCGGCGTTTCTGAAACAAACATCGTAAAAGGTCGACATCTATAGCGGCATTTTTGGAACAAACACCGCAAAAGGTCGATATCTATAGCAACATTTTTGGAACAAACGCTGCAAAAGGTTGATATCTATAGCGACGCTTTTAGAATAAACACCGCAAAAAGTCAATATATATAGCGGCGTTTTTAGATACAAACGCCGCAAAAGGTCAGTTCTATAGAGGCGTTTTTTTATACAAACGCCACAATAGGTCAGATCTATAGCGGCGTTTTTGGAACAAACGCCGCAAACGGTCACATCTATAGCAACATTTTTTATGAAAACGCCGCGAATTAAAAATACTTTTTCAAATGTTGTTTTCTACTCTTTTGTTACCCAAATTTAAAATTTTAACATATACCATTATCCAATAAACTTGACATCCATAACATCAAACTTGAAATTCATAACAAGAAACTTGAAATTCATAATAATAAATCAAAGTTTACATTAATGTAGTTCAATATTGTTAACTAGAATTAACAATAATATGAGCCATAACCAACAAAAAGTATATCAATACTCAAATCCGAAAAACCTTCACAAAATAGTTGCCAATCCCACAGTTTCCCCCTCATTGATTCTATTTTCCGGAGCATTGAGTGAACTGCGTGGCCTTGCTGAAAGGTGGAACATAATCAAATTATTCAGGACATGTCACAGAACATTAAAGAACAGGAAAATCACAAACACCATAACATACCCATTTTTCTAGAGGTGTCGCCTTAAATACAACTGGAAAACACCCACAGTTGTAAAGAACAAAGAAAACATTTACAGAGAAAAACAAATTACAACAAAGAAAAAGAAAAAATGTACAGTTGCAATGCAACATCAAGTTGAATCCCCTTAGGAAGCATGAAACTTAGAGTTATGGACATAGTGAAACCATCAATGAACAACATTGTAATCGCATTTATTAACAATTCATTTTAACATTCATAAAAACTAATCCTATCACAACTGCAAACTTAACTTCTCTTGAACAATTAACATTAAACAACTCTGAGCTTAATGATTAACAACCAACTAGAAAATAAAACAAATATGCAAGGAAAAAACAGAAAGCCATAAAAAGGATGCCAGGAACCCAATAATGACATCATCCAAACAACTAGGGGAAAGGGAAAAAAACTAACAAATCATAAGAATCGTTTTCTTTTTACTTTTTAAAGCTAGTATACATTACTCATGAAATAATATAAGAAAGTATTATTGTAATGCCAAAATGAAGAAGAAAATGAGGAAAGGTACCTGAAGTATAAGCCATAGGGCCAACATATGCAAGTGACAAGCAATGGAATTGTTCTTGTATCCTGGCTCTATTTTCTTCCCACCACATCCTTGCATGCATTTCTCCAAACCTTTCTCGGTTGCATCATACATTCAAAGAAACAAAAATAATGTTATCGCTGTAATATGATCATTGATTTAGATATTAAGCTAACATTACAGCACTAGAAAATAAAAAAAATATTCACTGACTCCGTATGCACTAGGGAAGCTGTTTACACCCCACTGGAACCAAACTATATCTTGTAGGGGAATGGAATTATTTAAAGCTAACTTTTTAGACTTACTAGCTGCTCCCTACTTAAGTTGCACAGCAACTAATAGAACAGAGGATAATCCTTCTCAATAACTTCTGAACTTATGGAAGATTAAGAGAAAAGTAAAAACATCCTTGTGGGCAAGCTATACACATTATCATCCTAAAACCAAGGACACCTAAACAAGTCAGCTTTAATGATTATACAGTTTTCCCCCTTTGAAGTTGCACATCGGCTAAGATAAGAAAATGATCATTCTCAATAATTATTGAAATTACAGAAGATAGAGATAAAACATCCTTGCTCTTCTAAAAATGGAATTTTGTCACTAAAATTGATCACAACATTAAACCTCAACAAATGATTCAATAGTAATCAATTATAAAGTGCAGCAATTCATGCATCAGTAAAACAAATAAGATACTGGAAAATAATTATCCTAACTCAGACTCTTTTGAAAAGTTTAAAATTCTATAAAACACTAGAGCCTGCCATTTAGAAATCTACTCTCAATAAAAGCTTCAAAATAAAAAACCACTAGGTTAATAAGAAAATTAGTTCATCAAGCCGTATGGTCAACCAACAAACATAGCTACACTAGAAAAAAGAAATGCAAGAGAACTTCAATCAAACTTATTTTTGCACCGATGACCTTACAAGAAAAGGCAATAATCAAATGCACCTAGCTTGAAAATATCATTGGTTCTTTTGTTGTCTAGAACTACATCTTAGCATGCACCTAGACAACACTACCCTCACCTTAAGTAAGCCACTCCTACTTGAGATTTTGACTTGCATGTAAAATTTAGAGCTGGATGATGATATACTTTATGCAACACATAATAAGAAAAATTTGCATCCAAATATTGGAGAAGTCCTAAGCTTTGCCAAAGAGTAATTTTCATAATTGTAATCCTTTAAAAAAACATGTTCTCATTACTATGTATGGTTGCAAATTTGAAATATGATTTTTCCATCTCAAAACACCAGTGCATACCATGATAGCAGAAACTTTAAAGTGAAGGAAAGAAAATCTAAATTAATTATTAAGCAAGACTAAGCACCAACATGTACAGAGATCCATATAAAGCGAGCACCAACAGGTATACACATCCATGTAAAGCACCAACAGGTTCAAACATCTGTATAAAGCTCCAACAGGTACAAACATCCATATAAAGCCCCAACAAGTACAAACATCCATATGCATAAGAGTATGCAAATACATATGGGGGTATCTACTTAAGGAGACATGCAATGTGCCAGACTGCCAATACATGAAAAAGATTGATGAAATCCTTAAGACGTCACCTTTTGTAACCTTTTTTGCTTCTCTTGCTGTAGTGAATTAACGACACCTGTCAATTTTTCAAGAGTATCATTGTAGATGCTTCTGGATATTTTACACGGTTCGTCTTCACTTTCGACATTGTTCTACCTATCAACACCACAAAAGGTCAATTAACTTTTACATAAACATGAAATTAACTGAGAATTTCACAATTCCTAAGGTTATAAACTATAATTAACTAAAAGAATAAACTAAGAAAAATAGGTGCATCAGAGGAACATACTAGGAACATTAGAAGAAATGAAGAACGACAGAGAAGAAACAACAAACATTTCATTTCATATGCTTATCATATTCATCCCTTAACCATAAATATAGAATCGGGTAAAACCCTAATTTAGTTTTCTTAAAAGAATTAAAGAATTCTATGCAACCAAAAAGAAGGGAGCTCGAAACTTCTCCGCAACATTTTGTCAGATACATCACGAACCCATTTCCAGTGTGATTAAGTATGCTCCCAGGGTTATTAACATGACTGTCACGTGTTATTAACGTATGGTCACGTTTGTAAATACTACCAATGAACCCTAATTTGATTTTAAAAGTAAAACATTTTATATTCACTTTTAGTCTTCAGCTATACAAAATTGATCAGCAGAAACTAATATATAAACTAACCTTGGAGATAAGAAGGAAAGAGAGAAAGGTTTAGTGGAAGTAGCAGCTTGGTCCAATATGGAAGGAACAAACCCAATATTTGATTGAACAAGCTTGAGAACGCAGAGGAAAGAAAAGAAAATCAAAACAAAACACGCACAAAGAAGAACCCAATAAAGATCTGGATGAAATCACGACTGTTGGACTGAAATTGAACTGTTAATCCATCAAACCGCTGGGTTCAAGAGATATTTCAAATGGGTATTCCAGAAATCACGACTGTTGGAATGAAAAAATGAAAAAAAAACCCCCAGATAAACAGACAAACCTGTAAAACGTCGAGAAGGCGAATGATGTTGGGGTGATTAACAGAGGAGATAAAACAATTTGGAAACTGAGATGAAACACTCTTCGGTAACTACCAGTATATGGGTTTGGGTAAACGGCGAAAATGAAAAAATAGATGAAGGGGAAAAATGAAAAAAGGGTTAAAGGGGTGGGACTTAGAAACTGTACATTTGCGACGTTTGTAAATAGAAAAGCCACTAAATGTACTGATAAATTGCGGCGTTTATTCAAAAAACGCCACTAAAGTACTATGTTTTAGCGGCGTTTGTTTAAAAACACCACTAAAGTACGAGTATTTGACGGCGTTTTTGCTCAAAATGCCATTAAAGTATTATGTTTTAGCGGCGTTTTTCTAAAAACGCCACGATATATGTACCCTATTACGGTGTTTTTCTAAAAACACCACTAAAGAACTATTCTATGGCGCGTTTGTTAACAAACGCCACTAATGTACTGATATTTAGCGGCGTTTGTTAAATAAACGCCACTAAAGTACGAGTTTTAGCGGCGTTTGTTGAGAAACGCCGTTAATGTTAAAATTTAGTGGCGTTTTGGATATAAACGCCGGGATATGTAAAAATTTAGTGGCGTTTTCTAAGAAAACACCTCGACAAACGCCGCTATATACATGTTTTGTTGTATTGCGTCGAAGATGAGAAAGCCGGATGTTGCCAAAAATAAGAGTTTGAAGACGCCTAGTGCTCCAACCATCTTCTAAAAGACGTCATGTATTCCAACCGACTTTCAACATTCACTATAACATTCATCCTACTTCAATAAATAATTTTTTCACTCTCTTATTTTAGCCATTTTTTTCAAAGCTACATCAGAACATTTTTGTCATCGTTTTATGCATAAAACTTTGAATATTTTGATCTCATGTGTTAATGGTGAACTTTGTTTGTAGGAATAAAGAGGAATATTGGGAATTCGACTTTGAACATAAAAGGCTAAGAATGTGGGGTTAAAGGAGAGAAGATCAAAAGAAGAAGAAGAAGAATTGCGTGAAGGGTTACAAGAAGACATGAATTCCTACACGCCTCCCCCACCTCCTTCAAATGCAAGGCAAAGAAAAGGAATCCCACATCGAGCACCTTTTGGGTCATAAAATAACAACTATTATACCACTATTTTTATGCAAATATTAATTGATTTCATTAGCTATACTCAAAAGGAAAAAGGGGTACAATGCAATTGTTTTTGGGGTTTTAATTGCTACAATTTTCCTAGCTAAAGGGGAGATGTAGGGGTATTATATACTTCGGTTAGCAAGTCCAAAATAAAATCAAAAGGGCAAGTGAGTTTTGGGATTTGGGACCCATTTACAACCATTTATTCTATACATGTCGTAAAGAAGTCAATAATGAAAGAATTGAGAAATGTTTTTTATTAGTATGAACCGATTGATTATCAGATAATATCTGTTTAGATTTTTTTAGTCATTGACAACGTACACATATTCTATAGATGTAATTGTTTGAACTCAAAATCTTTAGAAAAATAATATTATCTTTTATTATTACCATTAAAAATTGAATGATGAGTTCAAAACTAAAAAACATTAATTATTGATAGTTTGAAAGGTGCACCATTGTAATAATCGACATTGTTGTCTTGCGTCCGATATCATGGTGAAATTTTGAGTTCCTCTCGAGCCTTATCACTTCAATTAGAGTATGAAGGCCGATCTAGGATACCCTCTCTAGCAATATCTTGTTTTGGCTTGGAGTTCAACTACTTTTCCTTGTATTGCTTCATGGCGTGGTCCCTTCTCGAAATTTTCCATGCCATTTTTGGCAACCCAAATTACTTGTATTTCGGAACATGTCTCTTCTTTTTCATAGAGTTAATTGTTTGTCAAATTGTGTGGTTAGTACATGCATTTTATATGAATTGTGGATTTAATCCATGTATTTTTGAAACCTAAATTCAGAGTTGCGTAGAATTGTGATAGTGATTCTTAGAATCCGATCTCGCTCGCCATCCTCTTGTTATGATTCAAGAGTCACATGTAGAACATCTTAGGAGGTACAAGGCCAAGAGAGTTTTTTCGGAACAGTCCTTTAGCTTGGGAAAGTCTCTCGACATATTTTGGAGAAATCTAGATTTTATTTTGAAAATAATTTGAAGTCGTCAACGACCTTTGAGTTTGATATGTTGAATACCTAGAAATATATTTAATAATTTTTTGAAAATTCATTTAAAAGATAAAAAAATGCTCTATGTTTTACCAAAGATTCATTTTTAAGTGCTCGGGAGTCGATCATACATGGATTGACCCCCACAATGCTCAAAATTGGTATATAAATTCATCCAAATATATTGTTAGTTTCAACTATAGTTTAACCTAATTTTTTTAAACATAATAATATAACTTGACCTAGTGATTTTCTTAAAAAGAGATGTGATTACTATATATGTATAGTTTGAGATGAAATTAGAATCATCAAAAAGTTTGGGGACCAATTCAGAATGAAGGTCATAATTTAGCGATGAAATTGAAATTTTCAAAAGTTTGAGGACTAATTTATAATGGTAGTTATAGTTTAAGGATAAAACAAGAATATTTACAATTTAAGAATCAATCTAAAATAGGGGATATTAAAGATATCGCGGTTCACGAGAATCAAATTTAAATTAATTAAAAAATGGTATTGACATATGATGAAGATATTCTTTAAAAAAGGATTGACATTGTAAATATTTTTTTATTTCATTTTAGTTTTCAGATATAATTTAAAACACATGGGTTCTTAAGTCATCAATTTTCCTGGCAAAAAGAAAAATGATATAAATAAACTTTGACATTATTCGAGAAAATTCGTATAAATAGGTAAATGTTAATTTTTTCCTTATAAAATAAAATTATAACCCAATTATGTTTTTGCTAAGGGTAAACTACTCATTCAATACCTAAACTATTACTTGTGTTCCATTTTGGTATCTAAACTTTATTTTTTTCAAAACCATATATAATACTGACGTGATTTTTTTTATTTTTCAATGATGATGTGACATTACCTTATGGTGACACGTCAATAATACTGTTAAGTTTTTAAAGGATGTCAATGTTCTATGTTACGTTAGGAGATTCTTTAATGGAACCGATATCAAATTTGTTTTAGGAGGTTAAAATGGTGTGACCCATAAATTTTGGGATCTAACGGTCGATGATGATGACGATTGGTTGGCGATAGGAGACTTTGATTGGATTCAAGGATTAAATTTATATTTTATTTAAAATTCAAAGATAAAAATGATATTTTATCTAAATTTTAGGAGTTAAATTAATATTTATTTAAAATTTAGGAATTAAATTAAAAATTAACTACCTTTTATTAACGTGTTACGTGATTAAACTAATGACATTTAACGTCACAATAACTAAAATAACATAAATCAATAATATACATAACGAAACATTATTTGTTAATAAGTGGTTACAAATAGAAGTATTTTAATAATTTATCCAAACTTAAAAAGCCGAATAAAATGAAAAGAACATAATCTCCAAAACCTAGGATATGGGTATGGAAAGTTTGAAGATCCCAAAATCTTAAAATGATTTGACTAATAA
The DNA here is from genome assembly GCF_006381635.1 of Hibiscus syriacus. Taxonomy (NCBI): domain Eukaryota; kingdom Viridiplantae; phylum Streptophyta; class Magnoliopsida; order Malvales; family Malvaceae; genus Hibiscus; species Hibiscus syriacus. The sequence continues at coordinate 159,816 of NW_024063304.1, read as the reverse complement.
ATAACAACTTAAAGAATGATTTTTCTTTTTGGTAAGTTTTAGGGTACAAACTTTATGATAAACATAGAATATTGAAGAGGATAACATGGCACCGTTACCCATGCAACGAATGGAGGATAAAAGGACAAAATGAAAACCATATATAAAGCAAAGCACGAGAGTCACGAGTGTTGTAGTTATGAACCAGCTTGGCACCCCATTTGATGCCCCCAAAAGGGTCACTTTTGGTTAGGGTTTGCGTTGACTTTTAAGATCCTTCGACCATCCCCCAAGACACTCTCATGGAAATAAACAATATTTAAGGGCATACTTACCACTTAGGCCCCCTCAAACCCTATTTTTAAGACCCCAAAATGGAGAAAGATATATAGGAGGGCGATGCAAAGAGTTTGTTTATGAAAAACAAGACCCATTTTTTACCCATCAAAACAAACTTCAATCATTGCTTTGGACTATTGGGTTAGATACTAATAGACACTCACAATCGTTGAAGATAGAAGTAATTTCTCGAGGCTATTGAAGTTAATTTCTTAATCATGATGATTCATCTTGTAGCACATAGTATGTTGTTATATTGAAGTTTCCGTTTAAAAAATATTGGAATACTTCACCGCCGCCCTCGTTTAACTTGTCGGACCATGGGGATGTTTTTTTTGTTCATTGCCTATTTTAACTGGAGCGGTCATGGACTCGCTTCCGATGCATTTGTCCTTTCTATTAGATTGTGAATTTTTAAATATAGAATATTAACTGATCTAAAATTTTAGATATTCAAAAATTTAAATTACTAAAATTACTATAATAATTTTCAAGATATGAATGTCTTACCCTACTTCAAAAATGTAATTTATATATCAAATTATGATTATTAAATATTTTTTTATCAAATTATCAATTATAAAATCTTTTTAATAATTTATAATTAAATTAAAATTCAATTAACTAATAATATTATTTCATTCATACTTTTCAATAATAATGATCTATACTTAAAAAAACCTTTAGATGTCTCTTCGTTTGACATATATTTTTGATGAGCTTCATCATATCGTCAATTTGAAGAATGGCCCTGGGTACTTCAGTTGCAAATTGAATAATAAGAAGAAAAATGAAGAAACTAATAATTATTTAAATTCATTACTATAAGTTCTTTAGTAATTTTTATTTTTTATTAATTAAAAATAACTTACTAATGGTACATAAAAATTATAGGCTAATAATACATCAAATATTATATTTATAGAAATTATGAATTGAACTCACCACGTCCATGGCATTTTAAAACTTTATTCCAAATTCAAAACCTAAAAATTAATATTTTATCAAAAAAATTATTACCAATATAAATACATGTATGTATGTATGTATGAGAAGGAAATGAGCGTTCATCAAAAAGCGTTGTCATTATCCTACCACCAAACTGGTAAACCATAAACCCTAGTGGCTTAGAGAGTTGATTCTTAATTATATATATCATTATAATAATCCTTTGTTATTTTGATGCTGGTCGGTTGATCCTACGTATACACACGAGCATGGGTTCTATTTGAAATTTATATATTTTATTTATTTATGACATATGTTAATTTAAGTCACCAATACCACACAAGTTTTTGCATCGTATGTTAATGGAAAATAATTAAAAGTAAGTGACACCAAAAAGAATTGCAACTTGTCAATCCTATATTTTATGCTGATAGTTATTTTTTCGGGTAAACTTCTAGAATGACCACTTTAATTATAGTGTTGGTGTCGAAATGATCACCATTTTTAAAATTTCATCAATATGATCACTTAACTAATTAATTGGGTTCAATATAGCCACATGTCGTTAACATTTAACGGAAGTGCTTAAGTGGAAATTAACAAAATTGATATAATTATATATTTGATCCTCGATACTTGTAAATTCTACCAATTTGATCGTAATTTTAATTTAATTCAATAAATTTAATCATCTAATCAGATGTGGACACATGACACCTTTAGATTAAATGATATTTCTATAATTTAAATTTATTTAATTTAATTATTTATCTAATAATTTATTATTTTATAACATATGATATATTTTAATTTTGAAAAATTTAATAAGATTTTTAAATTTTTAGTTATTTAATTTGTTTTAGTATGCTTATTTGTTGAATATTTGAATTATTTAAATTAATTTTATTTTTATTTTTTTTCTAAAAAACAAATAAATCTTCGAAATTTCTAGAAAAAACACCCTCGAACTTGACAAAAAAAACCAAACTAACTCTTATGTCATGTCATCATCCATTGTGAAAACCCAAACATTGTTGTGAATCATCACATCAACATCGTAATAGTTAATAAGGATTTCAATACCATTAAATCTTTAATTTTTTTAATGAAAGAAACATTAATTAATATAAAAAATTCGTGAAACAAACCCATAATAAAGGTGGTAATATTCATCCCTCGAAGACAATAAAACAAAAACGATATATGTTAATTTGTTTTTGAAAAATCAAACTAATGAATCAAGTGTCTAAAATGAATCAAATAAAAAAAGGAAGTAAGAAATAATATTGTTTTGTAGTGACATCAAATACAGGAAAGGGACCCTACTGACGGTTGAGCTGCATGCAAAAAGTCAGATGCATGAGATGGTTATTTTATTTGATCCAACTCCGACTCAGTTAACATGTACTGTTAATCGTAAAGATCGTAATATTCAACGAATTTAAAATTAAAAAACTCATATTTATAAAAATAAATTATTTTCAAACTGTATGGTTTTCGGCAGAGAGTAAAGAATTAAGGTGTAGGGCCAAATGGGAAAGTAGATGAATTGCAAGAGAAATAAAAACAAAAGGGAAACTGATGTTTTTGACCCTTCAATATTATCAGTTTAGTCATTTTAGTCTTCAAACATTTACTACATCTCTTTCGATTTTAAATTCTTTCTAATCAAATTTATCTAGAAATGATGAAACAATAACCTACATTAGGGATGATCATGGGTTCGATTTTTGGCTCTGATTAAAAATTAGACCCCTTCACCTGCATCCAACTTAAAACTCTATTTATATTTTATCTCAAAACTTATACTCGATCTGACCTAAATATAAATATTAAAAAGAATATTTTTTTAGATAAACTATACATTTAGTATCTAAAATATCAATTTTGGTCAATTTTAGTTTCTAAACTTCTAAAATTTTCAAAACTATATCTAAAGTTTAGTTTTTGTTTCATTTTAGTACCCATGTTATCAATTTAATGTTAATTTTTTAAACAAATTGAAAGTTTAGGTACTAAAACATACCAAAACTAATAATTTTAAACGACGGTTACTAAAATGAAACAAAAACTAAACATTATGTATGATTTTGAAAGAAAAAAAAAAGAAAATTTATATACTAAAATAGACCAAAGCTACTAGTTTAAGTACTAAATACATAACTTACCTTAATTTTTATTAGGTTAAATAAGGATATAATTAAAAGATGATATAGAAATGTGTATTATTATATTATCCTCAAATATGTAAGGGACAATTATAATGTATGTCAATGAGTGCTGAATCAATTTTTTTTATCCTAAATTTGAATTTGATCCCATATCCCACCTCATCCTTAAAAGATTCGATTCGATTTGAATTTAAATTTAAATTTTTTTAAAATAAAAAATTAACTCGTCTTGTCTAAATGAAATGTCCATTCTTAACTTACATTAAAATAACACCATCTATTTTATCCTTATTTAAATATTAGTATCAATTTTTTCCATCAAATTGAAACATCAGAGGAGACATAATAAAATCTTATAGATATAAAATTGAGGGGCCAAAAGGAAAAGGAAAATAAAAGCAGTTGTATATTTTGTATTAATGGTGAGGAAATGAAAGACTTGACAGATTATTTATTAGGTTTGTGACTTCGACTCATTGTTTGTCAACGGTTTTTGTTTACAGGAACTGGGAATCCATAAATCCAAAGCCGGTTTCCCAGAAACTTTCTCCTCTTTTCTCTCCTATAAATACATCCCACCCCAATTCCCTCTTCATTTCATTCATTCTCAGTTTCGAAGCTATTAGGTGGGTTCACTTTCATTCAAAAATTAAAGTTTAAAGACTTTATGTTGTAAATAACTGTGTTTTTATCAGCAGGAAATATTCATGCCTCCCCCTGCAATGGCAATGGAAAACGACGACGTAATAAGAGAAACTGATGAGTTCCAGAAAGGCGTAAAGCATCTTTCGGAGAATGGAGTTAGCAAACTTCCGGATAAGTATATATTGCCTGTTTCGGATCGACCCAATGTACATAAGGACCATCTGAATGTGTCTAAGTCGAGTATCCGACTGCCGGTGATCGATTTCGGCGAATTACAAGGCCGAAATCGATCCCGAGTCCTCGACTCCCTCTCCTACGCTTGTGAGGAATACGGGTTTTTTCAGGTGGTGAATCACGGCATCCCCATTGAAGTTATAAGAAGGATGAACGATGTGAGCAGCAGGTTCTTTGGGCTACCCTACGAGGAAAGAGCAAAGTACATGTCGTCCGACATGACCTCGCCTGTTCGATACGGGACTAGCTTGAACCAGATCAAAGATTCAGTTTTCTGCTGGAGAGATTTCTTGAAGCTCTTGTGCACTCCGTTATCGGATGTTCTTCCTCATTGGCCTTCCTCTCCCACGGACTTCAGGTATCTGATCACCACGTAGCTGCTCAAACCCGAATTCGATAACATTCTCTTATTTTATGTTAATCTTTTAACAGGGAAGTGGCGGCTACCTACGCAAAGGAAACCAAGTGGTTGTTTCTAAGGGTCACGGAGGCCATCTTGGAGAGCCTGGGCCTGTGGGATGCCACCGCCACCGCACCGGAAGATGATGAAATAATGAAGCAATTCAATGAAGGAAGCCAGCTGATGGTAGTTAACTGTTTCCCTCCTTGCCCGGAACCCGACCTCACCTTAGGAATGCCGCCGCACTCCGATTACGGATTCTTGACCCTTCTTCTCCAGGACCAAGTCCAAGGCTTACAAATCCAACACAAAGGGAAATGGATCACCGTTGAACCAAACGCCGATTCATTCGTCGTTAATGTCGGCGATCACCTCGAGGTGACCTCAAAAATCTAATTGAGTTAAGGTTTAGGGTTTATGAAAATGTAAACTAATCCGAATATTATTTGCAGATATTTAGCAATGGAAGATACAAAAGTGTGCTGCATAGGGTATTTGTGAACCCAGAAAAGCCACGGCTATCGGTGGCCTCATTGCATAGTCTGCCATTCAATAGCATGGTCGGACCGTCGCCTAAACTGATTGACGAAGGGAACCCAAGGCGTTATAAAGAAACAGATTTTGCCACTTTTCTTGAATACATTTCGTCTTGTGAGCCCAAGATGAAGAATTTCTTGGAGTCTAGGAAATTGACATGAAAACCATTGGAAATGGAACCCAGAAATTCGAGGGAAAAAAATAATATTTGTGTTACATTGGGATTATTTTATAATTAATTAATGTTGACAGTATTAGTTTATATGCATGTATATTGTTTTATTTTTTGTTTTTCTTAGGTCAACTAAACGAAGAAGACACGACTTTAAAACCTTATGGCTTGCCTTTTTCCCTGCGTTATAAATGCTATGTTCCAAAAATAATAAAGACCATGACAAATTGGGAGTTGGAATTTTGTACCACACATGATCAAATGTATTCAACAAGCTTTAATAATATCCATAGATTTAATTGGCTAAATTCTTTTGTTTTTCTCTTTTATTTCACCTATATTTGAATTGACGTGTTGGATCAAAATCCATAATTATGTGCAAATATTTTTGTATATTGTTATTATAAAATATGACATAAAATAAGTGATTATTAATGTTATAAAGTCATAAGATATTAGAAGTATCATAGAAATAAAAATGTAGATACTATTAAAGTTGTATTTGTAATTTGATGATGGGCAGAGTTATAAGTACGAACAATAATCAACTATATAAAGGAATTATTATCCCCATGAAATAGATAACCTCGTATTTTATTTTATCCCGTAAGAAAATTTATACTCGATAAAATTCTATCTTCTAGGAAAATCAAAACCAGAGAAATACTCATATATTTCAACCTATTAATTAATCCACGTACACCTCTGCATGTAGTATTTTATTCTTGATGGGTTGGCATGATTAAATTTAGGTTGTTTTCATATTTATTATGGGTTGGATCTAACAAATGGTATCAAAACATTGTCACGTTGAATCATTGAGAATTAATCGATTGTAGGATTTATAATTTAGGATTAGAATTCTTGAATACAATTTTGGTATAAAATTTGAGATTACATATTCTCAATTGATAATTTTACGTGACTGTATCTTCTTTAAACAAACATTTTTAACGATGTTGTAGTTGTTTCTAAAATTTAGCATGGATTACTCAATGGCACTCCAAATCTTATCAGTAGCCACACATGCAAGAAAAAGGAGTTGAAAAATGATTTCTTTATATTCTCTACCAATTGTAACCTTAGAGATGGGTTTTAAAGCCCAAAAAAATTTGTAAAGAAATAGATTCCCTATTTGAAACAAGGAAATCTCATAAATCAAAAGAAAGAAGAACACATTTGTTGAGTTAATTGATCAACGAAATAGCCAAGAGGTGGTGAATTGGCAATTAACATTTCGGTGGAAGCTTTTGCAAAAAATAGAAAAGATTTTGTAACACCCCCAACCCGTATCCAACCCGGATACGAGTCAAAGATATTACATTGACTTTTAAAACACAACTCTTACAAATAATAGCAAAATACTTGAACTTATATTAAGAAAAATACAATAATATACATATATTAATACAAGTTTATCAAAATACTCAGAGCATACACAACTTAACCCTTTAGTTACATGCCAACATCCCTTTTCATAACAAAATGACCTACTGATTAAGTTGCTTCTGATCTGATAGTTGCAGGAGTAATATTGTCCAGCTGCTTAACCTCGATCGTCTACTTTATCGGATCCTACGTGTGAAACACTCACACGCTAAGTCATCGACTTAGTGAGGCAATATAATAATAATATCGATAAATATAAAGAAATTGCCAAAATAAGATGGGTTGCAATGATAAGATGTATGTAAACAATGCAATAACCAGAACCATGTTTCTTACACATATACTTATCAAATTCACATTCATAAGTTCGCCTTAGTAAGTTCATTAGCCCATGGTACCATACAGAGAACCTAAGGTATGTGAGTATTGTGAGGTTGTGCACTATGTTGTCACCATAGCTCATATAATTGCACCTAAGTGCCACGTAGAATTGCATCGGAGTGCCGCGTAGAATTGCACTGTAGTGCCATATAATAATGTCCATAAGGACCACATATCATTCCTTAAGAATCATATACATATACTAGGGATCAAGTATGTGTCTCACCAGACTTCACACATGTTCCAAAGAATACATATATGTCCCGAAGGACCACATATCATTCCTTAAGAATCATATACATATGCCAAGGATCAAGTATGTGTCTCACCAGACCTCACACATGTTCCAAAGAATACATATATGTCCCGAAGGACCACATAGACCCTCTACCCTTGGCATGCCAACTATACATATAGTTTTCATTTACATAACATGGGCTTTCACAATTTATCTTATTTGTATCACGTAGACATATTATTTTCATACCTTTATCACATAACTCATATAACTTTTTCTTGCATATTCATGTCCCATAATGCATATGGTATGGATTCATGTCATATATCATAATATAAAATACTAGCATGTATCAAAATATTGAATCTAGACTTATCACAAGTCTAGAACTGAATAAAATACATATTCATGCTATGCATATAGATTTATTTGTCTTTCCCTCGATTGATCCTACTTGTTGATGGTTTCGGAACTCGTTTAGGCTCGATATCTACATAGTAATTCATTGATACTTATCAGTATACTAATTAATATATTCTAAACTATCATTTCTTAGGCTAAAATAAAAGCCATTTTCATTTTTTAATGGAGGTATGCATCGATGCACTACACCATGCATCGAAGCATAAATCCTATTCGATGTTTGTATTTAATGGGGATGCAACGATGCACTCCTTATGCATCGATGCATAAATCCTATTCGATGTTTTCTTTTTAAATTAATGCATCGATGCACTGCATGTGCATCGATGCACCTTAAACAATTTCTGGGATTTATCATCGATGCATCGATGCACATGATGTGCATCGATGCACATTGCCCAGAATTGTCATTTTAGCACGAAAATCTCTTCTTAGTCTACTTAACACTTTATATTTCCCCTCTTTATATATCCTTAACTTGCATACTCTTACTTAAACTAATTATTATCCATTCCATACTTTTGAAACTTAAAAATCCAATTCTCCATGTAGAATTTAAGAATCTAACCCAAATTCCAACATGTTCTAATTTGAATTCTAACACCTCATACTTCTTAGTTAGCTTTATGACAAGTCAAATCCCACTTCTAATTCTTATTAGGAACTCTAATCCAAGATTTCACTTTTCTACTTCCTTTCTTTGATTCTTCATATTCTCATCATCTTATGGTTTTAAGATAATCTAAGCTTTCCTTAAGCTTAGTTATCAACTAAGGATCAATAAGAAACCTTAAATTCATCAAGAATTTAATCAACAAGAAAACTCACTTTAGCTTGGTCTCTCGATGGAGAAGAAGAAGTGAAGAAGAAGAGAAATCTGGAAACTTTTGTTCTTTTCATTTGCCTTCCACGTGGATTTAAATATCCTCATCTAATATTTAATTATTTCCCCTATTAAAGGACTCATTTACCCATTTAGTTCCTCCTTCTTTGTTAATTAATCCTACACAAAACATTCCCATTAAATCTTTCAACTATTCAATTTATCTACTTTGGTCACTGAATTTTATAATTTCACAATTTGATCACTAACCCGGTATGGAGGATGTTACAAATCTCCCTCCCTTAAAAAAATTCGTCCTCGAATTTTTATTGTACGAACAGATAGGGATATTGAAGTCGCATATCTTCTTCACGTTCCCACGTAGCTTCTTCTACTTTGTGATTTCTCCAAAGAACCTTGACCAACGGAATTGTCTTACTTCTTAACTGCTTGACTTCAAAAGCCAATATTCTCACTGGTTCTTCTTCATATGTCAGATCCGATTGGACTTCTACTTGTTCTGGTGTAATGATGTGAGAGGGATCGGACCTATATCTTCGTAACATGGAACATGGAAGACGTTATGGATCTTCCCCATTTCCGGTGGCAAGGATAACTGATATGCCACGGGTCCTATTCTCTTAACAACTTCATATGGCCCAATGAATCTAGGACTTAACTTTCCTTTCCAACCAAAACGTAATACTTTCTTCCAAGGAGATACTTTAAGGAAAACTTTATCTCCAACCTCAAACTCAATCTCTTTTCTTTAAGATCAGAATAGGACTTTTACCATCAGAGGCCACCTGAATTTCTCAAACTTTTTGTTCTACATCTTGAATTAAATCCGGACCAAGAACACTTCGATCTTTGAGTTCATACCAATTTAATGGAGTACGACATTTCCTCCCATATAATGCCTCATATGGGGCCATCTTTATACTAGACTGATAACTATTGTTATAAGCGAACTCTGCCAGCGGCAAATACTTTTCCCATGATCCTTTGAATTCCATTACGCATGCTCTCAACATATCTTCCAATATCTGAATAGTTCTCTCTGATTGCCCGTCAGTCTGAGGATGAAAAGCCGTACTAAAGTTTAAACGAGTCCCCAACGCTCCATGCAAAGATTTCTAGAATCTAGAAGTGAATCGAGGGTCTCGATCAGAGACTATGGAAACAGGCACTCCATGCAATCTAATAACTTCTCTAATATACAGCTCTGCATATTTTTCCATAGAGAAATCTGTTCTAACCGGGAGAAAATGCGCTGACTTAGTTAATCGATCAACAATTACCCAGATTGATTCTCTTTTGTTCGGAGTCAAGGGTAACCCCGAAACAAAATCCATCGTAACATTTTCCCATTTCTATTGAGGAATGACAAGCGGTTGCAATAATCCTGACGGAACTTGATGCTTAGCTTTGACTTGTTGACATATCAAACACTTAGACACAAATTCGTTGATTTTTCGTTTCATCCCTGGCCACCAAAATCGATCCATCAAATCCATATACATCTTGGTTCCACCCGGGTGCATCGTTAACGGACTGCAATGAGCCTCTGTTAATATTTCTTTCTTCAAGTCGTCATTGTCGGTATTACAATTCTTCCTTTACAATATAGATTTTCATCTGACTTAACCTCAAAGTCTTTAATCTCTTTGCTCTTTACTTGCCAATTCTTTTCAAACACGTTTCATCTTTACTTTGCAATTCTCCTATTCGTTCAAACCATGCTGGTTTAAGTGTTAACTCTGTACAAAGACCACCGTCTCCCGTTAAAGATAATCTTGCGACCATAGCTTGTAAAGCTGCAAACGTCTTTCTACTCAAAGCATCTGCTACCACGTTAGCCTTTCCGGGATGATAGTCAATTATCACATCATAATCTTTTAAGAACTCTACCCATCTACGTTGCCTCAAATTCAACTCTTTTTGCATCATCAGGTACTTCAGACTTTTATGGTCTGTATAAAGTAACATCTTTCTCCATACAGATAATGACGCCAAATCTTGAGAGCGAACACCACAACAACCATTTTTAAATCATGGGTGGGGTAATTCTTTTCATGTGGTTTCAACTGCCTCGATACATACGCTACTACCTTCCCTTCTTTCATTAATACACACCCCAACCCGTTATGGGATGCGTCATGTATACTATAAAATTCTTTCCAGATTTCGGTTGAACCAATATCGGAGTTTCTGTCAGAATTCTCTTTAAAGCTTCAAAACTTTCTTGACATTCAGAAGTCCAAACAAACGGTACATTCTTTCTCATCATCTTTGTTAAAGGCAACACTATCATTGAAAAATTTTTAACGAATCTTCGATAATAACCGGCAAGTCCAAGGAAACTTCGAACTTCAGATACATTCTTTGGAACTTCCCAGTCCATTATAGCTTTAACCTTCTGAGGGTCCACTCTAATCCCAACTGCCGAGATCACATGCCCCAAGAAAATTACTTCGTTTAGGTAGAATTCACATTTGGACAATTTCGCATAGAGATTTTTATCCCTGAGAATTTGCAAAACTAGCCTCAGATGTACGCTGTGCTCTTCAATGGACTTCGAGTAAACCAGTATGTCATCAATAAAGACAACAACAAACTGGTCCAAATAGGGCTGAAAAATCCTGTTCATGAGATCCATGAAAGCAGCTGGTGCATTCGTTACTCCGAATGGCATTACGATTAATTCATAATGACCATATCTCGTTCTAAAAGCCATCTTCGGAATATCTTTCCCCTGAATCTTCAATTGATGATAACCCAAACGTAGATCGATCTTCGAAAATACCGAAGCTCCTTTTAGTTGATCAAACAAGTCATCAATGCGGGAAAGGGGATACTTGTTCTTGATGGTCACCTTATTAAGCTATCGATAATCAATACAGAGACGCATTGATCTATCATTTTTCTTAATAAATAACACCGGAGCTCCCCAAGGTGACACACTTGGTCGAATAAATCCCTTTCCTAACAACTCTTGCAATTCTTTCGGAGCCATCCGATAAGGTGCCATTGCAATTGGAGCGGTTCCTGGCATTACTTCAATTTGAAATTCTACCTCTCTATCTGGAGGTAATCCTGGCAACTCAGTCGGGAAAACTTTAGGGAATTCTTGAACTATTGGAATCTCCTCTAGCCCTTTCTCTATCGCTCTTAAATCTATCACATTTGCAAGAAATCATTGACATCTTTGTAGCAATAGCTTCTTAGTTGACATTACTGACATTACATTTGCTAAGGGATTAAAATTTTCATTGCTCACACTTATCTCTGTTCCTCCTGGACTTTTCAGGGTTACCTTTTTCAATCTGCAATTAACATCCCCATAGTAATGGAACAACCAATCCATTCCCAGAATCACTTCAAACTCGTCAAAGGGTAATTCCATCAGATTAGCAGGGAATTCAATTCCCTGAACCTTTATGGGACATCCCTTACAGACTTTATTCACCCGAGCACTATGGCCTAAAGGAGTTATTACTATAATCTCATTACTCGTAGTTTCTAAGGGAGTCCTCAATTCCTTTACTAACTTACTTGTAATATAAGAATAATTAGAACCCGGATCAATCAGTACCAATACTAATTTATCGTACAGCTGAAAAGTACCTGCTATAATATCAAGGTCATCACGGTCTTCACTTGTCTTTAGATGGTACACCCGTGTGGTCGACCGAACTTCAGGTTGAGCAGAGAATTCAGACGGGTTCCTTCCTCTGCCTCTTCCTCATCCTCTTTGTGAGGAAGAACCAACTCTTTCAGATGGTGCAGGCTCACCAACCATCAATGGACAATCCCGGATAAAATGTCCGGCATCTCCGTATCGAAAACAAGTCCCAACAGCCATCCGAAAAGCCCCAAAATGATTTTCCCACAGTACTGACACTGTCTCGCTTGACTCAGAGTAGATCTCCCAACACCAGATCCCACTGACTGCGTCTGTCTAGGTCTTGCCTGACTTGCTCCCCTAGCAGACGATGCAACTGATTCTGATCTAGCTTGTGATCGAAATCCTGAGTCTCTTCCCCTTTTTGATGGTGCTGAGCTAGAAGAAACACCCGTTCTCTTTGATGTCTGAACTCTAAAATCCCCAAATCTCTCATTCTGAGCTCTTTCAAGAGCCTTGGCACGATTGATCACCTCTTGGAACGAGGACAAATTCAATACTATCAGCATCTCTTTCAATCTAGGGCGCAAACCCTCCACAAACCATTCACAAGACTCTTTTTCAGTAGGCACAAGCTCGGATGCAAACTTACTCAACTTGTTGAACTCACATTCATACTCATATATAGAGCGGTTCATCTGTTTCAAATTCAAAAACTCCTGCTTCATCTGTCGAATAAATTGATCTCCAATGTACTTGTTTTTAAATTCATCTAAGAATAAAGACCAAGTCAATTGGTCACTGGGCATCCTCATGGTGACATTCGTCCACCATATTCTGGCCTGACCCCTCAACAACGAGACAACTCCATCTAACTTCTCCACTTCAGAACAGTGGAGACCATCCAACATGATTTTTAAATCATTTAACCAAAGATCTGCCGCAACCGAACCTTCTTCGGTTTCTCCGTTAAATTCGGAGCTCCCAAACCTCTCAACTCTTTTGCTACATTCATCCTTTGAGTTGGTGGAGCAGGAGGTTGAATACGCGTTAGAATAGCGTCTAACGTTCTGAAGAACATATCTTGATCTTGCATAGGCACTCCTTGAGATGCCTGTTCTTCACCTTGCCTAGCCAGGGCAGGTGAATTACTGCTTTCAGTAGGCCTATCTTCTCCCGCTTCACTTCGGGAGCTATTATGTCCGGACATCTAATAAGAATAAACACATTGTTCTATTAGCAAAACAACATACTCATACTATACCAGATCAGAAGTTCTCACTATTTGTTGGCATGTATTCCATTTAAAGACTCTATAGACTCTGGTTTATGCCTAGAATCGGCTAAACCATAGCTCTGATACCATTAAATGTAACACCCCCAACCCGTATCCAACCCGGATGCGAGTAAGAGATATTACATTGACTTTTAAACACAACTCTTACAAATAATAGCAAAATACTTGAACTTATATTAAGAAAAATATAATAATATACATATATTAATACAAGTTTATCAAAATACTCCGAGGATACACAACTTAACCCTTTAGTTACATGCCAACATCCATTTTCATAACAAAATGACCTATTGATTAAGTTGCTTCTGATATGATAGTTGCAGGAGTAATATTGTCCAGCTGCTTAATCTCGATCGTCTACTTTATCAGATCCTACGTGTGAAACACTCACACGCTAAGTCATCGACTTAGTGAGGCAATATAATAATAATATCGATAAATATAAAGTAATTGCCAAAATAAGATGGGTTGCAATGATAAGATGTATGTAAACAATGCAATAACCAGAACCATGTTTCTTACACATATACTTATCAAATTCACATTCATAAGTTCGCCTTAGTAAGTTCATTATCCCATGGTACCATACAGAGAACATAAGGTATGTGAGTATTGTGAGGTTCTGCACTATGCTGTCACCACAGCTCATATAATTGCACCTAAGTGCCACGTAGAATTGCACCGGAGTACCGCGTAGAATTGCACCGTAGTGCCATATAATAATGTCCATAAGGACCACATATCATTCCTTAAGAATCATATACATATACTAGGGATCAAGTATGTGTCTCACCAGACTTCACACATGTTCCAAAGAATACATATATATCCCGAAGGACCACATATCATTCCTTAAGAATCATATACATATGCCAAGGATCAAGTATGTGTCTCACCAGACCTCACACATGTTCCAAAGAATACATATATGTCCCGAAGGACCACATAGACCCTCTACCCTTGGCATGCCAACTATACCTATAGTTCTCATTTACATAACATGATCTTTCACAATTTATCTTATTTGTATCACGTAGACATATTATTTTCATACCTTTATCACATAACTCATATAACTTTTTCTTGCATATTCATGTCCCATAATGCATATGGTATGGATTCATGTCATATATCATAATATGAAATACTAGCATGTATCAAAATATTGAATCTAGACTTATCACAAGTCTAGAACTGAATAAAATACATATTTGCATGCATATGCACTCATAGATTTCTTTGTCTTTCCCTCGATTGATCCTACTTGTTGATGGTTTCAGAACTCGTTTAGGCTCGATATCTACATAGTAATTCATTGATACTTATCAGTATACTAATTAATATATTCTAAACTATCATTTCTTAGGCTAAAATAAAAGCCATTTTTATTTTTTAATGGAGGTATGCATCGATGCACTACACCATGCATCGAAGCATAAATCCTATTCGATGTTTGTATTTAATGGGGATGCATCGATGCACTCCTTATGCATCGATGCATAAATCCTATTTGATGTTTTCTTTTTAAATTAATGCATTGATGCACTGCATGTGCATCGATGCACCTTAAACAATTTCTGGGATTTATCATCGATGCAGCGGTGCACAATGAATGTGCATCGATGCACATTGCCCAGAATTGTCATTTTAGCACGAAAATCTCTTCTTAGTATACTTAACACTTTATATTTCCCCTCTTTATATATCCTTAACTTGCATACTCTTACTTAAACTAATTATTATCCATTCCATACTTTTGAAACTTAAAAATCCAATTCTCCATGTAGAATTTAAGAATCTAACCCAAATTCCAACATGTTCTAATTTGAATTCTAACACCTCATACTTCTTAGTTAGCTTTATGACAAGTCAAATCCCACTTCTAATTCTTATTAGGAACTCTAATCCAAGATTTCACTTTTCTACTTCCTTTCTTTGATTCTTCATATTCTCCTCATCTTATGGTTTTAAGATAATCTAAGCTTTCCTTAAGCTTAGTTATCAACTAAGGATCAATAAGAAACCTTAAATTCATCAAGAATTTAATCAACAAGAAAACTCACATTTAGCTTGGTCTCTCGATGGAGAAGAAGAAGTGAAGAAGAAGAGAAATCTGGAAACTTTTGTTCTCTTCATTTGCCTTCTACGTGGATTTAAATATCCTCATCTAATATTTAATTATTTCCCCTATTAAAAGACTCCTTTACCCCTTTAGTTCCTCATTCTTTGTTAATTAATCCTACACAAAACATTCCCATTAAATCTTTCAACTATTCAATTTATCTACTTTGGTCACTGAATTTTATAATTTCACAATTTGATCACTAACCCGGTATGGAGGATGTTACAGATTTGCACAGCTATTTAGAGTGGTTTGACTTTCGCAACCAAAGTCTATGTCCACTACCTTATCTATCCACACTAAGGATTTTCCATAAATTCACTAATTTGTCATTCTTTTGATGACAAAGAGTAACATTACAAATCCCTCAAGAATTATACACCAAATTCTTGAGAACACCCTCTCCCAAAGAGAACAATACAAATTTTGCAAACTTACAGAAAAACCTCACAAGGCAAGATGTTTGCATAATTCTAGAACAAAGAAAGAACACTAAAAAATAATACAATTGAGTACAAAGGGTGTTCTTGAAATCAAAATGAATATTGAATGAAAAATTGGCTTGAATTGCTCAAACTTGATGTTTAAGGCTTTCTCTTTGTTTCTCTCACAATTGTTTTTGGATCAATGGCTCCTAAGCTTGTTTAAATACACCTTGAATTAATTCTGAACGTTGGGGATCATTGGTGAAGTCAATAGAGCCGTTATGATGTAATTATCATTTAAAAATCTGGTGGGAGCATGAGTGTATCGTTACACCCTCAAGGGTGCATCGGTACACTATGTGTAAAATTTAAATATTTCAACCGTTATAAGACCTAGTGTATCGGTACACTCCAAGTGCATCAGTGCACTAATTGCATTCGATGTTTCAATAGAGCTAAGAGTGCGTTGATTCATGGCTATGCATCGGTACACAAAATAGGTTCGATATTGGGTGTATCGATACACCAAGGAGTGTATCGATACATCCCTTCCTAAAAATTATTTTTGGCTTGATTATGGTTCGAAATTCTTTGTAAAAATTGTTTCAAAAATATTTTAACTTTAAAACACAATCTTACACTTTAGTAAGGATTGAAATTGACCTTTGAAAAACTTGGAGTAATATTTTGATATTCAAATAATTTAATCGAATATACTTTAAAACTGATTATAAAATCTTAATATTCAATAACACTTAATTTGTTATATTGAAACATTAAAATGTTTTCAACAACTTTCAAAAGTTATTTTTAGGCTTCAAACTTTTGATATTTTAATTATTTTTTAGAAGCATATAGAAAAGGAAAAAGAGAGAAAGTATGGACCTATAACTTCTTGTGTTTGAGTCCTCACCGTCTTGAGAACGACGAAGGGTCTAGCTCATCATAGGAATTAGGTCGCCGAAGGGTCGAAGGTCTTTTGGACGATTTAGGGGGAGGTGTCTTAGTTTTCTAAGTTTTGGTTTGGGTACTAGAACATAGAGGGGTTCTCTTAGGTAGGTTTAATGAAATGGTGAGTGTTGTTTACGGGTTTTGGATCGCACGACAAGTCCAAAGTTTAAGAACCAAAAATACTCAATTTTTTGTGATTAAATATACCATAATTCCATTCGACAAGTCAAAAGTTTGGGAACCAAAAAAGTAATAGTAATAGGTTACCTCCCATTAGAACATTTTTTTAATGTCGTTAGCTTGACGGTCTGATTCAAACTAAAGGTCCAACGATAGACATTTCCTCCATTTCAAAAGCTTTTGTCCAACTAAGAGTTTCCTTATGTGAAATCTATGATCATAGAATTTTTTCTTTTTATCCTTGTAGATTCTTTCATTCTCATAGACTTTGAAAGCTTGTTCAAAATAGTGACTAACATTGTATCTCATTAACTCAAAAACGTATCCTTTAAATGTTTTGGCAGTGGTTCCAAGTGGAAAAGGTTTAGATTGAGATGACGTCAAATTTAAATTCTTACTTAGCTCTTTGTCATGTGATCGTGAGACCACGTTAGAAACAATATCCAACTCAGTTGCCTTAACAATTCTAACCTTCGAATTCATGTGCAACTCATAAAAAAATTATGTTCAACATTTCATCCACAGAAGACTCAATTATATCGACAAACTTGACTTTAGTAATAGATTTAGGATGCTTCATTGCTTTGTGTAAACATCAAATTTTACTACATCGTCAAACCACATAGTAAGAATTCCACTTCTAAAGTCGGTCTTAGTTTGAGTTTGCTTAGGAATGCTCTTCCGAGTATAATTTTGAAAGAGTTATTGGAACGATCATCTTTCATGTCAATGACGTAAAAATCCACCAGAAAAACCAAATCATTTACCTTTACAAGCACATTTTCAAGAACTCCTTCGGGATACACCACAGATCTATCGGTAAGTTGGATCATTACACTTGTTTCCTTCAAAGGCTCAATACTTAGTAAATTATAAACTGAAAGAGTGATGGAATTGAAGCTCCCAAATCACGCATAACTCGTTTAATACCTACCATACCAATTTTACAAGGAATCACAAACATACCTTGATTCTTGTACTTAGGTGGAATTTTACGTTGAATTAAAGTAGAAACATTTTCACCTAAGTTTACCTTTTTATTCTCGATAAGTTTTCTTTTATTTGTGTATAGATCTTTCAAAAACCTTGTATACAGAGAAACTGTGTTGTAGGCAATTGACTGATAATTTCTTAAAGCATTCCAGTAGTCATATAATGACTCGTCATCCTTCTGCTGAACCCCTAAGATGTTCCTCCTCAGTTCTCTTATTTTCACCACAGGGAAGAACTATAAAGAAATAATCGAGACTTATCAACCCATGTATCAATTGAACCTAACGGTAAATCAAATAATCAATCAGTAACCGATAAAAGGGAAAGTACAAAGTTTGATCTGGTCCTCAAATACTCTTTGTGGTTTCATGGTTAAGCAAACAATATGAAACTCTTTAAGATGTTTGAGTTTTCATTTTGTAAGCCATAGAAGTTTGGTAGAAGATGGATCAATCATGTCTTTAACTTGAATGGTGTCAGATTGTTTGATCAACCATCTACACTGATTCTTCGTCTTCGTACGTGAAAATGCTTCAGTGTAAATATATCTCCTGAATCTATATGAGGTTTTGGTTATTTTGTTCTTGTCTCCTTCGCCGAAGTGATTCTCCACATATTCTCCGGGCAAGTGCTTTGATTTTAGGTTCTTATTCTATTAATTTCCCTAGAAACAACCTGATCATATATAAAAAAAGAGATTAGTAACTTTGCCAAAGTCTTTGATAACAAGCCAATTTGACAAGCTTCATAATTGTCAAATAAATAATTTTATTTCTCAAAATAAATAAATGGAAAGGAAGTATAGAGAAGTAGGGTCGATCTGCAAGGACTTTGGACTTTCCAATGTTGAATTGTCTCAATCTTGATTTGATGAAAAATAAGAGAAAAGGGGTTATAAAAATAAATTAGTAAAAATCTAAAAATGATGAAATAAAATTAGATTAAATTTCAGAAACAATATAATAAGATGAAAAATAACCTCAAGCTTCACTTTGCCTCAATTCTCAATTAATCATCAAAGAAATTTTACTTCGGGATACATGTCGGTTACAGTCTACAAGGCCTAACTCTTGCAACTTACTTTTCTCTTCGATAAACCAATATTCTCAAGTCTATCTCCGTAATTCAGTCCTTGCTAGACTAACCACGGTTATCGTCATTAGCACCAGTACAACTTTAAGCCTTAGAAACGCTCGACTCGGGTTATAGTGTCTCACTAAGAATCGAATTCAATCTCAATTCACCTTAGTGAACTGTCCCTAAGTTTGTTCATAGGAAGTCGAATTACGACCAACTGATTCTTTCTCCCAAAAGTAAACCAAAACAACATTCAAGTTAACATGCACTTTTTGTGAAAGTGTCGAGATTTTTAAAGGAAATATCGATTATCAATCCAAGTTTTTAGAAAATCCAGAATGTTAGCCAAAGATATTAAGTGCTTTTTAATTCTCATAATCGAAATTGAGTCATCGCTAAGCCTTTGGCTAATTGAAAATTTAGCTAAGCATGATTGGAATCATACTTAACATTTTTTAAAAAGAAAATAAAAACTAAATTAAAAATAAAAGATGAAAAAAGAACTTTAATAAAAACTCGAGAAAATTTAATAAATCAAAAGTAAAAGTGTACATCTTAAGCTTCACACTAAGGGGATATTTATAGTCTAAAAGTATCCTAAAGATAGAAGAAATATTCAAAACAAAATATCCTAAAAATAATCCAAAAGTTTTATTCCAAAGTATTCTTTTCAAATTCAAACTTAAATTCCCTAAAATAATTCGGCCAGTCCACTTCTATAAGATGCTGACTAGACTACCTTCTAGAAGTCGTTATTTACTATACGATCCAAAAATGTCAAGTCAAAAAATGTTGTTCCCCAAGTCGTGCCTATGACTACAATAATGATTCTATAAATAAATAAATACAGAATTTGCCCTCTTACTACTAGTTCTGGAAAATAAATTCATGTACAAAAAAACAAGTCAAAACAGAAACAAAATAGTAATATCAAATCAACAATGAGGAATAATTATTAACAAAGTATATGCAAATTTAAACACTCATGAGAGCATGTCTTGTATCTAAAGAATATACTTAGAAAGAATATTAATTTTGTGGAGACTTTTTCTTTAGTTTCAATGAAAGACTCTTTCAAGATAATCATGATACTATTTCTCATATTTGTTCTTGAGTTAAATAAATTGGATTTCAAAATTTTGTTTCTCAATAGTAATATTGATAAAATGATTATACGATGAAGTTAGAAAATTATGTCTAATGAATACAATTAATGATATGAAAATTAGGAAAATCCATTTATAAGCTTAAGTTTGACTCTCTTCAATGGCATAACAAATTTTATTCACTTATTATCTCGTTTGGTTTTGAGATAAATTTTGTTGATGATTGAATAAACTACAAGTCCAGCAAGAGTAAACCACGTGATACACATTGTTGTTAAAGGAAACAAAAATAGTCTTAATCAGTTGCCCTGAGGATGATTTTGAAACTAAGGAAATGCAAAAGGGTTCCTTAATCATCAAAATAAAGAAAGAGTTTAATTTATACTTAGGTTTGTACGCATTCAAACATAGTGTATGATTTTAGGATATTAAGTATATATTTTATGAATTTGGGTTTAGATTGTTGAATAGTAGTCAAATTGATTCATACGATACATTTATGAACAAAAATATTACATGCTCACATATCGAAGGTCTAGCAAGTAACATATAGATGTAAAATTTTGTCACATGAACTACTAATTATGAATTGATAAGAAAGATCACTTGAATTATTTTGTGAAAAAAAGTTATAATCCTTTATTCCATATACAATAGAAACACCTTAAAGTCTAACCACATAGACATAATGTTTCTGGTTGTTAAAGAAAATTCAAAATGGTTATGCATTTATAGAGCATATTAGTACAAACTCATAATTGCGCACTTACTAAGGATTTTCAACCAAGGTATTTCATTAGTACACTACTCTTGTGCATAAATCATTTAATAAAATTTAGTTATAGTGGCGTTCATAACTTTAAAGTGATCGGTTGTTAGAAACACAATTTTAGTTACTTCAGTTTAAATATATTTAGTTTAAACTTATTTTCTGCATAAATAAATTTTTTTGGTTTATCCACACTCTAGTTTTGGTAAAATTTGATCTAACTAATGTTTAAAGAGGACAAGTAAGAAATAAACATGCGTGGTTCACATTACATGTATTTTCATGATATACTCCATAATTGATATATGTCATTTGATTGTGTTTGCATATGTGACCATTGATGGGTCTAGTCATGACAGAGACAACTTTGGTCTTATATGGATGTATTTGATGGATAAGATTATTATAGAATACATATTTCTTGGTAACAAATTTGGAGCTTATAAGGTTATACATTTATCAGGAAACATATATTGTTCAAGTGGGAGATTGTTATATTAAAATTCATAATTATGGGCACATATTTTTTAATGTATATTATTATCATAAAATATGATATAAATTAATTGACCAATAATGTTATAAAGTCATAACGTATTATAATTTGAAGAGGGGCATAGTTATAAGTACAAACAATAATTGATTCTTAAATCATCTATATAAAGGAGTTATGGTCCACAATAAATAGATAATCTCTTATTTTCTCTTATCTCCATCACAAAGTTTATATTAAAGAGAATTTTATCTTATTGAAAAATCACAACCAAAGCAACACTCAAATATTTTAACCTATCAATTAATCTATGTACACCTTTGCATATAATATTTTTATTCTTGATAGTTTGACATGATTAGATCCTATTTTAACCTAATATATTCTATTTGACATGAAAGATTGATGTAACCATCCTCAACAAATTTTATAGAAATAACAATATATTAAATAAGATAAAAAATGTATAATATAGAGATTAATAATATAGATTTGTACAATATCACTAATAATGTGAAAGTAAATATTTAAAATGAAATTTGTATTTATATTTGAAAATAATAATAATAATAATAAATTTAATTTTTATATTTATATTTTTTGTTAAATTAATTTTTATTTTTATTTAAATTTGATCATATTTTTAAAAAAAGAAAATCAACTTGATTTTCTTTAACGCTATTGAAGTAACAAATAATGTTGGTAGCCTACATAAACTTTATGCAAATGTGGTATTATTGTAACCCCCTCAGACCGATACGGATAACCCGATCCGATCTGGAGTGTCATTAGGGCCACCGGAGCGACCCACTATAAAAATAGCGGAAAATTTAAAACTTTTTATCAGAACATGTAAACTTATAAAATCATTTATCAATATTAAAAAATAAAACAGATTTTCAGACTCTTATATAAGACAAAATTCAATTACATGCCCCCTAATAACATGTACCATACTCTGCAACAACGCTGGAAGAATTCCTTTACTGAAGTCGATAACTGCACTGGTACAATTCTTTTAACCTGCAATGGTGAATAATAGAGTGAGCTTCGAAAAGCTCAGTAATACAGAACTACCAAATGATGCTAAAGAACGTGCAGATACAGATAAACATATTTTTCCTTATTGGTTCAGATATTTACAGATTTCTTTGGCTGAGCTGAGGTCCCATTGATATTTTAGATATTGACAGATAATATTCAGTTCTGATGGAAAATATTTGGGATGTTTAGGTTCAAGAGATCAGAATAGGTTTTCTAGTGTGTTCCCAAAAATCATGTAACTTTTCAGATCTTTTTAAAACACATATATATACCCCCATCCGTCAAGTCCAAAATGTGTAGGTTCCCCAGAACCATACACCCACCGTCAAGTCCAGTAAGGCCCTGAGCACACAGCTGAGGAGCCGGTAAGTAATGCCCTGAGCACAGAGCCGAGGAGCCTCCATGTATTCTTCCTCAAACAATACCCCCCAAATAAAACATGTTCCGTCCGTAAACGGATATATCAAAAATCAAAACATAATTCATGTCACATGTCAAGTATCATATCAAAATCCAGGTCAAGTATCAGATCAGAATCCAAGTCAAGTATCATATCAGAATCCATGTCAGATATCAGATCAGAATCCATGTCAAGTATCATATCAGAATTCAAATCAAAAATCAAATAAAATATTCATGTGAGTAGGGAACACACCAGAGTTTACAAATATTATTTAGAGGTACTGGATAATCTTGGCAGACAGAGAAACATGGATCTTCGGTATACCGATAGAATATCGAAATTTAAAATCACTATTGGAAGAGTTCAATAACTGATGGAATCATCAATTATTCATAATGAGACTTGAGCTGATAAGGAAGAAATGAAGGTTTAGGACATTTACAGTCTATGTCAATTGATTTCATTATCAAACAACTTCAGATGAATATTTCCCAGAATTAATGTTTATCGATTGGTCATTCATTTTCCTTACAAGGTATTTACACTTAAATCCTCAAATTCTAGTCCATATATAATCTTCGGAATCATCGCTGAATAAATCTTCCAATGTCTTTATTTCATGTTCACGCTTCCACTATATCATGAAAAGCTGACGTGCTTGATTTGTAATTCATGATCCATAAGAACATTACATCATGTATGTTCATTAACATTTCCAGAATCATCCAAATCACTTATTTAATCCTTAGTCATTGAGGTTACTTATTTCACTTAGTAGTCAAGTTTATTCCGGTTATTTCAGAGTTTTCCAGGGTAATCCAGACGTTTCTGAATTTCAGATACATATTGTACTTTCGTTCAATTCAATTTGGTCTTCGTGGTTGATTTGTCTAACGAATATCTATTTCTTATTACCGAATGCGATCTAGAGTTGAGCTGAGCTGAGTACTTTCAAAATTATCATCGAACCACACTTGAGAAGACGAACACACATTCAAATGATACCTATGTCGTTCAGGTACTGATATATCATTACAGTTGATCGGCTCACTTAAGTTATTCCATAACTTCTAAAGGTAGTCCAACACCTATGCTTATTTAGATTTCTTAATTAATCCAAGACATTTACTTAGTATAGGACATAAGGGTATTTTGGTCATTTTGGTGTTCAATTTTATTCCATTCATTTCAGAGCTCGAGGATATCCAATCATTCTTAAGCTTGGTGATATTCTTGGGTCATTTCCATTACAGGGGTATTATGGTCATTCTATAGATCCGATGTATTTCAATCATTTCCTTCTATCCTGTCTTATTATTTAATTCTGATTTATCATCTATTTCAGTCCCTTCGAACAATTCTAATAAAAGAGCACCCCGATAAATTATTCTTCAGGTATTTACTCGAAACTCAGATATTTTCGGGTTAAGTGCCTTCTCAGATTTTTACCAACGAAATATCAAGAATTTTCTGCACTAAGTCGGGATCTTAACAATCAAATTTGTACTTAATCGAGTTAAGTACAAATCCTCAAAGTACTTTCTCATTCAGGGTTAACTCGGACTATTTTACCTCTCAAGGGCATTTTCGTAATTTCTTAACCAGATAATTTAGATATTAGCTCTTAACGAAAATAATTATAATTTAAAGATCCTATGATCAATTGTTTTCCCGGACATTCTCTGATCTTGAAATTATTCCTTAACAAACTTCTAGCATCTTGCGCAAACCCTTGTTAGCGTTAAAAACCAGTTATCCAAATTTTCTAAACAAAACTATCATTTCTTATGCACATCTATAATTATATCGGATCAATATGTCTTTTCAGAGTTATTAACCAACTTACAGGGACAATTCTTGTCATCCTACAACATAAGGGTATTTTCGTAATTTTACCATATCGAAGTATTCTCATAATTTCCCATCCAAGTACCTTTAACATTTATCCTTTAATGATATAAAATATAAGTTACAAATCCATGACTGATTTCTTTATCACTAATCCCAAACTTGTAATTTAATTCTAACAATTCCTCAATCTCTTATAATAGTCATTCGATCCGTATTCAGTTACAGAATTTTTATCACATTCATATCGAGTGTAGAACTTCATTAATTACACCTATGAGACCAAACATTTCCATTCATGCATTTACCAATATCAACATGTTTTATAAAGCATAAAGAAGTAGTAAAATATTATCTCGATTTTTGTGCCATACTGATCGACCATATAAATTCCATTTGAACGTCTTTGATCTTTAATTCAACTCCCAATATTTCCTCGGATCCATATCAACAGAAATTATATAAAAAAAGGAGTTTAATTTGAAAAATAGATCGAATCGGATGATAAATCAATGAAAAACAGCTTACCGGATTCGAATTTCGAGAAACGGACTGCGGAATCGGATTTGGAACGTCGAAAAATGTCAAGGTAGGTATACTCGGTCAAAGTCAAAGGTCGTTTAATGCCCGGTCAAAGCCGGTCAAAGTTCTAGTTAACTGTGGTCAATGCCGGTCAACAGTCAACAGTCGACTATTTTACACAAATATCACCCTAACATAAATTAATTACCAAATTAGCCACATTCTGTAAATATTTACCAATCTAACACCCAAATGTTACACAAATAGCCACATTCTGCAAATATTTATCAATATAACACCCAAATTTTACACAAATAGCACATAAACAGAAATTAATTACTAAATTAACACCCAGAGGATGCCACTCTCGGAGGGTGGCGCGTGTTGCGCGTGAACAGTGCTACGGTGTAGGAAAATTCCCGAAAAATTCCTAAAAATTATTTTAAGCGATTTTGAGACACTTACAAAGCTCGGTTCACAATTTTGAACGACGGAGAGCTCGATTCCGAAACGTCAGAAACTTTGACTGTCTCACCCCTCCACGCGCCGGCGACGACAGAGAAATGGAGAACACCGGTGGACTCGGAACGACACAAGGAACACGATGGTGCAGGAGGTGTCGAAAACGGATGGTCAGATTGTCGTGAATCGACGAAAAACCAACTGAAATCGAGTTATTACCGACGATACTTCCAACTGAAATTAACGACGAACGGCGACGATTCACGACGAAAGGTTTGAGGGGTTTTATTCCTCGGTCGACAACGAACACGATGGTGGTTTCGGTTTGTCGATTGGAGGTTAAACACCGAGTAGATCAGAGTTGAAAGGAGGGTTGAGGAGAAGAGGAAAATTGGGAAATATGCGCAGAAAATACGAGAATGAGTTTATAATTCATTCCAAAAGAAAAATGGGTAAACTATGAGTTTAGCCACTGAACTTCCTGCACGTCTTAAAATAGTCTGCCAACTTTACGATTTATTATTTAATCCTTAATTTTCTTCCAAAATACCAATTAAATCCATCACTTTATAATTTCAAAAATTTAGCCCCTAAATTGGGGTGTTACAATTATTTAGTATTTTATATATTTAAAATTATAAAAAAATATAAAAATTCCAAAAGTTGAATATGTATTAGTTTTTGTCTGAAGTATACTTTTTTTTTATTAAGCCTGAAGTATACTTGGACTACTAGGTAGGGTGTTATTTTGATAGAGTTCAAAATTTAATGTTTTACTCGACATTTCTATAAAAAATTAGTAATTTGGTTTTTTAGGATTAAATATAACTCTTTTCAAAAGATTAAAAAGTTAAATTTAGCTAAAAATGATGGGTAAATAAAATTTTAAAAATTTATAAAATAATAATTATTATTTTTGAATGGAGAAGAGGCAATAAGCCTTAGCTACAGATAAAGGACTTTACATAAGGTGGTCCATACTGTCGGCTACCATGTTTTCTTCGCGAGGAGTCCAAAGGAATTTCGTATACAAATTACCAACTGCGCCTAGAGAGTGAGAGAATAGCTCGAACGAGGGGGAGCGAAACACAATCCATCTTATTGTCACTGAGGAAACGAATAATCTGAAAATTGTCCGACTGCACCTGAAGAAGCTCAAACCCATGAGACCATGCAACATGTAAACCAATATAGATGGCCCAGAGTTCCACTTGGATTGGGGTCACTATGCCAATCGACTTATGGAAGCCAGTCAACCATATCCCCTCGCTTGATCGAATAACCCCACCAACAGAGACGAAACTAGTGATAATGTCAACCGTAACATCACTATTGAGACAGCACCAGTAATCAGACGAAAGTTTCCATCTTATTTCTTGTGTATGGTGGGCATCGCGAACGTTAATAAGCTGGTGAGTGTCGTGGTGTGTAGAGACAAAGCTAGGCTCAAGTGAAGAACACCATTAATATTTAAACGCGAACTGATGAACAAGAAGCAGCTCCTATGCTTCCATATTTTCCATAAAAGAGTGGGAAAATAGAACCCCCAGGAAAAAGGCATGCGTGCAACAGTATCAAGACAGACTAAGTTAGCCTGGATCCATTCGGTGATGGAGCCACTGAAGAAAGTTTACAAAAGCGAGGGTGGGATCTGACGTTCCCAAGTAGCTCTGACTTTGTGGCAATCATGGAGAACATGTAAGGTGGTTTCAGTATGGTGATTGTAAAGAGGGTAAATTGGAGTCTCAGCTAAGCCACGGCGGAAACATTTTTGATTGGTCATTAGGCAATCCCGCAGAGCTAACTAGAGGAAAACACGTACGTGTTGAGGGTATTGGAGATACCAAATTTTCTTCCAAATCAAAATTATTAGATCTTTTAAACGATTACAAATGATCGTTGCATTTTAATAATAAATGTTAAGAAATGAGACTTAAATTTATCAAAATATTATAAGATGGTCTTTAAATTTATTAAAATTTATCACTATTTTATAATGTATAATAATCAAATTGTAATAGTTTGATAAATATACTGATCATTTTAGAATTTCTGAAACTTTAGTCTAATTTTTATATATAATTTAATAATTATTTATGTATTTTAAAGAGAAAAAACGTATTCAATTTTATTTTAGTTTTAAAATTTAAAAAAAAACGTAAAATTATGTTGCAAAAATGTTGTCAAAATATGGCTTTTAAACAAATTTATCCCTTCTCTGTCCTCTGTGTTTTCCCGGCCCATTCTTTATTTTTACGTGGTGGAACTTATCGTATAAGAAATCTACGAAAAGGATAACACATATACATATGTTTACACTAATATATATTAAATGTTTGGTTTTCAAATCTATCCGCCGTAATAAATTCAGTGTATGCCTCAGCCTTTCTCATGTAAAATAAGTTCCAAATCTATATATTTCTTTTAAAATTTAAAATGGTTTTCAACTCATCAATATATCGCTAATTTTATTATTTTTAGAGATTTTGAGTTTAAACTGTTGTATATGTATGATGTGTGTTGTTAATGGTTATAAAATATTTTGAACGTATACTCTCTTATAATCATCCTCGAACTAAACAAAAAAAATCTTTGAAATGGTTTTACATGCCATATACGGTAAAAATTGTTATCTTTAGAAGTCGTTAAGTTGTCCAATTGTCTTCTCAAAACAGCCATATCATCTGGATGTCTTCCGATATACACTGTAATATTTATACTAGTTAAGAAATAATTTTATCTATACCTTATATAAGAGATTTTTCAATATTTGGACAATCCCTCACCACCACCACAACAGCACAGATCTAATTCATTTTCGGTCACGATTGAAAATTAAAAAAATATATTTCATATAAAACTAGAATATATTTCTTTATTTTGAATAATTAAATTTTAGATAAATTACATATTTAATACCTAAATTATTAATTTTGGTCCATTTTAGTACCTAAACTTTTATTTTTTTAAATCACACCTAACATTTAGTTTTTTTTTTTCATTTTAACACCTCGCCGTTAAAAACAAACTGCATTTTTTATGGATAAATTACATCATTTATCACTTAACTATCTTCTCACTCCTATTTTGGTACTAAAGTTTAAAAAATTTCAATTTAACTACTCAACTTTCAAATTGCTCCTATTTTAATCAATCTAATTTATTTTATTAATAATTTTGTGACATGATATTTTTTTATTATTTTATTAATATATAATTAAAAATAAAAAAATTTGGAAGTTAGAGTGATTAAATTAGGAGTAATTTGAAAGTTAAATGATTAAATTTAAAAAAATAAACTTAGTGAACAAAATATGAGTGAGAAGATAGATGCGTGTTGAATGATGCAATTTACCCATAAAAAAGGTGCCGCTTGCAAATCACCCGTCAAGTTTTTAACGGCGAGGTACTAAAACAAAAAAAAACTAAAGGTTAGATATGGTTTGTAAAAAATTAAAAGTTTAAGTACTAAAATATACAAAAATTGATAGTTTAAGTATTAAACACGTTATTTAGCCTTACTTTTTCAAACAAATTATTTTTATTATTTTATTAAAAAAAACTCTTTAAATACAACTAAAATAATAAGAGAACATCATTAAGTTATAATATTGTCGGACATATTATTTTATTATTTTGTAAGGGTGGAAGAAGGTCTTGACTCTCGAGCTAAAGCTCATTTTGCTCCCCTGGGTCAATATAAATAATTAAGTAAATATTATAAAAAAATAATGAAATTATTTGCATGCGTTTGAAGACCAAAGACCGAAGGTTGAAAGTGTGGAAAATAGTGGGAGATGAATGGTCAATTGAAGCCGCCAGCTGCAGGTCCAAGATCAATTCGATGTACGAGTTTAAAAATTTAAATCGAGTGGTGCAAATGTGATGAATGGTGGTGGCTCTATGCATGATTTTTTTGCTAATGTACAGAGGCAACTTGCTTTCATTTACTTTGGACCTTACCGGCATGCTTGCCGTTCATGACTGCCACTGATTTTGATGTTGGTAGCTTCATTCGCTCTAAATTCTTTTACCAACTGCTTTCTTTTGGTCTAAAGTCTTGATTTGGCTTCACGTAATTAAGGCTTTTTGAATTATTTAACGTAATATTCAAAGACGAGTAATGTCCGTGGGGGATGGGATAGCTTAAAAAATGCAACGCACTTGTTTGGTGATGGGACTTGTCCATGAACAAATTAAAGATTCATTCTGTTTGAGTTTCGAGAAAAGATATTTTTATAATCGATTAAGTAATTTCAGTGATAAGAGAAAATATTTTTTAAATGATTTGAATTTGAATAGTTGTGTCAATAGAGTGTGTCTGCTTTGTCGTTAAATTAAGAATAATTCTTAAAATATATTATCTTATAATCACCATAAACTATAGATAAAAGATGAAAGATTTGTTGAGAATTTTAAGATATTGCCCTGTATGTAAGAAAATTATCTTTTTAGATATTGCAACTTTTTGAGTTAAGGTTTGTTTGTTTGCCGTAAAATGAATTATGTAATTGGTTTTTCTCGAAATCTTGTGTTTGTTTCACGTAATTCGTTTTTCCAGAAAATGTTTTCCCGTGTTTGTTTTACGTAATTCGTTTTCCGGAAAATGTTTTCCAATATTTGGTTGGAGAAAAAATGATTGGTCAACGTAAAACATTTTTCTGGTCAACAGAATTTCCTTTGTGTTTTCTGGAAAATGACTTACGGTCTGATTTTA
Source organism: Hibiscus syriacus (assembly GCF_006381635.1). Classification (NCBI taxonomy): domain Eukaryota; kingdom Viridiplantae; phylum Streptophyta; class Magnoliopsida; order Malvales; family Malvaceae; genus Hibiscus; species Hibiscus syriacus. The sequence goes on along the minus strand of NW_024063304.1, from coordinate 129,100 downwards.
CGTAAGTCATTTTCTGAACTTTTCACTTCAAAGAATAAATACTCAAAATTTTATGAATTTAATATTAATAAATATTTTAATATCATTTTAATCAAAATATTAATTAATAAACATTTAAAATATATTTATTAATATTTCTAATAATATAATATTATATTTTTAATATTATAATAAAATAATCAATTATATTATAATAATATAAGATATTATATTTTTATTTTAATAATATATAATAAATTATTTATATATTTAATAATGAATAATATTATTTATATATTTAATATTAATATAATAATTTAATAAAGATATTTAAAATATACTAATTAATATTTTTAAAATATAATATAACAGTATTACTTTAATAAATAATTAATATAATTTATAATATATTTATTTCAATAAAATATACCAATATTAATATTTTTATTAATAAAATTATTTAAAAAATACTTAATAATAAATAAATTATTTTAATATTTTAAAAATAATAATATTAAGTTTTATGATAAAAAATATTATTTATTGTATTTAATATTTGTAATAAATAATTTTTAAAAAATTCATCAACTAGTGGAAAAAATGTTTAAACATCTTCCAAACATCGTAAAACGTTTTCCAGATATTTTTCAGAAAATGTAATTCATTTTACGGAAAATATTTTTCAGAAATGTAATTCATTTTCCAGAATTCAAATTTCAGTAATTCATTTTTTAAATTCAATTTCTATAATTCAATTTCCAGAAAACCAATTACATTCAAAACATACATGCCCTTAAGCTATTTAAGTCGTATTATCCTTTAGGGTGAGGTGGACGTGAATGTTTGGGGTAAGGTTTCGAGTGAAGGGGAAACAAGGTGTTTCGGGTGGTGGGTAATTCGACAGTAGGGCTATGACTTGAAATGGTGATGAGTGGAAGGGCTAGGGCAATGTGCCTGTATTTGTGTTCGGGCAATGCTGTGACTATAAGTGGTTCTTCACCCATTCAACGCATGTCCCGTGAGGCGTTAACATTTAAGTTTAAATAAGGGTGATTTTAAGATGGGTAATGGATGAAATAAGACGCATTTGGATCAAAGAAAATGATCATTATCAAGGGAATAATCTTTTTTAAAATACGTACCTATGTTTGGTTTGAGAATATTTTTTCTAGGGATAATTGAATATTACCTACAATAAATATTTTGGCTTGATTCCGGAATATCTCGTTCTATCCTCTAACAACTAATTGGTATAATAAGATGAGACACTATATCCTTTAAGCAAGATTAGAGTTCAATTCTGATGATTACGAATGAAGCAAATTAGATTGGGAGGGTCACTTTTGCCTCTGCAATACTCGATCTGAATTAGTCGATCAATAGATCAGTTACAGGTGGTTATACCTAAAAAAATAATTCCAATTGGTTTGTACAAATTACCCCTAAAATAAATCAACTATTTCAAAATAATCATTTTCTCTATTTTTATTTTTTTTAATTGAAAGAGAACGTCAAAACATCAAATTAAGCAGAACTAAAATGATAATATGTGTGCCAGAGATGTCCCGAGCAAAGAGAGCTTGAAGACGTGTCGGAGGCTCCTCTAGTACCAAGGTTTGGAAGGGGTTTATTAAGATTGCATCTTGTCATACCCTAATTTTGCCTGGACAATTGAAAGTGACCGAGGACGAAGTTGAAGATCGTTCGCGTGAAAATTTTAAATTAGTTCGAGCTACAGGGGAACAAGTCTGTATCAAGTTGAATTGAATTGCACGAAAACGGATTGTAGCAGCTCTCAATTGATTAAAGGGTTATTGAGCTTTAAATTCGTAAACCAAAATTTCAAAAATAGTTGTTCGAGTAATCTTAAAACCAAATCAAATAACCCACAACCCAATTAAAATGTACCAAGTCCAATATACAGTCCCATACAAATATTTACAAAGCCTATTTACAATATAACCCGCATAACTCATCATCCTGGCCCATTATTAAATCGAAGCCCAACAACCCACATCACAAATTGTTAAAGAAACCCTAGCTAGAGATGAGTAGCTGCCACCAAAGCCCCCTGATTTCCCGGTCTTGTCCATTGGTCGAGCCAGACACAAGTGGCCCCCTACCAACGAGGATTAGACTGGTGGTCCCAAATCCATGCTGGTGGATTCTCTCGAGCAACACGAAGTGTTCCTGAAGCCACAACAATCCCAAGCTCCTCCACGATGGCTTCCAGCAAAGCTCTCAACAGTCACAATGGCCCCAAATCCGCCCCATCAACAATCCATATCAGCAAGTCACATGCGAAAAAAAATATTATTTCGGATTTTCATTTGTAAAACATGGGTAATTAAAACCCCTAAAATCAGTTTGTAAGGGGTCTGGGCCCTAGATTCGAAAAGCAATAGAAAAAAAAAAATAAAAAGAACCTTTCAGAGGTATTCTCGTTCGAGTCCTTTGGTTTTCATTTTTTATTTGTGTGTGCATGTGGGTTTCGAAGTAAAGAAAATAATATAGAAGGGGAGAAGGTTAGGCTCGGTTTACCTGAGGGTGGAGATCCATCAGTCGGGGTCTCTTCGATTTTTTCACACACCGTTAGAGGCTTCAACTTCGAGAACATGAGAGGGAGCAGAGGCCTTGTTTGAGTATTTTGGGGTATCGATTTAAAGGAGTTAAGGACCATTTTGGTCCTCTAGGTTTTCGGGTAGTAAAATGGGGAAAGTTCTCCACCACCGGAGTCAGGGAGGTGGATCGTCGAGAGCTTTTGAAAGGCTAGGGCTTTGTTTAGGCCATTTTAGGCTCTAATTTATGGTAAAGAAGGAAGATCAGAGAGTCTAAGTTTGATTTGGAGAAGAGTTAAGTTTCTCGATCACTATAGGTGGTGGTCGATGAGGAGGTTAACGCCGATCTACTGCAGAAACCACTGTGGCTTTGGGTTTGTGATGAGTGTCAGTCGGCTAAGGAGTGATCAGTTGATAGTGTCACGCCCTTGGAACTTCGATGCCTCGGAACGTGCGGCCTTCGTCGTCTTCTTAGTGATTGCGGCTAAGTAAGCCTGAAAATATCCCAAGCAAGGATGCTTAGAATCTCGACGGAAGCTAGACAGGAGAACTAGCACAAAAAGAAAGATAAGAAAGCTTGGAGAGAAGAATGCTCTTATGATTTCTCAAAGTGAAGGAGTGAGTACAAATGAGGAGGGGATGCCTTTATTTATAGCTAAAGCTCCCCTCAATGAACGGCTAAGATCTAATTACATCGACGGTCTAGATTGAATCCTACCTACCAAAAACAAGTGGGCATTATCTATACAAATTTAAATGCCACCAAAGTCTTTGTGCTTTCTAGAAGGTCCAAAACACCACTTGGGTGCTCTTCATGGGCTAACCTCGGTTGTGGGCTCGTGGTCTATGACATTCTCCCCTACTCGTTCCGGTGACGCCCTCGTCACTCGTCTGTCATGAAATTGGTCTATTCGGTTTTTGAATTGCCAAAGTCCCTCGACATGCTCCCAACTTCCTTCTCACTCGGGTTGTCCCTTCCACTAAACGAAGTACTCATGCCTTGGGCGGTGTCCTGGTCGTCTAATAACTCTCTCCGCCTGTATATCTTGGATCTCATTGTCATAGGAGACCGCTACTCCGATGGCGCTCGGTGTGACTTGCCTCGATCTGGATCCTCTGCATCCTGATGGTACGGCTTGAGTAGGCTAATATGGATAACGGGATACGCTCGGATGGTTGGAGGCAACTCCAATTTGTAGGCCATGTTGCCTACCCGCTTCACGACTCGGAAAGGACCCTCGTATCTTCGCACAAGCCCCTTGTGCACATCCGCGTGGCGCAAAACATTGGCCAACTTTGCAAGGACAAGGTCGCCAACTTCAAAGTTCACGTCCCTCCACTTTCGGTCAGCCCACTTCTTGGTCTGCTTTCCCGCCTTGTGCAAACAAGCTCGGGCTAAGTCATGTTGCTCGTGCCACTCCTTGGCAACGTTGTGTGCTGATGGATTGGGCCCTTCATACTTGGTAACAACGTGTTGGGTGTCAACGGTTGTTGCCCGGTCACGATCTCGAACGGAATTTGGTTTGTCGCCTCGCTCCGTTGCAAGTTGTAGAAAAATTGGGCCACATCCAACATCTTTGGCCAGTCTCGTTGGTTGGCTCTCACGTAGTGCCTCAGATAGATCTCTAATAGAGCATTCACTCGCTCAGTTTTCCCATCGGTTTGTGGATGAACTACGGTGGAAAAGTTCAAGCTCGATCCTCATCAATTTGAACAACTCTGTCCAGAACCTGCCTGTGAACCGCGTGTCCCGGTCACTAATGATGGTTTTCAGCATTCCCCAATACTTCACCACATGCTTGAGGAAAAGTCGAGCCGCCTCCACGGCTGGACATACTTTAGATGCCGGTATGAACGTCGCATACTTTGAAAACCTATCAACCACAACCATTATACTTGAAAGCCCATCGGTTTTGGGCAAACCAATGATAAAATCCATAGATATACTCTCTCATGGGCGTTTAGGAATGGGCAAAGGTTGTAGCAGTCCTGTCGGTTTCTTTGCCTCGATTTTGTCTTGCTGGCACACAAGACAAGTCTTCACATAGGCCTGCACATCTTCAGCCATGTGCGACCAATAGTATTGCTCCGAGAGTAATACCAAAGTCCGATCAACTCCCGGATGTCCCGCCTACTTGGAATCATGGCATTCCTTCATGAGCTCCTTGCGTAACTTCCCATATCGAGGTACAAAGAGTCGATTTCCTCGATAATATAGTAGTTCCCCCTCAAGCCAAAACTCTCTGGTTCACCCCTCCTTAGTTCTATCAATAATTCGCTCGCCCGCAAGATCATGGGGTAACCCTTCTTTGATTCTTTCGAGCAAGGTACCTTCTATAGTCTCGATGGTGTACCTCCGACATAAGCCATCTGCAACACAATTCACCTTCCCTGACTTGTACTCCATGGAAAAGTCGAACTCGGCAAGAAACTCTTGCCAACGAGCCTGTTTGGGAAAAAGCTTCTTCTGGGTGAGGAAGTAACTGTTAGCAACATTATCCGTGACAACCACGAACTTGGACCCAAGCATGTAATGTCGCTATGTGCGCAAGCAGTGTACAACTGCTGTCATCTCCTTCTCATGAACCGAGTATCTCCTCTCGGTCTCATTGAGCTTCTGGCTCTCGTATACAACCGGATGTCCCTCTTGCATGAGGACTCCACCAATGGCAACATCGGACGCATCAGTGAAAACTATAAAAGGCTTGGTGTAGTCTGGCAACACCAACATGGGCTCATTCACCATGGCCTCCTTGAGCTTTTCAAAAGCGTCCTGGCATTTCGTGCTCCATTCCCACACCTTGTCCTTTTTTAGTAGCTCAGTCAAAGGTATGGCAATCTTGGAATAGCTCTTCATGAACCGTCGGTAGTAGTTGGCTGATCCCAAGAATGCTCGCAATTCAGTTACCTTGGTGGGTGGATTCCACTCATCAATCGCCCGGATCTTGTCTTTATCCATCTGGAGCTTGCCTCCTCCAACAATATGGCCTAGGAACGACACTTCCTTTTGCGAAAACGAGCATTTTTCCTCCTTGACATAAAGCTTGTTCTCTCGTAAGACTTGGAACACCCTTCTCAAGTATTCAACGTGTTCTTCCAAGGTCTTACTATACATAACAATGTCATCAAGGTAAACTACAACAAAACGATCAAGAAAGGGTTGTAGTACCTTATTCATTAACGTGCAAAAGGTTACAGGGGCATTGGTGAGGCCGAAGGGCATCACCAGGAACTCATATGAACCATAGCGTGTCACGCAAGCAGTCTTCAGTTTATCGCCTTCCGCTATCCGAACTTGGTAGTATCCAGACCATAAATCTAACTTGGTGAACCACCTTGCACGACCAAGTTGATCGAACAAGTCGGCAATCAACGGGATCGGGTACTTGTTCTTCACGGTGAACTTATTCAAGCTCGATAGTCGATGCACATTCTGAGGGAGCCGTCATGTTTCTTCTGGAATAGCACCGGTTCACCAAAGGGTGCCTTTGACGGTCGGATATATCCAGTATCTAGGAGCTCTTTCAATTATCTGCGAAGCTCCTCTAACTCCGGTGGGGCCATTCGGTATAGTGCTTTGGCGGGTGGCTCTGTATTTGGCACAAGATCGATCTTGTGGTCCACCTCTCTCTTTGGTGGCAAATGCTTTGGCAGCTCAGTTGGCATCACATCCCTAAACTCCGCCAATACTTATCCCACTTCACTTGGGACTTCCTCGGTCATTGTGGGTTCAGTTCCCACCAATGAAGCCACAAAGGTGGGTTCCTCCTTGGGCACCCCCTTTGAGAATTGGATTGCGAACAACATCTTGGCATCGATTCCTGATTCTCGACTTACCGGAATAATGTATTGGTGCTTAGGATCACAGATTACTAAGCAATCGACAAATGGCAAGGAGAACGCATGAATCCGATCGAGGAAACTAATCCCAATAATAAAATCAAAATCATCGAGTGAGATTACCTTTATGGACTCTTTCTCGGTCCATTCTCCAAGGCTGAGTTGGATTCCTTTTGCTTCCCCAACATTTGGAACCTCTTTGGTATTGACGGTTGTGATGAACCCATTTGTCTTCTCTACACGAAGATCAAGTTTCTTGGCAGCTTGTTCAGACAAGAACAACTCTGAGGCACCTGTGTCCACCAGTGCGCTCATCTTTTGGCCTGCGACGGTGATGTCTACGTACTTCAATCCATTCTTTTTGCGACCCTTCTTGACCTCCATGGTGCTAAGGATGGAGCCAAGCTTGAGAGTCTCACTCTCCACCCCATCATTCTCCTTGATGGCAATAACTTTCACAAGTTGAGGACAATCTCTCTTCATATGATTTCCTCCACAACTGAAGCATGATAATTCACCCTTTTTCTCCCAAGGATTGAAGAGCTTTTTGGGTCGATCATTCGGCTTCCCATGATTTCCTGTTGGCTTGTGAAAGCTTCCTTTGGCCTTCTCTTCCCCATTATTACCTTTGGTTTTCAGCTTGGATTGGAGAGAGTGGGTTTTCTTTACTTCAAACGGGGCAATGGCCTCGGCTGCATCCAATGCCTTGGAAAGTTCGATCACTCATTTTCTTTGAATTTCCATGTTGGCCCAACGTTGTAGTTCATCCATGAATGCAAAGTACCCTTCTGACTCGCCCAAGTCCGGGATTTGTATCTTTATCTCAGTGAAGTTTTTGACATACTCCAAGATGGAACGATCGTGCTTCAATTGTTTTAGTTTTGCTCGAGCCTCGAGCACAACATTTTTCGGATATAAATGCTCTTTAAGTTCTTCCATGAACTCTTCCCATGTCCCGATTGGATTTGTTCTCTCGGAACATCTACGTCGCCACCATAACATAACAACGTCAATTAGCTAATTTGAAGCAACATTTACCTTGGTGGTATCTTCCAAGATACCCATGCCACGGAAGAATTGCTCCATGCCCCATATGAAATTCTCCACATCTTGGGTATTTCGACTCCCCTTGTACTCCTTCGGCTTAGGGACGTCGATCCTGGGTCTTAGTGCTTGCGTCTCCCCAGTCACTCCATTCAACACTGTAGCCTTGTAGACAAACAGCTCGCTCTTGAGCTCCTTTACCTCCCGCATTATTTCGGCCCTCATGGCCAAGTACATGCTTTCAAGGCCTCTGGTATGCTCATCTACATTCTCTGTCAACTCGCTGATGAGTGCTTGGGTTTCTTCGCGGAGCATATCCTCCACGGACTCCACTTTCTCCAAGCGAGATTCAACCGAGTCTTGAGTCTCTTGGACTTCATTATATCGATCTTCCAACCTGTTGTCAAACGAGGCCACGATATCCTTCGAGCTTCCTCGGTTCTTCGCCACGGCAGCGCGAGTCTCCATTACTTCGCTTGTTGGGATCTCGTCTTGGTTGTGTTGTGCTATTTCTCGTAGAACTAGCTCTGATACCACTTGTCACGCCCTTGGAACTTCGATGCCTCGGAATGTGTGGCCTTAGTCTTCTTCTTAGTGATTGGGGCTAAGTAAGCCTGAAAATATCCCAAGCATGGATGCTTAGAACCTCGACGGAAGCTAGACAGAAGAACTAGCACAAAAAGGAAGATAAGAAAGCTTTGAGAGAATATTGCTCTTATGATTTCTCAAAGTGAAGGAGTGAGTACAAATTAGGAGGGGAGGCCTCTATTTTATAGCTAAAGCTCCCTTCAATGAGCGACTAAGATCTAATTACATCGACGGTCTAGATTGAATCCTACCTACAAAAACAAGTGGGCATTATCTATACAAATTTAAAAGCCACCAAAGTCTTTGTGGCTTCTAGAAGGTCCAAAACACCACTTGGGCTTAGGGCTGTAAAATTAGGTAATTGGACAGGTTTCAATCGAATCTTGGCAGGTCGGGTAAAATCGGGTACATGACAACTCATATTGATTTGACATCAGATCCAGATCGGGTTCAGGTTAGGTCAAATCAGTTCGAGTTATTTTCAGGTTGATTTGACACCAGATCCAGATCGGGTTCAGGTCGGGTCATTTTCAGTTCGGATCGATGTCAGTTCAGGTAAAAACAATTCACGTCCGAAGCAGATAAAGACCAGGTTAATTCAGGTTCGGGTGGACTTCAGTCAGATCTCGTTCAGATAGGGTCACATCATTGACAGATAAAATTCAGGTCGGATACGGATTGAGTTCAGGTCAGGTCATTTTTATTTTTTGGATTAATTATTTTGTCATCTTTCGTGATTGTTGAATTGCAAGTTATAATTATATATGATTTCGAGTAAATTAAGAGAAAAATAAATATTCATGGATCAATTTTGTAAAAAATATGAATTTAATGACAAAATTGAAGAAATGTAAAATTACAAATAAAATCTTAAAATATAAATTAAACAACATACATAGGTAAGGGAGTAAATCAAAATAAATTTAAAATATGAGGTTTAAATTAATATAAAAAAGGACTAAATTAAACACATTTAAAAAATTTATGGGCCAATTACAAAAATATAAATAAATAACAACTAACAATGGAATATGTAAATATAAATTTAAGGACTAAATTGAATACATATAAAAGTGAAAGTCTTAAAATTGAAATAAATTAAAAAATACAAAAGGATTAAATCGAAATAAATGCAAAATGTGAAGAAATAATGAAAAATATACTAACTTGCATTCATTTAAAAAATTGAAAAAATATAATATATATATAATATAAAATTATATATAAACTATATTTATATTATAAACTATATAATTATCATAAACTATATATAAATTATATTTATGTGAACTATATATATAAACTATGTATATAAAATTATAAACTATATTTATATTATAAACTATATAATTATTATAAGCTATATATATAAATTATGTTTATGTGAACTATATATATAAACTATGTATATAAACTATATATGTATAAAATATAAAAAGTATATAAACTATAAAAAGTATATAGTTTATAAAATATTATTATATATAGTATATATATATATATATAACTATATGTGTATAAACTATATAAAATATATAGTTTATATGTTATAATTTATATTAATATAGTATATATATGTATGTATTAGTCTATTTAGGGTTTAGGGTTTCTATAAACTATATATTTTATTACTTTATATAGTTTATGCATAGTGTTTCTATAAACTATATAAGTAATTTACTTATATAGTTTATATATATATATATATATAGTTTATATATACTATACATGGTTTATACATACATTATGGTTTATGGTTTAAGGTTTAGTGTTTATGATTTATGGTTTAGGGTTTAGGATTTAAAGTTTAGGGTTTAGGGTTTAAGGTTTATATAAACTATATACTTTATTACTTTATATAGTTTATGCATAGTGTTTCTATAAATTGCATCGAATTGAAAATTTAACAAGATATTTACAATTAAACCATGACTAAAATGAAAGAAATTAAAAATCGAATACAAGTGGAAAACTGATGATTGTTGGAGGAGCATGAGCCTAATTAACCCAAAATATCTTGTTGGACACTATATTTGGCGTCAACTTCCCAAAATTTTCTATTCCCTCTAAATTTCCCAATTTCCCTCTAGATTCCCAAATAAAATCAAAAAATTTCACACAAAAACCTTTCTTTTAAAATGTTTTTTCCCACCACTCACTTTGAATAATATATATATATATATATAAGTATATACATATATATATATATATATATATATATATATATATATAATTAAACATAAGTGACTAAAATAAAAGATTCTAAAATTAACATTAACATTTAATAATTATGCATATTAAAGAAAGAAGGGAAAATTAAAAATAATTAGAATTTATATATAGGACGTTAATGAAGCTTGGAGTCTTCTTGGAGAAGACAATATCTTGGCCATTGGATCTACTTTTGATCCAAGGGTTGGAATTTGTTGGTACCTTTAGCCATGGATCAGTGACATCACACCACCTAAAAAGTTAGTCCAGCATTTAGTGCTTTATCTCATTTCAAAAACCAAAGTCAAATTTTTCCCTCCTACACCATAAAAACTGACAGCTAAGAGTAGTTTAGGGTTTTTTTATTAAATGTATATATTTGTAATACATGTAAGCTAATTATTAAATGTTAATGTTAATTTTAGAATATTTTATTTTAGTCACTTATGTTAATTATATATATATTTATGTATACTTATATATATATATATATATATATATATATATATATATATATATATATATATATATTTATTCAAAGTGAGTGGTGAGACAAAACTTTATAAAAGAAAGATTTTTGCGTGAAATTTTTTGATTTTATTTGGGAATTTAGAGGGAAATTAGGAAATTTTGAGAATATAGGGAAATTGGGAATTTAGAGGGAAATTGGGAAATTTAGAGGGAATAAAAAAATTTGGGAAGTTGGCGCCAAATATAGTGTCCAACAAGATATTTTGGGTTAATTAGGCTCATGCTCCTCCAATAATCATCATTTTTCCACTTGTATTTGATTTTTAATTTCTTTCATTTTAGTCATGGTTTAATTGTAAATATCTTCTTAAATTTTCAATTCGATGCAATTTATAGAAACACCATGTATAAACTATATAAAGTAGTAAAATATATAGTTTATATTTATATTATTTTTCATTTATATTATAATTGTTAGATAATTTTTTGTACAAAAATTAAACGGTATAGTTTATATTTATATTTTAGAGAATTAATCACGTTTAATACTAATATTCATTTTTTTATCAAATTAATTATTATTTTATTACCAAAATTATTTATGTTATTAATGTAAACTATTAATATATATTACATAATAAATACTTTTATTATTAATATTATTTTTTCTTTATATAAATTAAACTATATTAATTTTCCTTTGCATTATTAATAATGTTTTATCTAATTTACATTTAATAATTATATTAATTTTATTAAATAGTTTTATATAATAGGTCTATTTATATTAATATAATTATCATAATAAATATTTTATTATAACATTTAAAAAGTAATCATATTAATATTTTAATTACATCATAAGTTAAAAAACTGATAATTTATAAGATTTATAAAAACATGCAGGTCGGGTTCGGATCCAAAATTTCCAGGTCCAAATCGGGTTCAGGTCAACACCAGTTCGGACTTGAGTCGGTTTCGAATCGCCACAGTACAGGTCAAAAACAATTTTGACTCGAGTCGGTTTCAGTCAGTTTTTCAAGTCGGGTCAGCTTTTTACAACCCTACTTGGGCTGCTCTTCATGGGCTAACCTCAGTTGTGGGCTCGTGGTCTGTGACAATAGAAATAAAAGAGGGAGAAAGCCTTTTTAAGGTTTAAGGTGAAAATGAGCTTAAACAATAAAGAGAACTTTTATACTGAAACTTCAGAGGTAAATCTACTTTTAGTCCTTCATATTTGCATGAATTTTTATAAGTTAGTCCCTGTCTGCGTGTTTTTTTTTATTTTTTTACGAATTTGATGCATTATTTTGTCTATTCTCATTTTGGTCTCTTATTTATTTTATTTTATTTTAATTTGAATTAACACTATTTTTATTTCATTTATATTTTTGGTCACTGTTATTGATTTATTACTAACCTCTAACTTATTAATTACTAACTCATTAACTTTTTTATCCAAATCAATTTACGACCTTACGGTGAGCTGCTCTGGGTTAAGATACACATTATTTATGGTCCAGATAAAATTTTAAAATAATCGCTAACCTACCAATTACTGACTTACTAACTTTTTAATTTTCATTCAAATTATTTGACAACCTTGTGGGGGGCCTAAGATCCACATTATTTATCGTCCGGATAAAATTCTAAATTAACCGTTTACTCTCTAATTTTATTTGATTCTTTAATTTTGTTTATTATATTTCAGCCCTTTAATTTTTTGTATTTTAATTTATACATTTAAATTTTCAATATTTACATTTCAATCCCTTAAATTCTAGTATTTTTTTAAAAAAAATTGCATTTTCTTAATTTAAGCTTTACAATATGTTTTTATGCGTTTTTATTCCTTTATTTGATGTATTTCAATTTTAGGTCCTTACTTTAAATTGTTTCAATTTAGACCAATTTTTTAATACTTTTAATGTTGTTCGATATTTTTAGATTCTTTCCAATTTAGTCCTAGAATCTAGATTTTAGATTGAACCTTTAGGTTTAGATTTATTTTAATTTAGTCCTTAATGGATTGCTTAAATTTTAGTTTTAGTCCTTAAATTTACGTTTCTTTAGATTTAGTCCTTAAACTTGTAAATTTAGAAGAATATTCGATTTAGCCCTCGCCTTAATGTCCAAAGGTCCATTTCGATTATTGGATTAAGTAATTGGTTAAAATTAATTAGGGTTAATTACTAGACCCTATACTTTAGATTAATTTCATTTTTATTCATTTAATTTAGGGAATATTCAATTTGGTCCTCGTCTTAATGTTAAGGTTCCATTTCGATTATTCGATTCAATAATTGATTAAAATCAATTAGGATTAATATTATAGCCTTCATTTTAGGTTTATTTTTACTTTAGTCCTTTAATTTATGGAATATTCAATTTTGTCCTCGCCTTAATGCCAGTGGTTCCATTTCGATTGTTCGATTCAATAATTGGTTAAAATCTATTAGGATTAATATTAGAGCCTACATATTCAGGTTTAGTCCTCTAGGTCTTTTAAAGTTCATAATTTGACACTTTAAGTTAGATGAAAGCCTTAATTAACCTATTTAGTATGATTAGGTTTGATAATAAATTGTTTGATCGTATTTTGATTTCAAAAAAAAAAAGATAATGTTCATTTATTAAGGAGTTAATAGAGTATCTTCAACATAAATGTTTAGGGTAACCACTGTTAGTTCTCGAAATAAATCAACATCCTTTTCAAAACCTTGCATCATGATTTCTAAATCATTGAGGCAAAGTCATTTATTGGGTCAATAACGAAGCTTCCGCTAGTGCCTAGGGGCAGTCGTTATTGGTCTCGGTAAATCAACATCCTTTTCAAAATTAACATACATAATGAATTTTAAATTAAATAAAACTCTGAACTCAAAGTTTATAATTTTAAAATATAGGGTAATCAACTAGGTACCAAATTTTAGGAGTTGTGGGTGTGCTAATCATTCCCCACACGTAACTGACTCACCGAACTCGTTTTTGATTTTGCATACCAAAACTTGGTACTTTTTTATAAAATAAAATATTTTATTAAAATTACATGATTTTAGGTGTTCCAACAACACCTTAAAATGATTGGTGGCGACTCTCATCTTTTCCCATCATTTCATTAAAAACCTTTTCAAAAAAACTCCATCATCGTAACTAGTCGGCTTTTCCCCCGAAGGGGCGATTGTGATATATCTGCAACCATATTGCATTCATGAGGGATCTAGATGATATTAATTACCCAACACTTTTGTCGTATATGGTGGATAGAATGAGCTAGAGGAAAATGGCTTGACATAGTTTCAGTATTAGAAAAAAGGTTAACAAAAGTCGAAGAGTCATATTGGACCTGAAGGAACTCAATACCAAGGGGCCATGCAGTTTGAAGATAAAAAAATAAACCCCATTATTGTTTGTATGTGTGTACTATATTAGATATGTAATTTGTGCAAGTATACACATCAAACAAGTAATATAGTAGTGAGTGAGTATCGTCTCCACATGGATTAGAGGGACTTCAAGTTAAGTTTATGCACTTAAACTATAAACAAGGAAGTGTAAAATGTTATGAACAAGTGAATGTAAATGTTGTGGCAAAGTATTGAAGAGGATGAAATGCTATGGCAAATTAATTTGAGAATTAGGGTATGACATAAGATAACTTGACAACCTATTACAAACAAGCTACAAAAATGATAAATGAGCGAGTTTACTAAGGAATCATATGCCTTGTCTTCTATGTTCTCATCTTCCATGAGTATATTACTCAACAAAGTCTGCTAAAGTGTTTCTAGGCTATCTTGAGTAAGAAACTTGATAGTAAAAATGTTACATCAATACCTCTCAGTGTAAATAGTAGTAGAATTCTATCGAATAATTCCTACCTATTTTAATCATTGAAACCATATCTTTATCTCTAAGGCGAGTTAGGTTTTTGCTTCCCAGCTCAACCCCATTGTTCACGTCGATCTAAGCCTAACGCTATCGATATTAAGCATCAAACATAGATAACGGCTATCTCTCAAAAGCTCTTACAAATCTACGCATTTAAATATGGAAAATATTAAACCATTCGTTCAAACAAAAATATATTCATCCTTAGTAAACTCGCACCAAATAAGTTAGTTCATGGCGGGGCTAGAATTAAACATCTTTAACATTTGTTTCATTACAAAACCACAAGAAAATAAAAATGAAAAGCAACTAAAGGAGAAAGGAAACTCCCAAAATGTGAGCTATTGTGAGCTTTGAACCACCTTAGCAAACTAGCTTATCTCAAAGGCCTAGCTTTATTATCCCCTTGGAGCTTGGCTATGAAAGACACCACGAAAGGGGGAAGAAAATAAAGAAAATGGAGTCTTTGTAGCAGTCATCTCTTCCTCTCTTTCTTATCTCATACTTTTCAAAAGCTCCTTAAAATAAGGGTGTTCTTATCTATTTATACTAAGGGCTCCTAGGGTTTTGTGCCCAAATTCCATTTTTACCCTAAATGGGTGTTTAGTTCATAGAATGTAACATTATCTCTATAATAAGATTACCGGAATATAACATTACCTCACACATTACTCGAAATATTATATTATTATGTTTGATTTGTTTGGCAGGAATGTAAGATTACAATATTTGGCTAAATGAATAAAAATTACTAAAATGTATATTTTACTAAATTGTCCTTGTGATATATTTATTTTTTATATATTTTCTTTATGAAATTTATATAATTATTTTAAAAAATTTAAAAGATAAATGGATTTAATAAAAGGGTTTAATTTCATTTTAACTATTGAACTTCATATAAAATTCTAATAATGATTTTTTTACAAATCTAAAAGACTTTAGGAACAAATTTGCAATTTACCCTTTTTATTTAATTTTCTCTTTCTTCCACTTTCGAAGGTCATGTGTGAAAATGGGAAGAAAACAATGGCAACTTCAATTTTAATGGAAAAACAAAGAATTAACAAACCTTTTTTTGCTTTGGATCAATTTAGAGAGAATTATGGAAAACGTGAGCAACACTTTGTGAGGGAAACTTTGCATCCATCTTCATGTGTACATTGTCTGTGTGAAAACATTGTCGAGGATCACAATCCATCTCAAATATTAAAATTGAAATGGGTTACATGTTTTTCTGCAAATTATCATGGCATCTCAAATACAAAAACAAAAAATAACATAAATCTTTTTATTTCCAAAAGAAATATAAAAAAGAAATCAAATGAGAAGAGCCAAAAGGTTTTTCTCAATAGAAATAAAAGCAAAAAAAATGGAAACTAAATCAATGATCAGAAGAAAGTTATTTTTGAAATAATTCTTTTGTTTCAAGGACATTTTAGTCCAAATGGATGGGAAATGATAAATAGCTAAACAATTGTGGGGATTAATATTTCGGGTAAAACACCCATAAAATTTCACTGTTGGAAATTGTTTATTACCCCTTATTGGGAATCTTTGCAATTTAAACATAACCCTCTAGTAATCATCTTTTCTACTATCCAACCATAAGGGAGCATTCCCTTCACGTGAAGGGATAAGTACAGTTGGAAATGAGGTTCAAGTGTGGGTTGGACAGATGGTAAAGGGAATTCATGTGATAGCAGCAAATAAAATATCTTTATATTTTTATCATTTTATGCGCCCAATAATACCATCACATTCAACTACATGAGTCTAAATGCAAATGCCTAACTATGAACACTATCTCGCCCAAACTTGAAGGATGTTGTGTCCTCAATGAATGAGAACTAAATTAAACTAAACTACATGAAATGCAAATGGGAATGGAAATGGAAGTACCTCACTGTGGTGCTGCTGCGTTGTCTTGTTTTCTTTGTGCTTGGTGAGCTTCTTCCTTGGTGTAGGGCTAGTCTGGTCATATTCTTAGGCAGTGCGTGGTAGCATAGTGGTCTCAGACGCCTCAGTAAGAGGAGTTCACGCATGACCTGCTAATCTTTTCAATCGATTTCTGGTCATTTGTGCGATATTGTGTTGCGATATTTCTGGTGATAGAGGGATTTCATCAGCTGACTCGTCGGGTTTATTCTCATCTTGTTCAAAATACCTTTGCTTGACTTGGGACTCTCGAATTTTCTACTCACCTAATGTTGTTTTTTCCTTTATCAACCACCAAGGGAGGGAGGGCAAGTAGTGTCGGGCTCAGCTGGGATGGGCTCCGTAGTGGTAATATCCTAGGTTGGAGTTGCGTCATTTTTTGGCTCACCCTTAGAGGATGTTATAACATTCCTTGGAATTGTCAGTAAATATTCTAGAAAGGGAGGGAAATCTTCTAATGTGAGGGGAAGAATCTCCTTAAAATAAGAGGATAATACTTCATCTCTTTTCTTCACATAAGTGAATAATGTATGCAAATATCTCTAAAATTCACATAAGTAAAGAACATATGCAAATCATTCCTCTTTGGACCCCAATAAGGTTTTTGGAAAATGAGGGAAATAATTTTATGCTTCACATAAGCATCTCCTTTGATTTTCAGGATGATTCCACAACACTAGCTAGTCTTGCTGCAGCAATTGTCTTTGCACCCATATCGAGTGTTTTCTTTGGGGTGTCCTCGTTAAAGCCCAACAACTCGGGAATCTTGTCTTTGGTAAGACCACTTTTCCCAATGATGATTTCGTCAAACGTGTAGTCATATACTTTCTTCTTCTTGCAAAGTGTAGTGATCAAACTGAGGAAGATTAAGGGGCTTAATTTTTGCTTCAGCAAGCATAGACTTCATCCACAATAATTTTCTCGATGTCAATAGAGCGTTCGACAACAATCGAGTGAAGAAATAACATCCGCTGTAGCGAGACAGTTGTATGATGAGAAGTAGCCATTAACTTTATTTTAAGGATGTGATTCCATAATTTTTCTTTTGGTTTAACACACCTCATCTCCACGGTCAGCTTATTTGGTGTTGCTCCCTTTCGACTACTACCTTGGAAACACAAGTCTTGGAGGATTCCTTGGTAGGTTTCATCATATGTATGCTTAACAAAAAAGGTGTGTTGATATGTCATGTTTTTCAACTTAAAAAATCGATTGATGGTCGATGGAGTGAACTGAATCTTCCCCCTCGCACGAAAATAGAGGGTTAAGGGTTGGTGAGATCAGCTAGAACTCCTTCACCAAAGTTACAAGCACTTCATCGGGGTGTTGCACAAATATCTTTATTGGGATTTTCGATGAAGCTCAAATGATCAACCGAATAGTTTACTAAGAGGTGGTGAATTGACTTTCTGAGTTTAAGGAGTAAGGAGTATAAAAAGATAGGAAAATTTGCACAAAGATTTATAGTGGTTCGACTTCTCAACCAAGTCTACATCCACTGCCTTAGCTCCACACTAAAAAATTTCTAACAAATTCACTATTTTTTCTTTCTTTTTAAAAGATCAAGAAATAACATTTACAACTCCCTAACTTTTCACAACGTAAGCTAGAATCAATTCCCTTTAAAAAATGAATAAAGATGTAAATAAGAAAAAATCTAAAAGGTAGGTGTTTACAAGATTAAGCTCACTAAAACAGTAATATTTACAAGAGAAAGGAAAATGAGAATGAAAAACTCTTCTCTTGTGTTTGATTGCTTGGATAGGTGTTCGAACCATTCTTCAAGTGTCCTTAACTTGTTTTTATATGTTGGAATGAGTTTGTAGTCGTTTCTAGCCGTTGGGGATAACTTTTCTGCAAAATAAAACTGCCCAGGACAGGGAGTATCGATAGTCCTTTAATGAGTATTACTACTACCTTTGTAATATTTAAATAAACTAGCATTTAAAGACCATTGGGCTTGGCCAGTATCGATACTATGCTTCATGGTATCATACCACTGTGTAAAGTAGTATTGATACCCCTTTCAGTATCAATACCTATTTTGTATTCTGGAATTTGAGTAATTTGGAAAACATCTGATAGTATCGATACAACCTAGATAGTTCGATACTTATCTTACCTTTGGTATCGGTACCACATGAATATTTTCGGTATTGTTCATGAAGTATCGATACTGTAAGAACAGTATCGATACTACGTACACAAAAAACTTGTTTTGTGCTAAAATTCTAGTTTAATGGACTTTGAATTATTTTTGAAAACTTTGAACAAATTCAATCAAGTCCAAAAAACATTTTGCCGTAATTTGTTATATTAAAATATTATAAAACATGGTTCAATAATCTCCCCCTTTTTGATATAACAAAACGTTTGAAAAATTGTTTTGACAAAACTCCTCCTTAATAAAATATTTCATGAAAAGATAAACATTTGGAAAATATTAAGCTCCCCTTTTAATTATTGAAATTGAATTTTTCAAACTCATACTTCTCCCCCTTTTTGTTATATCGAAAATAATTCAACTTTAAAGTTCAAAAATAACAATGAAGAGTAAGTGGTAAATTTTAGCATAAAATCATTTGAAAAACCAAAGTTCCCCCTCAATAAATGCATTTCAAAAAATTTGACATTAAAAGCATGACCCCTAAAAGACATTGAATTTTAACAAAGATAAACAAACAAGTTAGTAGTACAAGAAATTCAATATATTCAAGTCTAATATACTTTATGCAAAACCAATTGTTGTATTTAAGTGCACGTGCATAAAGTTATCCAAAAATGTTATGCATTTAAAAAATTGATATCAATTGTTAGAGAGATATCATTTACAATAATTCACATGCTTAAACATTTAAATTAAGATAAAAAATTAAAAATTGTAAATACAAAACATTAAAACCAATTTTGACCAAAATTCATTGTGATGAACAAACATTTATGAAAAATTATTAAAACTTTAGAAAGTGTTCATCACAATTCTTTTTAATATACATGAGATAGAAAAATAAAATCATTTAAAATCAAAACTCATGCATGCATACAACAAATAGGAAACCAATTAATCAAAGAAAAAACATTATTCTTAGATGTTACCCATCCTTTTCAAGTGTGGCTAGAGCATTTGATTATCTTCACTTTCATCACCATTGCTCCCACACACCTACAAGAGACATTTATGTGGATTTTGGTATCCAAATTGCTTTGGATCCTTGAATGTTAGTTTCAATGTCCATTGTTCCCTCAGGAACCCATATTTGTCTGATTTTAAAACGTTTTCCTTTTTTAAAGGACAAGTATGTTCAATGTGACCATGATAATGACAATGTGAGCATTTGTCATTATGAAATTAGATGAATTATTTTAAATAATTTCATTTTCTTTTGTTAAGCATTAAAGCTTAACTTTTAAATCAATATTTTCTTTTTCAAAACTTTCAATTTTTACTTTTGAAAGCTCTAAATCATTTTTCAAAATTTCATTTTTTTTTCAAAATCCAATTTTGCTTTCAAAAGAAAATTATTCTCAACTTTAAATTTTGAAATCATTTTCTTGTATTTAGAGTTCATGGTCTTAAACTCCAAAAATAATTCATCATATGCATCTTGTAACTCATTAAAAGAATATGAATTAGATTCACTAGAGTTAGAAGATACCTCGGGCTCTTCAAGAGCCATTAAGCACACCACCTTAGTTGGTTTTTCTTTCTTATTTCCATAAAGTTCTTCGAGCTTTTTCCAAAGCTCCTTGGCATTTGAACAAGAAGAAACTAATTCATATATATCGGGACCAAATACACAAAACAACATGTGTATGGCCTTAGCACTTTATTGAGCTTTTTTTCGTTCTTGGGCACTTCACTCATTCTTTTTCTTCTTTGGAGAAGAGTAGTCGTTCTCAATTATCTCTTACGCATCAAGATCATTAGATTAGATGAATAGCTTCATTAATTTCTTTTAATGATGGTAGTTGGCTCCATTTAAGTATGTATGCTTATTGATCGGTTGGGAGTCTTCCATGTGGAACGAGCTGGAGGTGGAAGCTATCTTTTCGATTGTGTCGGAAATGGATAGAGCTTCTTCAATGATCGTCTTAAGGTTGTTAGACATTTTAGTGAGTAAATCTCTAATACCAATTGTTTAGATTTTCGATGAAGCTCAAATGATCAACCGAATAGTTTGCCAATAGGGGGTGAATTGACTTTTTGAGTTTAGGGAGTAACGAGTATAAAGAGATATAAAATTTTGCATAAGGATTTATAGTGGTTCGACTTCTCAACCAAGTCTATAAATTCACTAATTTGTTCTTTTTTTTACAGTATCAAGAGATAACCTTTACAACTCCCTAGCTTTTCACAGGCTAAGCTAGAACCAATCCCTTTTACAAAAGGAATAAAGATGTAAATAAGAAAACCTCTAAAAGGAAGGTGTTTACAAGATTAAGCTCACTAAAACACTAATATTTACAAGAGAAATGAATATAAGAATGGAAAACTTTTCTCTTGTATTTGATTGCTTGAATAGGTTCTAACCCTTCTTCAAGTTTTCTCAACTTATTTTTATTTATTGGAATGAGTTTATGGTTGTTTCTAGTCGTTAGGGATAAATTTTGTGCAAAATAAAAATGCCCAGGACAGGGAGTATTGGTACTCCTTTAATGAGTATTAGTACTACCTTTGTAATATTTAAATAAATTAGTCATTACATACTGTTGGGCTTGACCAGTATCGTTACTATGATTCATGGTATCGATATCACTGTGTAAAGTAGTATCAATACCCCTTTGAGTATCAACACCTATTTTGCATTCTGGAATTTGAGAAATTTGGAAAACATATGTTAGTATTGATACTTCTCTTACCTTTGGTATCGATACCACATGAACAATATCGGTAATATTCATGAAGTATCGATACCGTAAGAACAATATCAATACTACGTACCCAAAAACCTGGTTTGTGCTCAAATTCTAGTTTAATGAACTTTGAATTATTTTTAAAAACTTTGAACAAATTCAATCACGTCCAAAAAGCATTTTGCCTTAATTTGCTATATCAAAATATTATAAAAACATAGTTCAATAATCTTCCACTTATGTACGTTCACAACCTCCACCACTTCAGTGCTGAAATCATCTTCCTCATTAGTTGGGAATACGAGTCCTTATTCGAAATAAACATGACGACCTTTGATGCATTGAAACTTGTATTTGTTTGCCTTATCCTTGAGCTTGTTGATTTGAATTTTTTACGAAGTTTGCAAATAAGAAGATGCATCGGTCACTTGTTTGAAATGAGGCATAGTGGAGTTAAGATAAAGTGAAACAAGCTTTTTCGTTTTGATTATGGTGTTTGCAGTGGCTACAAGGAAGAAGAATAGGGGAAAATAAAATAAAGAATGAAAGAGATGGAAAGATACGGGAAAGAAAGGGAATGGGGGTTTTAATGGGGGTGATTTGATGTGTGGTAGTTTTGGGAAGAGGGAAAAAGTTAATGAAGAGTTAATGTTAAATAAAAAGTGGGAGAGAGAAATTAAAAATGTGATTTGATTTAGTGGGATTTGAAAATTAAAATTAAGGAAAATTCTTCCTTTTGTTGCCCAAAAATTTTGAGGAAGTAAAAGTTAAGGTTTTATCCCAATTTTTCTTGTTAGAATTAGGAAAAACCTAACCAAAAGTTGCAATTATCTTGTCTCCTTATCCCAAGCCACCACTTTTCGAAATATGAAACACAAGAAACCTAAAAAAACATGTGAAATATAGGTTACAAAATAAGGAATAAAAAGGCAAAGAATGTACGAATAAGATAAAATAAAAAATTTATTTATGAACACAACATAAAAGAAAAATCTATAGCAAAATAAGAAAAAGAAAGGTGGGTGCAAACTCTTATACATCATGAAGGAGTGAAGACTTGTCACGCAATATGGGAGCACTAGTGTAGGCCTTCAGTCTTTGGCCATTAACTTTGAATATTGTGCCATCATCGAGGTTCTTGATATCTACAGCTCCATGAGGGTAAAGCTGATGCACTTCGAATGAGCCTGACCATCATGATTTGAGCTTTCCAGGGAATAACTTGAGCCTAGAGTTGTAGAGGAGCACTTGTTATCCCTCATGAAAATGTTGTGGCAAAAGATGTTTGTCATGTCACTTCTTGGTTTTCTCCTTGTACAAATGAGCATTCTCATAAGCTTGAGCTCAAAATTCTATTTCATTAAAATCTAATAGCATTCTTTCTCCAGCCAGTTGAGCATTCATATTAAGCTTTTTTATGACCCAGTAGGTCTTGTGCTCTAGCTCCACCAGAAGGTGACATGCTTTACCATAGACGAGCTTAAATGAGGACATCCCAAGAGGTTTCTTGAATGCTATTTTATATGCCCATAATATTTCATCAATGTTTGGAGACTAGTCTTTTCTTTTGGGGTTGACCATATTTTTAAGTATTTTACTTATTTCTCGGTTAGAGACCTCAACTTGGCTATTGGTTTGGGGGTGATATGTTATAGCAATCTTGTGCCTTACCTCATATCTTTGTAATGCTTTGGCAATGAGCTTGTTGTCGAAGTGGGTTTCTTCATCACTTATGATGGCTCTAGGGGCTCCAAATCTCGTGAAGATATTATTGTGAAGAAACTTGATGTAACACTCATTTCCCATATACGTCCCCATACACAAGTCACTGATGTCACGTGACTTTTAAAATATTTTCTCACTTGAAAACCAATAAAATTTTGTTTCTTTAAATAAACGGTTTAATAATATAGTTTATAAAACGTTCTTCAACTATATATAAATAACATTTAAAAATTCATCAAACAGTAGTTTAAGTTCAAACGTACTATAATACTACAACCAAATACCAAGTATCTTATCAGAGTATCACAACATATCTAAGTACATGCCAACTAGTAATATAAAAATAAACATATAGAGATGTCACAATGTTATTGATAAGGCAACCATTGACAGATGATATCTACTGCACTTCTCACTCCGATTCGTACACTAAACCTAGGTGTGAAAATCATCACACGCTAAGTATTCACTTAGTGAGGCATAATATAAAAAAAAGGCATTTTAAAAACATGAGTAAACCATTATAAGATCAAAATACAATTTATCATATAAAATACATAAACGCATAAAAACTGACTTGATAAGCCAAGTTTTTGTCAAATAACCTGCGAAATAGTATTTTGTATGCCTATCATACTCATTAATCAGTATATTCCAAAATATCTATTCATAGTCCAATGTATGACAAATGAGAATGCAAGGCACACAATAAGACCTAAGTGTCGCAATAACATATAGGTACTGTGGTACATATCAACACTATACTAACCATTTTCGGAGTAGTAATCCCATACAACTACCATCCTTGCACACAAAGTGCCATAGTACACAAAGTACTACTCCAAGTACACAAAGTACTGGTTTGGAAATGCAATAATGCATTAAACAAAATCGATAGATATCCATCACACACCAAGTATGCCAATTACATACATGGTGCTATAGTACAAAAAGTACTACTACAATACCACCTTATTTATGGTATTACTATTGCATCTATGAATCTCCATGTATATACAATAGGCTTTAAAAATCCAAATCGCAGGTTAAACAATTATTCCAAACCATCAATAAATAATAATTTGTGTGAAACACATATATTCATCAGTTCATACCCTAAAATCATTCATAAAATCATTTTCATAAACTTTATGAAAATATTTTAAAATGCATTAAAACATATTTAAATAGAAATGCTCAAGGTTGACTTATCGCAAGTCGTCCTCATATCATATAAGTACATAATAAATGCACTCATGTGGTATGCCTCACTATTGTTCCCTACTATCGAAATTTGATTGCCTTTCGCTTTGCTCGTATCACGAGTTCGATCATGATCTACATGAGCATCCATACAAAGCATATAAAAATATAAAATTTATTTTAGTATTCTTACTAAAATTTCATACTTAATAATAATACTCCAAAAGTACTATTATTTTCGAGTTCTTCTAAAATTCATTTTAACTTTTCCTTTTTATTTATATTGGGCTCTTGTTATTAATTCTTCAATTCAAGGCCCAAATAAGCCCAATAATTTACAACATTAAACTTTCATCCCAAATACCACAACAATGCCATATTTACCATTTAATCCACCAACTTTCTCAATGTTTATCATTTAGCACTCAAACTTTGTCAACTTTCCAAAATGGCTAAAGTTCACATTCTAAATTCAATTTCAGTCCCCAAATATTAACTTCCAACATAGTAAAACAATTATTGAGCAATTATACAATAACCTACAATTTTTTCATAATTATCGATTTGGTCCCCCAACTTTCACAAAATTACATATTGGCCCAAAATATTTCTATGGCTTGTAGAACCTTTCTAATATCATTTCTAAGCCACATAAAGTTTTTCAAAATTTTCCCCCATCATCTTCCTCAAGCCCGAATAGTTTATGTACCCAAGACTAGGGTTTTCATGATTTTACTTGAATTCGATTCAAGCATGAGATCAACCTCGATTCAACCTTATACATCTCTAAAATCAAAACTAATCAAATTTCATCATAACATAAACTTCCTCCAAGATTAGGGTTAGGCCAAAATTACTCATAGCTTATATAGACATATATAGTTGATTTTAATCATAAGTCATGCTTGGAATTATTTTACAACCTCAAAAATATCAAAATCCTTCACAAGTTCCATAAAACATAATGTGAACATAAACCCTAGAATTTGGTATCTTTGAACACAAACCAAATTAGCAAGCAATAATGGTACCAAATTATAGCGTTTTTTTAATATAAAAATTTTCTATTTCACGGCATGATCCAAAATCCAAAGAAAATTGCTCAAAAATGAGAAATAAATTTTATCTTACCTTATTAGGGGGTGCAAGACTTGGTTGCTGAAAAATGGCCTAAGTTTAATGAAATTTCTCATGAATTTCATTTTAATTTACCTATATTAAGCTTAAATGAATTAAAATTCATTTAATGTGAAATATCCATTTTACCATTAATGAAACTTGATATTTATAATAATACCAAGTCACATAACCTTATCATCTTTCCAAATTCAAAGATAAACACAATATTTTACCCTTTTCCAATTTAACCAAGCAACTTTCCAAAAATTGAAATCTTGCCACTTTGATCAAACGATCCAAATTAAACTTGGAAATAAATCTTCAAATCTAATGATCTGTATTATTTTATATCATTGTAACATGTGTAAATAATATTTTTCAGCCTAATTTATCATCCTTTAATTTTTTCCAAAATTTCTATTCGATCTGATTTACCGATTTCTTACCGGACTTTAACCATTTCTAGTTTTCAACGTAAATTCTGGATCAAAAATCTGATTTCAATAAAACCCCACTCTCAAAATTAAACTATCTATTATGGAATAAAATTATTTTTGGGAAAATTACCACTTAGGTCCCTAAACTTTTCCTAATTTTCCCCTAAATGTTTCCTAATTTTATACTTTAGCCACTAAACTTTCAAAACTTACATTTTGGTCACTAACCAAAATTTGAGGTATTACACTTGAGGATAAACTTGGATTCATTCTTCATTATAACCACTACCTTGACCCAGTTAGACACGTAGTCCATTGCTAACATGATGTATAAATCCTCAAATGAAGAAGGGAAAAGTCCCATGAAATATATTCCCCATACATAAAAAAGTTCCACCTCCAGGATATTTTGCAATGGTATTTCATGCCTTCTAGAGATGTTTCCAGTTCTTTGGCATCTATCACGAGCCATATAGAATTTAAGGGCATCCTTGAAGAGTGTGGGCCAATAAAACCCAGATTGTATGACCTTTGTAGCAGTCTTTACCCCTCCAAAATGACCTCCACAAGGAGTTGTATGATAATGAAATATAATCTCCTTTTGCTACTCTTTGGGGACACATGTTTTAATCATTTGATCAACACATTGCTTGATTAAATAAGGCTTATCTCAATAGTAAACTCACACATCATGCTTGAATTTTCTCCAGCCCTGGCTATTCAAATCAAGAGGTAAAATACCACTAACAAGAAAATTAATTATATTAGCATATCATGGAATTGTCGTAGTAAATAAAATTTTCTTTTCAGGGAATTTCTCATTTATTTATAAGTTTTGATCACATTCTACCTTGTTTTCTAGCCTAGAAAGATGATCAACAACTTGATTTTTACTACCCTTTCTATCCTTAACCTCCAAGTCAAATTCTAACTCTATACCTTTTTGTGATATCTTGTAGCCTAAAATAGCGCCTTCGGTCACCATGAAGTGACACTTCTTATAATTCATCACTAGGTCAGCTTCTTCACACCTCTTGAGCACCTTTGCTAGAATGCCAAGGCATGTTTCGAAATTATCTTTAGAGACAAAAAAGTAATCCATAAAATAATCTATTAAATTAAAAAGGATAAATTATAGAATCAATCCAAACAATTTTTTTTAAAAAAATTAAAAGGTCACTATACATGACTAAAATGCAAAAACATGATTAAATAACAGGGACTAAAAAGTAATTTCATCAAAACATATAAAAGGCATGCAAGAAAAAGGTAAATTACGCACACGGCGGTCGAAAACACCAAAGCACTCCAGAAAATTCACCGAACCTAGATTTAAACCCCCTAAGGCCTATTTTAGGACTTAAAATACCGAAAACCCCTTAAACCTAGTTGAAAATACTCAAAACCCTTCGACTCCTGGACTCCGGCGACAACCCCTCGACCCAGGTATCACTCCGATCTAGTTCCTTTTATTTTTTGTATTATTTACTACGAAAAGATTGGTTGTTGCTTCTGTTCGAAATAAAATAAAAAAATTGCTTGCTATTCGATATATATATTAATGTTTTTTGAACGAAACTAGAAAGCTATGTTTTTGTTTTGAAATCTAAAAAAAACTTGTTTTACTGAGATCCAAAACCGAAAGCAAAACACAAAAAAAATAAAATAAAATAACAAAATAAAAAATAAACGTTTATTCGAATATATAAAAAAACTAAAAGGAAATAACCTTTGAACTTGTTGTTATTGCTTCAGAAAAACGTTGTGTGTTTGACCAAAGATTTTCTGGTTTTTTGCGAGGGTCTTTATACCCATTTTACATAGAAGTTACAATCATTATTCTTTTTGTTTATTATCTCTTGTTTTTGTAGAGTTGTGTGGAGTGTTTGCTGCCGGCGTACATGAATGATTGGGGCAGAGTCAGTTGGTTGTTGGTTGGGGTAGAGAAAGACGCAAGTCAATTGGGGATTGGACTGCTAGTTAAACTCGGGTCAGGTCTTAGTTGGGCCCTGTATCGGGTTTTCGGTAAGGTTGGGTTTTGGGTTTTAATTGATTTGGGCTTTTGAGTTTAAAATAAATTGTAATAAGGTTTGGGTTTTTTTAGTTAGGTTTTGAGTGTAAAGTAAATAAAATGGAAAAATGGTGCTCACAATCTTCCATCAGGTTCGCAGCGGATACGAATTTGATCAAGTTCTCCATCGAATGCAGCATATCGATGTTCTCAACCCCGTCCGGCAATCCTACTTTTCCGGGAAACTGGAGTTGCAGCAAACGGATAGGAAGTCCTGATTCGATGGCTCGATCGATCAATTTCTGGATTCTGCCTGCATTATGGGGGTGTTGTAACCATAGTGACAATCACTCCACGTTGTGCTAATAGACGACCGATATCTAGCATGGGGAGCAAGTGGCCTTGAGCCATGAAAGGGAACAACACAAAGTGGCCTTGAGCCATGACTGTAACTGCGAAAGAAAGTGAATTGTAAGCACAAAGGATGCAAAGTTTGTTATATATAGCTAAGCTTCTAGCTGAATTTTAAGATAATATATCATAATAAATTTTTATAATATTTGATTTAAATTAATTTATTAATAAATTAAATGATAAATACTTTAATGATTAATAGTACTTGGGGTCCCAAGTTTTGGATATTTGAACCGCATGTATATCATATGGCGATTATATACTAAAGTAAAAAACAAACAAAAAGGGGAAAAGAAGTTTGACACGGAAGTTGTTGTAAAGAATAATAACTATAATGTTATCTGATAATAATTTTACTATTAAAAGATTAATTACGATATGTATCATTAGTCCTATATGGTTAACCACTCCACATTTTTTATCATCCAAGTTAAATTTTTCTTTTCATCTTTTAATTTTATGCACGTTATTTAGGTTACTCGAAATAATTATTAATTTATATTAAAATATTTTTCGATTTTGAATATACAAAATGATTATTAAAACTTTTAAATGATTACATAATAATAATTATTTTATCAAATTATTATAAAATTATTATTTAATTTTAAAAACTGCTATAAAACAGATGTTATCAGCCAAATCAGTGGCCACAAGTATTTTGATGTTGTCTGTAAAATACATGTGACGGTGCTCTTAGTGGTCAAAACAAATGAACCCATTCAATAACATTACTTGGAGACCAAGTCCTGAAAGAATCATATCGAGTACTTCAATAATTCATACTACTTGGGGTCCAAGTGGACCGCATATGATAAATGACATGCCATAGCCTACTAGGAAGGGAGGGAGGGAGACTTGGGGTCCAAGTGGACCGCATATGATACATGACATGCCATAGCCTACTAAGGAGGGAGACTTATGATACATGACATGCCATAGCCTACTAGGAAAGGAGGGAGGGTTTATAATTACGAACAGTTCACCGAATACTTGTTCATTTACTCTTGGAGATAGTCGTAAATATAACAATAAATTTGAATGAAAAATTTAGTAATTAAGTAATTACATGGAAAGTTTAACATCCGATAATGATCATAACCACGTATCAATAACAATACACATAGGTCCGATGGTATACTTTCGAAGTTTCATGGTTGACTCATATTATCCCCTTTGGGAAATCTCAGCCTTTCCCCCTCCATTGTAATTCTTCATCCAAGGTTCTTATAAAAAAGTGGCTTGCAAATAGTTGACCAAGAATTACTATTGCCACTAACACCGTTCAGTGGAACAGCAAATGATTTCACTTTAACAACAAATAAGGAGACAAGAGCTCCTAATAGAGTACTTACCGAATATGAATGCAGCCTTTTTAATTCATCATACACCTTTGGCTTTGAGACACGAGAAGGGAGTAAATTATCCCACTTCTCACCGCAAATCATGAGATTGTTGGATGATATCTTTGATTAATGATGTAATGTTAAGGTAGGAAGAACCACTCACTTCAACTGCTTTCTTTGCCTTCTCTCCAAACTCTTTAGCTCTTTTCCTTCTCTCCATTCCTTCGTCTCCTTCATCCATCAATTTCTCTATTGCATTTTTAACATGTTCCTTCTTCAGCAAGAACCCAGATTTCTCATCACCAATGTTCGTAAGTTTGTGATTCCAAGGCTCACTCCGATTTTCAGTATTTGTACTGCAAGTTTCTCGTTAATGAATTGGTCTCCGAACAGTGGCAATGTAACAATGGTATGCCTGCTGAAATGCCTTCGATTGTCGAATTCCATCCACAATGAGTTAGGAGGCCTCCTACTGCCCTGTGTGACAGAATCAGTACTTGGGGAGCCCATCCCTTAACTACAAGTCCTCTTCCTTTCGTTCTTTCCTCGAATCCATCCTCTGCCATCCACTTCTCGACTTCGTTCGATGTTGCGTTATTTCCTCTTAGCACCCAAATGAATGGCTTGTTCGATTCCTCTATGCCCAAACTCAACTCTATCAGCTCTGGACACTTTACAGTGCTGATGCTTCCAAGGCACGCGTAGATAACAGAGTTGGTTTCTTGAGAGTCAAGCCACTTCAAACACTGTTGCTCATCGATCGAAGCCTTGTTACCTCTTTCAGCCTTATCCGACTCGTCTGTGTGGCTAAGAGAAACTGGACCTACACACCAAGTTTTTTTTACTTCCTTGTACGAACAATAAACATCAAAAAGTTCATTTGATAAAGTAAAAATTATGGACCTTATTAGCATGGATCTAACATTCTACTTGATGCGAAGGCGACACCATGCATGTCTACAACATATTATATGTGTTCTTGTCACCTCCTAAAGTTTTTTCCATCAAATACTTCAATGAAATATCATCCTTAAGATTGTAGTAGAATCCGAGCGATGAAAAAACATGAAAGAGTTGTTCAAGGCGTACACAAATATTATCCTTAAAGATATTTTGCAAAAATGCGTACCCTCTAGAATTCAACGAATACTTCTACAAAATAGGAAGACTAAGAATCTAAGAATACTCGGCTTAAAATGGGAAGAGAATATAGTATAAAATCAGACCTGTTTTGAGACTTCGGTGGTCCTCGTACGAACAAAAAAAAGTTAGATCCTACTAAGAGATTTAAATTACAGTGTTGACACTCGTTTTTTCCGTCCTAAATATAAATATTATTATTATTATTACTTATTATTATTACATATTTTGCACCACCCCATGTGAAGCACTACCAATTGAGTAGACCCATGTCCCGTCAACATTTCATCTACCCCAATTCAACAACTCCAACTACATGCAAGATTGAAAATGAGGAGATTAAAAAAAAGGGAAATAGAAGAAAATAAGAGAAGGTTGCCACCACTCATGCCTCCCATGTGAAGCCAATAACGCACGTCATTCTCCCCACCAAATATGCACCCAATAGCAAACAAGAAATCAAAATATCATCAACATCAACCAAAGTCAGAAGAAAAAGAAAACAATTTAATCCCGAAAATTTCGGGATTTCACTTTACCTACTCCAATCAAAGTCTCACCAAAATGAAGAAAATCAACATGCAACGACAAAGGAATTTGGTGAAGAAAATGGAGATAAAATAGAGGGGAATGCCATTCGAAAAAAAGAGGTGTTTATTTTTCTTTAAGAAAACAACTGAAAACAGGGGAAATATTCCATCTTTCAATTCAAAAGCAATAAAATCATTTTTGAGGTAATCCTAGTTTGGTTTTTAATTTCCAGTACATGTTCTTTATTTATTTTTTAAACCCAAATCAGCAGTAGAACAATCTGTTCTCTATGTTTATAATCATTTTCATATTCCAGTAACTAACCCAAAGAAATCAATGCATGTTCCATCATAAGCAAAATAATTAGGTCGATATAAAAAATTATAATAAAACAAAGATGATCTGGGATGGGTTTATCTAAGTCGTTCAAATTCCAGTCGGTAACTCCATGTTATAACTGTTAGAGTCTAGTCGCCAAAAAAAAATCTGATGTTAATATTAGTAAATGAATTTTTTTTTGAATTAAAATTAGTAAGAGTGAGAGAGAAAGATAGCTTACCTTGATCGGGCGTCGGGGTGTTTCTCGGTAGTCAGATGTCATAGGTCACTGAGGGTAATTATTTTCCTCCTCTAAGGTTTCGAACCAGGATTTTGGGTAGCTTTTAGGGGAATCGGTTGAGGAGGTTTCGGTTCATTCGGGGTTGTCGTTTGGATTCCTTGACTGGAAATTTATAGGGTGTTTTAGTTGGGAGTTTAACACCGATTGAAGTTTGAAAAGGGGAGCCTTCGATATGTGCTGGTGAGTGATGACGAGAGGTGCCATAGCTCGATAGCCGGCTTTGGTTCCGTTGGAATCTGGTTTCGTGTACCACAAAGAAGAAAATAAGATGAGATGCTGTTTGGAAGAGGATAAGCGCGCATAGAGGAGAGAAAAGTTTAGGATTAACGTGGTTTTGTTTTTTAAGTTAAATATTAGGCTTTAGTTAGTACATCAAAAAGTGCTTAGTCTAATCTATTTTAGGGGCCATCCAAATTTTTAGTTTCACGCGTTTTGTTCCTTAAATCATTGTTTTCGTGTTCTGATTATGTCTCCATATTTTACCCGTATTCAATTTTAGTCCCGTGTATCATTATATTTAATTATGGTTGTTTTAGACATTTAACTTTTAATTTTCTGCATGTTTTTTTTAGTCCTACATATTTAAGGTTTATTTTGATGTTAGTCCCTTAGAATGGTATTTTGTTTTGTTTAAGTTCCATTATTATTTATAGTATAATATTATTTTTTTTAAAATTATTATTTTGTTTACATTCAAGTTAGTAAAGTGGTATTTAGTCCTTATTTTAATAAGTACAATTATTTTCTAAGATTTGTAATTTGAGATGTTATGTTTTTATTTGGTATGTTTAAGTCACATTTATTCATTACATATTAATATATCTAATTTATAATTTATAGTATAATTAAAACATGTGTATAATTTTTGTATTAAAATGTCACATTATATGATAATTGTAATAAATACTTGTTTAATTAATTTTGGCATGACATCCCTTTTGTACAATTTGTATGATACCCTCATCAGTATCACTCGACTCGATTCAAAATAAATAAATTAAGGGTAATATTCGAGCATTTTAATATTGTTGTAAAGTGAATGTCTTAACGGATAAGAAAGTTACTTTCGATAATTTTAAAATGAAAGTTTATCCAGCCAAGTGACACCAATTAAATCAAATCCATTTTATAAAATTTGGGAATTGAGGAAAAGATCGTATTATTTTAATTAAATTCAGTGAGAAAAGACAGTTAGATCGAATCTATGGTCTCATCTCTTGATATTTAATTAATTGAATATCCTTATTCTCATTAAATATTGGTAAATAAATAATTAATCAATTGCTTGATAGTTTTTTTTTACTTTTCCATGTGGTTTTTAAGGGGTTTTCAAAATAATAATGTTCGATCATAAATAATTAAATGTTATTATTTTATATCTAAAAATTATTTTGGGTGTTACTATTTTGAAATTTAGAATGAAATTTTAATATTTTTTTTTATCTCAATTGGAGTAAGAATCGATTGCTTCAAGGTATGATAGATCATTTCTTCTCGATAGGAAATAATTAAATATTATCATCTTTCATCTAAAATTTTGAAAAATGTTATTTTAGGGGATCATAAATCAAATTAATTTCGAACTTGTACATTTTATTGCAAAGACAATTAATTAATCGACTAGGTACCGATTTAGGGCGCTGTGGGGGTGCTAATCCTTCCCCACGTGTAAAGACTCCCAAACTCATTTTCTGGTAATGCGGACCTAAATTTGTTGTTTTAATTAAAATTATTTTTTATTTAAAATGACAAAACGTTTTTGGGTGCCCAATCACATCCTAATCAATGATTGGTGGCGACTCCTCAAACCGTTTTTTTATCATAAAGGAATTTTCAAATTTTCGAAACGAGAGGTTTTTTTTAATCACATTCATTTTTAATTTAAATTTAATCTTAAGAGAATAATTAAAAATTGGTGTGGTTTTCAAAATCTCGCTTCCTTAAGAAAAAAACCGTTTCGACAGCTTGGCAACTCCACTGGGACATAAATTTTAGAGAGTCATGCCAATAGTTGATTAATTAATTGTTTTTGCAAATAAAAAATACAAGTTCGTTCTAATTTGGTTTTTGATCCCTTGTTTTGTTTTAAATAAATTTTGTTTGCACTAAATAGTTGTACTGATCTATTTGCTAATGTTTTCAGATTAAATAATTGTTTAGGGTCTCAAGTTTTATGTTTAGTGTTGTTTGCTTTGTTTTTGCTTTTCCTCACACACTGCACAACTGCATTTGCATAACATGAGCTAAAACCCCGCTCCGTCCTATTTAAGTAGGAGTAAGTAACTACTCCCTCGTGTGGTTTTTACCTCCGTGCGGGATAGTGAAATGCTCCTTGGGCTCACACACCTTATGATCTTCGTGAGGTTTTCACCTCCGCAATGACATAAAGAAATGTGTCCCCTCAAATTAAACTCGATCCGAAAGCCTGTGATGGGCTAGGATTGAGGGTTCGGTAGCCCAAGGGGGCACCGACAAAGGACAATTCGAGGACCCCTTACTTTAGAACCGAACCCAGCATATAGTGAACATAGAGCCCAAATTTAGGTCGAGCCTGACCCAAAACTTAGGAGTCCCGTGAGGAGGGTACATAAGGAAAAGTTTTGGAGTAATTTATTTTCGCTTTTTGAATAAATGTATGCGAACTAGAAATCATGCGGTTAGGATTATTTTCTTGAACAAACATGTGAATTAGATATCATGCGGATAGGATTTTTGTGAATAACAAAAGCATATGGGTAGAAATCATGACTGGGTAGGATCTACTAAAGCATGATTGGGTAGCTAACATGTAGGGTAGGTTTTATCGATAAATTAAATTATGTTTAGTCAATTAATTTATGATTACTGACCGATTTTCTTTCTTTTTGTTTACTTTATCCTCATCTTACATTGCACTATTCATTTCATTGGTGTTGATCCATGACTGATGTCCATATAGAAGACTAGTATTATGGAACGAATGATTCAAAAAGTAGAGGACAATACAAACGTCTTGATATGGTCTGAGCAGTCTCAACTAACAAATGGAGACATTCTATCACCAGGGTATATATCAGAGCTGAGAGGGTATACTCAAATCAACGTTTGTCAGAATGATCTGAACGAACTGAAAGAGATTTGGGGAACATGGGAAGCATCCGATAAACAGTTGCTTTATCAACTCCATGGTGACATTTCATATCTCCTTGATATCCCGATTGATCGGAATTTGTTTAGAGCTCTAGCTCAGTTTTGGAATCCCGCTTATAGCTGTTTTACATTTGACCGAGTAGACATGACGCCTACTATAGAGGAGTATCGTGCCTTGATTCATTGTTCGAGGTTCCAGATAGACAAAGTGTACACCAAACCCCTGAATACTCATTCCTTTAAGAAGAAACTTATTTTGATGACTGGCATGAGTGAAGAATGGGTTATGAGAGGCATAAAAAAGAAAAGAGACCGTGAATACGTTACTTGGACCCTTCTGAGAGATTTGATTGACTGTCATCCTGATCAAAGAAAAAAGATTGACTTCTTTGCTCTAGGTATCTATGGATTGGTCATTTTCCTGAGAGTTCTCAGACATATTGATGTATCAGTGGTTGACATGTTTGAAAGACTGGATAGACATGTGGATCCTGTTCCAGCTATTCTGGCAGAAACATTTCGTTCCCTGAGATCTTACCGAAGAGAAGGGGAAGGACGATTCATAGGTTGTGCACCATTATTGCTAACATGGATCCTTAGTCATTTCAAACACTTCGAGAGAGCACCTGGTCGGGTCTTCTTAGATGGTTTTTCACCGTTGAAGGATTTCATTTCTCTACAGTGGCCTGGGGGTTTTACTGAGGAAAAGTGGATGGTCATTTTCAAAAGTATCCGAGACAGTAACATTCCATGGCGTACCTCATGGAATGTCTCATCCGACATATTTTATCAATGTGGACACAGAGATTGGGTTCCATTACCTGGTGTTTGGGGATCTGTAGGGTATGCCCCATTACTGGTTTCCCGAAAATTTGGGTCGAGACAATTTATTCCGGCAATAAAGGAGTTATCTAAGTCTGAGTTCGCATTCAGGGGAGAACTGTATAAGAATAAAGTTAAAGGGGTCACTAATGCTTGGAGACACACCCATCAGGTAAATCTCTTTACTTTTGAGTCAAGGCTATCTCGAGGATACGAGGAGTGGAGAAGCAACCGAGTCAATAATAATATTCCAATAGGCAATCAAGAGAATACCCAATCTATGGAAGAACACCTCAGGGTGATCCCGTCTCCGCTCGAGCAAGCCAGCTTGATTTTGAGGCAGAAAGGAAACAATGGAGAGTAACTTTGCAAAAGCTAGAAGATGAAGTGTATCAGAAAGGGCTGGAGATTGACATCCAAATGAGCCAGGCTGATCGGATTGAAAAAGTGGAGAAGCAACTTAGATTGGATTTCGATTACCTCCATTTATCACACCAGCGAATGATCAAAGATCAAACATCTGCTAGCTCTAGTAAGTCTTCTACTGAATGGAGGCAAGAAGTGGCAGGACTAAAAAGAGAAGTTGGGGAAAGCAGTGAAGAACTCAAACGGAGTAGACATCAGGCCAAATTACTCTCGAGAGATAAAAATGCCCTTGAACAATAATTGCAAGAGAATCAGACCCAGAATGAGAAATTAAAGAATAGGGTCTTGAGCTTAGAGACTGTTTTGCAACGATATCGAAGTCGAGAAAGTAGTTCACATGCTGAAGTAGAAAGATTGATGAAGTGTGCAAATGAACTCGAGGCCTTAGTTCAAGATTTGCAAAGAAGAGCAAATGAACTTCTATTGGTCCCTTATGAAGGAGTTATGCAATGGCGCTATCGTTGGGAGTAGGCTCAGTGGAGAGTTAAGCAAAGGGAGGATCTCATTGCAAGATACCTACAGCAAGCTCAAGGAGTGGCTCAGCACTTAGTTGATCTATCATAGGAAGCTGATAATGTGATCGAAGAACTGGTCCAGAGGCAGAAGAAAACCAGAAGATAGTGGAATTACTGGGACATATCCAACAATTAGGAGAGATAACTCTATTTTATTTGTGATCTGTTTAATCCTTGTAATTGAGCTTTGTTTCTTATATAAAAAGTTGTTCTAAGGAATCATCCCAGAGTCAACACCTCGTATTGCATTCATCTTGCATTCATATTGCATCTACATTGCATTTCCTTTTATGAATAACATTCTAATCACATTTTTCACACCTCATTAATAAAACACCATGATTAATAAAAAATATTGTGGCAGAATACTGGACACTTATAAGCATCCATACAACACGCGAAAAAAGGTAATGGATGATAGAATTTTCAATATAGAGAAGGTTCAAGCTGAAATACAAGAGAATTTAAAGAAAGCGCAAGAGGAAATGCTCGAACAGATAATTAAGGCTCAAGACGACATTATGGCAAAGTTGGTTAGTTTGCTATAGGGAAATAGTGTGGTCCAAGGAGAGGCTCCAGTTATCGGTCCTGCTGCTGAGGAACCTTTATATCCCCCTGGCTTCACACCACCGTATATCCACACACAACAAGCCATGACCATCCAACTGAAAAAAATACAAGTGAACTTACCTGGCTCTTCGACAAACCCACAACCAATTGAAGATGTCCCTGATTTGGATGAGAAAGACAAAAAATAACAGGATAAGGAGATTAAGAAAGAATAGGAACAAATGAAACAAGAATTCCGAGCTATGAAAGAAGATGCTAGCCTATAAGGAATTGACGCCAGAGAACTAAGTCTGGTCCCCGATTTAGTTCTGCCACCGAAGTTCAAAGTTCCAGACTTTGAGAAATTTGATGGCATCAGTTGTCCTTCTGCAGACATTACCATGTTTTGCAAAAAAATGACAGGCTATGTGGGAAACGATCAGCTATTAATTCATTATTTTCAAGAAAGTTTGGCAGGATCAGCAATCCGTTGGTACAATCAGCTAAGTCGGGCTCAAGTTACATCTTGGAAGGATTTGGCTAAGGCTTTTCTAGAGCAATATAAGCATGTAAAAGAAGTGAGGCCGAACCGAATTTTGTTACAAAGTATGGAAAAAAGATCTAACGAGAGCTTCAGGCAATATGCCCAAAGGTAGAGAGATGTGGCTGTGCAAGTTCATCCACTATTAGAGGAGGAAGAAACCAATATGTTTTTATAAATACTTTGAGGGCCCCGTTCTTTGGACATCTCATTGGAAATTCGTCCAAGAATTTTGCTGACATAGTTAATACAGGAGAAATGATCGAGATGGCGATCAAAAGTAGGAAGCTAGACGGGGGAGAATCTAGCCGAAAGCCTCTAGTGAGAAGAAAAGATAATGAGGTCAGTAATGTGAAGAAATATGATTCTAATAACATTAAAGTATCTCGATCACCGGCCACTGTGTCGTCAGCATTAAATCCTGTCCAGCAAGGAGTGAAAGAACCAAGACATGAAAGGGAAAGGGTTCAATTTGACCCTATCCCCATGACCTATAAAGAATTATTCCAGATCCTGTATGACAAACATGTGGTGTCACCTTACCACACTTCTCCAATACAACCTCCTTACCCAAAATGGTTTGACATCAATGCTAAATGTGAGTATCATGCGGGGGTATTGGGGCATTCAATTGAAAACTGCCTGGCCTTTAAAAAGTTGGTGCAGAGATTAAGACAGAAATGTTATCAACTTCGGTGATAGTGAGCAGCCTAATGTGGCTCAGAACCCACTGTCGAACCATGCAGGAACAGGGGTTAATATTGTTATTGAAGAAAAAGGGAATAAAGTCATAACCAAAGTCAATGAAGTGAAGTCACCCATGCATTGGGTATGGGGGCAAATGGTCAAAGTAGGCTGGTTGACCTTTAATGCTAACGAGAATACGTATGCTTGCCCCTATCACCGTTGCGAGGATCATGCCATTTAAAACTGTGACGAGTTCAAGGCCTTGGTTCAAAGGTTGATGGATAGTAAAGACATGGAATTTTATCATAAGGCTATGAAAGAGAAAGAGATTGAGATTTGCGCTTCTGAAGACACATCCAAGGGAGTTTACAATACTAACTACCCTTTAGTCATCACACCAAAAGCTCAGACTATAGAAAGGTTAATCCCAAAACTGATGATCACGCCTCCGTCGTCCTTTCCTTATAAAGACAACAAGAAGGTCCCTTGGAGGTATGGATGCCAAATAGAGAATGTTGAGAGTTCAGAAGATGCTAAGAAAGAGGTGGATGAGGTAGGCCACTTCACTAGAAATGGTAGATGCTATTCTCCTAACCAAACCATTGAACCTGAGAAAAGAGAGGCCCCTCATAAAGGAAAAAGGGTTGAGATAATGATGAAAGAGGATGAGTCAATAATTAATGAGCCGGTAATAGAGAACGAGGCTGTAGAGTTTTTAAAATTTTTTAAGCATAGCGAGTACAACATCGTCGAGCAACTACACAAGTTGCCAGCTCGCATCTCAATCCTGTCTCTACTATTAAGCTCTGAGGCACATCGAAATGCATTGCTGAAAGTTTTGAATCAGACTTTCGTACCGAAAGATATACCAGTGGAAAAGATAGATCGACTGGTTGGAAATATTCAGGCGGATAATTTCATCTCTTTCTCTGATGATGAGATCTCATCCGGAATGATGGGCAATCCTAAAGCCCTGCACATTACCATCAGGTGCAAGGGACATGTGTTATCGCGAGTACTAATCGACAATGTCTCTTCCCTGAATGTGATGCCATTAGTGACATTGAAAAAACTGTCGGTTGATAGTACATACATGAGAAATTGCCAAAGCATCGTTCGAGCTTTTGACGGAACAAAGAAGGAGGTGTTGGGGAAGATCGATATTCCTTTAACCATAGGCCCATTAACCTATGAAGTTGAATTCCTTGTAATGGATATAATGCCTTCCTATAACTGCTAGTTAGGAAGGCCTTGGATCCATCAGGCAGGAGTTGTGCCATCTACTTTGCATCAAAAACTCAAATTTGTAATTGAGGGGAGACTGATATGCCTTAATGCTGAGGAAGATATCATTGCTTCCATATCTACTACCGCTCCATATGTCGAAATAGATGAAGATGCGGTCGAGTGCTCTTTCAAAGCCTTGGAATTCATTAATGCCACCTTTGTTGCCGAAAGAAAGAAAATTCCAAAGCCTAGGTTATCTAATTGTACCTAAATGGAGCTGAAAATGACTATGGAAGAGGAGTCAAGGTTGGAAGAGGGCTAGGAAGCCGCCTACAGGAAAATATTAGTCCAGTTTTCCCTGGTATTAAGCGAGATCATTTTGGTCTGGGATATCGCCCGACCTTAAAGGAAAAGTTGAAAAATGTTCAAAAGAGCCAGGAAAGGAGGAAAACCAGGTTAGTCGGGGAAAATATTAAGTGGGAACCCATGAATTTCCCATTGTTGCGTGACACCTTAATATCTGGGGGCCATATGTTTCAGGGGAGTCGATCATCAAAAGAGTCTGTTATTGAAAATACCCTAAAGGATTTGGGCATAAATGTGATATCAGAGGAAGGAATCGAAGACGGAAGGGCTATGGGCATCTATCCTGCACCACCAGGCTTTGTGCTAAACAATTGGACTGCAGAAGAATTACCTGTAGTTTACAAAACTATTTTAAAGTAATGCACAAAAACTTTCCCTATTGTCTAAACCCTGGGGCAATAGGTGATCTCTTGT
Source organism: Hibiscus syriacus (assembly GCF_006381635.1). Classification (NCBI taxonomy): domain Eukaryota; kingdom Viridiplantae; phylum Streptophyta; class Magnoliopsida; order Malvales; family Malvaceae; genus Hibiscus; species Hibiscus syriacus. The sequence goes on along the minus strand of NW_024063304.1, from coordinate 88,505 downwards.
AAGGGGTTAATCTATATGCTTTTTATTTTAATAAATGATGCATTCCTGTTAATTCACGAAATGGAAAACATCATCCCTTCCATTCTTTTATTTATTTATTTATTTCTTTCTTTCTTTTTTATGTATTATTATTTCATTCTATTTTGATATGGGATAGATTCTCCTGTATTTGTATATGTATATATCCTCTCGTTCGTTATTCTTTCAGGACCTCCGATATCAATAGTATGAATGCTGATGAGTCTGACCTGAAGATAGATTTCGAGTTGCCCATATGTCAATGGGAAATTGAAGGTTATGATAGTGATGAGGGAAGCCACTTACCTTCTGAACTACTAAAAATGGTAGAAAGAGAAGATAAACAAATTCTGCCTCATGAAGAGCCCATTGAGATCTTAAATCTAGGATCAGAGGAGGATAAAAAGGAGATAAAGATTGGCATCATCATATCTGTTGAGGGACGACAAAGTCTGATTTAGCTACTTTGAGAGTACAGAGATGTGTTCGCTTGGTCGTATGAGGACATGTCAGGGTTAGATACTGAATTAGTGGTACATAAATTGCCAATAAAGCCTGAATATAAACCGGTACAACAAAAGCTCAGAAGGATGCGACCCGAAATGCTACTTAAAATTAAAGAAGAAGTAAAGAAACAATTTGATGTTGGGTTCCTGAAAGTAGCCAAGTATTCGAAATGGGTAGAAAATGTCGTTCCAGTACCAAAGAAAGATGGGAAAGTTCGCATGTGCGTCGACTACAGAGATCTTAATCGGACCAGTCCAAAAGATAATTTCCCTCTGCCTCACATAGACACCCTGGTGAACAATACAGCTGGAAACTTTCTATTTTCATTTATGGATGGGTTTTCAGGTTACAATCAAATAAAGATGCATCCAGATGATATGGAAAAAACTACGTTTATCACCATGTGGGGTACGTTCTGTTACAAGGTGATGCCGTTCGGACTAAAGAATGTAGGGGCAACCTATCAAAGGGTCATGGTAACACTATTCCATGACATGATGCACAAGGAAATAGAGGTCTATGTCGATGATATGATTGTTAAAGCTAAAACGGAGGAAGAACACATCGAGAATCTGAGGAAACTCTTCCAAAGATTAAGGAGATGCCAGTTAAAACTCAATCCAAGCAAGTGTACCTTCGGGGTAACATCGGGAAAACTTGGGGTTTATAGTAAGCAAAAAAGGGATTGAAGTAGATCCTGACAAGGTCAAAGCTATTTAGGATTTACCACCCCATAAACACAAAAAGAAGTTTGAGGATTTCTGGGAAGATTAAACTACATTGCCCGATTTATTTCGCAATTAACTGAGAAGTGCGATCCCATTTTTCGCCTTCTTCGTAAAAATAACCCAGGGTTATGGAATGATGATTGTCAGGGAGCTTTTGAAGCAATAAAAGGATATTTGTCGAATGCTCCAGTATTAATGCCACCAATATCCGACAAACCATTAATCCTCTAGTTATCAATCTTTGAGAATTCAATGGGGTGCGTATTAGGGCAGCATGATCAAACTGAGAAAAGAGAAAGAGCAATCTACTACCTCAGCAAAAAGTTTACTGATTGCGAGATAAGGTACTCACCAATAGAAAAGTTGTGTTGTGCTTTAGTTTGGACTACCCGAAGGCTCAGACAATATATGTTGTATCACTCTACTTGGCTCATATCTAAACTTGATCCTCTGAAATATCTAATGGGTGTACCTACTTTATCAGGAAGATTGGCTCATTGGCAAACCTTATTGTCGAAATTTGATATTCAATATGTAAGCCAAAAAGCAGTTAAAGGAAGTGTTGTGGCCGATTTCATTGCAAGTAGGGATTCTGAAGAGTATGAACCACTGAACTTCGATTTTCTAGATGAAGATTTAATGGTTATTTCAACAGATGAGGCAATTTCCTTTACTAATAAACAGTGGAAGATGAATTTCGATGGTGCCTCTAATGCTTTAGGGCAAGGGATTGGGGCAATTCTCGTCTCACCTTGTGGAAAACACTATCCTTTCACCAGCCGATTGAATTTTGATTGCACAAATAACATGGCCGAGTATGAAGCATGTATTATGGGTCTTAAAGCTGCCATTGAGCATAAAGTGAAAATACTCGAAGTATACGGAAATTCAGCCCTGGTAATTTATCAACTTAGAGGTGAATAGGAAACAAAGGATACAAAGTTGGTGGAATACCGTAAGTTGGTTCTAGAGCTCATTAAAGAATTTGAGAGGGTGACATTCCATTATCTCCCCAGAGAAGATAATCAAATGGCGGATGCTTTGGCCACTTTAGCAGCAGCTTTCAAAGTCAATGAATATTCAAGCATGATGCCTATTACGATGAAAGCTTACGGGTATCCAGCCCATTGCTATAGCATAGAAGAGGAAGAGGATGGAAATCCCTGGTATTACAACATCCTGCAATATATTAAATATCAAATCTACCCTAAGCATGCCATTGAGAATGACAAAAAAACTATTCGAAGAATGGCGGCAGGATATGTGCTTGATGGTGAAGTCTTGTACAAGAAAAGTCATGATCAAGTCTTGTTGTGATGTGTGGATGCCAAAGAAGCCAGAATGATTATTGAAGAAGTACATGAAGGAGTATGTGGTACTCATGCTAATGGACACTCAATGGCTAAACAAATAATGAGATTTGGATATTATTGGTCAACCCTAGAAACTGATTGTATCAATTTCTCCAGAAAATGTCACAAATGCCAGATTTATGGAGATAAGCTCCACACCCCTCCTCATCCATTACATGTAATGACTGCTCCGTGGCCATTCTCTATGTGGGGCATGGATGTCATTGGGCAAATTTTACCCAAAGCTTCTAATGGCCATCGTTTTATATTTGTGGCAATAGACTATTTCATTAAGTGGGTAGAAGCGGCCTCCTATGCAAATGTCACTCAGTCAACAGTTTGCAAGTTCTTGAAGAGAGAAATTATTTGTCGGTATGGGCTACCAGAAAGGATTGTCACTGACAATGCCTTGAATTTAAATAACCAGATGATGGAGTCAGTATGTAAACAATTCCAGATTAAACATCATAATTCCACCACTTATCGCCCAAAGATGAAAGGAGCGGTAGAGGCAGCCAATAAGAACATCAAGAGGCTCATACAGAAAATGACTGAGACTTATAGAGACTGGCATGAGAAGCTACCATTCGCTCTGTTTGCCTATCGAACTTCAGTGAGGACGTCTACTGGGGCAACTCCATTTTCTTTAGTCTATGGGATGGAGGTTGTGTTACCCATCGAGGTTGAGATTCCGTCACTACGAGTGCTGTCAGAGGTTAAGTTAGATGAAGCAGAATGGGTGCAAGCTAGGTATGATCAATTGAACCTGATTGAGGAAAAAAGATTAAAAGCTATCTGTCATGGGCAAATGTACCAGAAACGTATGATAAGGGCACATAATAAAATGTTCGTCCACGAGAGTTTCAAGAAGGAGACTTGGTGCTAAGAAAGATTTTGTCAATTCAAAAAGACTTTCGAGGAAAATGGATGCCAAATTGGGAAAGACCTTATGTGGTAAAGAAGGCCTTTTCTGGAGGAGCTTTGATCCTCACCGATATAGATGGACCAGAGTTACCTAACCCTGTGAATGCTGATGTAGTCAAGAAATATTTCGCCTGAAAAAAATGAAAAAGACAAAAATGAAAAATTAAAGAATAAGGAAAGAAAAAAATGAGAAAAAAGAAAAGAAAAAAATAAAATGAGGGTTCAAGATGAAAACCCGTAAAGGGCGTATTGAAACCAGAAAAGATCTCAGGTTGAAAACCCGTAAAGGGCGGCTTGAGAATTGTGTAAATTCAGAATTTGTGCATGGTGGAGTTGAATTAGTTGGGTAACCAGAAATTAAATGAGATTCAAACACTGGCCTATGTAGTTCGATAGTCGGGAATTTGGCAGTACAGGGGGAACTTCATACCCTTACACATTACCATAGTCCTCAATATCCCCTTGACAGAAGCTACACTCGGGTCCTCTTACGGGCGTGCCAGTTCAAAAGCATTCGTACTATTGATGTCTGATGACGTCTACTGTGTTTTCTTTTAATTATTCCAGCTAAAAGTTTGTCATATATTCATCCAAAAACTCTTTATTTATAAATAAAAATATGTTTTTAGCCACTTTGCAAACATCCTGATTAAAAATAAAAACATGTAGAATAGCTCGGGAAACATGAGATCATTGTGCATTATTGTACAAAAAGTTTTGGAAAATACAGATATTCTGAACCTGAAAATGGTTTTAGCATAAGTCTTACACAATGTCAGGCCACAAGAAGTTAAAGCCTTGAGATACACACGAATGCTCAACAATGTGAGATAACCCAAGAGGTTTTATCACCGATCAAATATCGAGTCATGAGAAGCATATGGGTTCAAAAAGAATCAAAGTCAGGCTCAACCAAAGAGTGTCCAACTAGGGTTATCGATCGAGATGAACTGTTGATTTTTTGTGTGTGCCCAAATCAGACTGAATTACAAGGCCGTTAACAAAAGAAAATTCTCATTTGAAAAGAAAATACCCTCAAAATAAATGTATCATTGCACACATTTTAGGCATAAACCGGATCATGACATAAAATGCATAATAATGAGTGCTTGCAGGTTCTCTTAAAAGAAACGACAGAGATATAAAGACCTAACATAGAAATACCCAATCTGGATTTCCATGTTTGGTCGTGGCAAGACAAGCTTCCGCAAGAGAAATCTCTTTAAAAAATTATCATCCCAAGTCTTTCAGGTATGATGTTTTTGAATCCTCAAACACATACTAACAAAGGTTAATGTTTACTTTTCAGGTTCGATCCCGATTCAATGGATCAATTCCTCCTGATCTGATATTCCCTTCAGAGTAAGCAGAACATGTCTCTCTTATCCAAGATTTGATATTCCCTTCAGAGTAAGCGAAACATGTCTCTCTTATCCAAGATTTGATATTCCCTTCAGAGTAAGTGGAACAAGTCTACCCTGATTCAATGGATTAACTCCCCCAGATATGATATTCCCTTCAGAGTAAGCGGAACATGTCTCTTTTTTCTAAGATTTGATATTCCCTTCAGAGTAAGTGGAATAAGTCTATCCTGATTCAATGGATCAACTCCCCCATACATGATATTCCCTTCAGAGTAAGCGGAACATATCTCTTTTTTCTAAGATTTGATATTCCCTTCAGAGTAAGTGGAACAAGTCTGCTTCGATTCAATGGATTAACTCCCCCAGATATGATATTCCCTTCAGAGTAAGCGGAACATGTCTCTCTTTTCCGAGATTTGATATTCCCTTCAGAGTAAGTGGAACAAGTCTGCTTCGATTCAATGGATCAACTTCCCCAGATCTGATAGTCCCTTCAGAGTAAGCGGAATAGGTCTCTCTTCTCAAAGATTTGATATTCCCTTCAGATGGAATAGATCAACATCCCCAGATCTGATATTCCCTGAGTGACAACGAAACATATCCCTCATCATATTTCAAACCATGAAGTTAATCAGACGAAAAAATGCATTGTCTCTTCGTCTTTGCCCTATTCTTGTTGACACAAAAATAGAACAAAGAGGGGTAGCTGTTGACACTCATTTTTCCGTCCTAAATATAAATATTATTATTATTATTACTTATTATTATTACATATTTTGCAGCACCCCATGTGAAGCACTACCAATTGAGTAGACCCATGTCCTGTCAACATTTCATCTACCCCAATTCAACAACTCCAACTACACACAAGATTGAAAATGAGGAGATTAAAAAAAGGGGAATAGAAGAAAATGAGAGAAGGTTGCCACCAGTCATGCCTCCCACGTGAAGCCAGTAACGCACGCCATTCTCCCCACCAAATCTGCACCCAATAGCAAACAAGAAATCAAAATATCATCAACATCAACCAAAGTCAGAAGAAAAAGAAAGCAATTTAATCCCGAAAATTTTGGGATTTCACTTTACCTGCTCCAATCAAAGTCTCACCAAAATGAAGAAAATCAACATGCAACGACAAAGAAATTTGGTGAAGAAAATGGAGATAAAATAAAGGGGAATCCCATTCGGAAAAAAAAAGAGGTGTTTATTTTTCTTTAAGAAAACAACTGAAAGCAGGGGAAATATTTCATCTTTCAATTCAAAAGCAATAAAATCATTTTGGAGGTAATCCTAGTTTGGTTTTTAATTTCCAGTACATGTTCTTTATTTATTTTTTTAAACCCAAATCAGCAGTAAAACAATCTGTTCTCTATGTTTATAATCATTTTCATATTCCAGTAACTAACCCAAAGAAATCAATGCATGTTCCATCATAAGCAAAATAATTAGGTCGATATAAAAATTATAATAAAACAAAGATGATCTGGGATGGGTTTATCTAAGTCGTTCAAATTCCAGTCGGTAACTCCATGTTATAACTGTTAGAGTCTAGTCGCCAAAAAAAAATCTGATGTTAATATTAGTAAATGAATTTTTTTTGAATTAAAATTAGTAAGAGTGAGAGAGAAAGATAGCTTACCTTGATCGGGCGTCAGGGTTGTTGTCGGGGTGTTTCTCGGTAGTCAGATGTCATAGGTCACTGAGGGTAATTATTTTCCTCCTCTAAGGTTTCGAACCAAGATTTTGGGTAACTTTTAGGGGAATTGGTTAAGAAGGTTTCGGTTTATTCGGGGTTGTCGTTTGGATTCCTTGACTGGAAATTTATAGGGTGTTTTAGTTGGGAGTTTAACACCGATTGAAGTTTGAAAAGGGGAGCCTTCGATATGTGCTGGTGAGTGATGACGAGAGGTGCCATAGCTCGATAGCCGGCTTTGGTTCCATTGGAATCTGGTTTCGTGTACCACCAAAGAAGAAAATAAGATGAGATGCTGTTTGGAAGAGGATAAGCGGCGCATAGAGGAGAGAAAAGTTTAGGATTAACGTGGTTTTGTTTTTTAAGTTAAATATTAGGCTTTAGTTAGTACATCAAAACAGTAGTGCTTAGTCTAGGGGAGTTTGATTATTCACTTACGGGTTATCTATTTTAGGGGCCATCCAAATTTTTAGTTTCACGTGATTTGTTCCTTAAATCATTGTTTTCGTGTTCCGATTATGTCTCCATATTTTACCCGTATTCAATTTTAGTCCCGTGTATCATTATATTTAATTATGGTTGTTTTAGACATTTAACTTTTAATTTTCTGCATGTTTTTTTTAGTCCTACATATTTAAGGTTTATTTTGATGTTAGTCCCTTAGAATGGCATTTTGTTTTGTTTAAGTTCCATTATTATTTATAGTATAATATTATTTTTTTAAAAATTATTATTTTGTTTACATTCAAGTTAGTAAAGTGGTATTTAGTCCTTATTTTAATAAGTACAATTATTTTCTAAGATTTGTAATTTGAGATGTTATGTTTTTATTTGGTATGTTTAAGTCACATTTATTCATTACATATTAATATATCTAATTTATAATTTATAGTATAATTAAAATATGTGTATAATTTTTGTATTAAAATGTCACATTATATGATAATTGTAATAAATACTTGTTTAATTAATTTTGGCATGACATTCCTTTTGTACAATTTGTATGATACCCTCATCAGCATCACTCGACTCGATTCAAAATAAATAAATTAAGGGTAATATTTGAGCATTTTAATATTGTTGTAAAGTGACTGTCTTAACGGATAAGAAAGTTACTTTCGATAATTTTAAAATGAAAGTTTATCCCGCCAAGTGACACCAATTAAATTAAATCCATTTTATAAAATTTGGGGATTGAGGAAAAGATCGTATTCTTTTAATTAAATTCAGTGAGAAAAGACAGTTAGATCGAATCTATGGTCTCGTCTCTTGATATTTAATTAATTGAATATCCTTATTCTCATTAAATATTGGTAAATAAATAATTAATCAATTGCTTGATAGTTTTTTTTTTACTTTTCCATGTGGTTTTTAAGGGGTTTTCAAAATAATAATGTTTGATCATAAATAATTAAATATTATTATTTTATCTCTAAAAATTATTTTAGGTGTTACTATTTTGAAATTTAGAATGAAAATTTAATATTTTTTTATTTCGATTGGAGTAAGAATCAATTGCTTCAAGGTATGATAGATCATTTCTTCTCGATAGGAAATAAGTAAATATTATCATCTTTCATCTAAAATTTCGAAAAATGTTATTTTAGGGGATCATAAATCAAATTAATTTCGAACTTGTACATTTTATTGCAAAGACAATTAATTAATCGACTAGGTACCGATTTAGGGCGTTGTGGGGGTGTTAATCCTTCCCCACGTGTAACAGACTCCCGAACTCATTTTCTGGTAATGCGGACCTAAATTTGTTGTTTTAATTAAAATTATTTTTTATTTAAAATGACAAAACGTTTTTGGGTGCCCAATCACACCCTAATCAAAGATTGGTGGCGACTCCTCGAACTGTTTTTTTATCATAAAGGAATTTCCAAATTTTCGAAACGAGAGGTTTTTCTTAATCACATTCATTTTTAATTTAAATTTAATCTTAAGAGAATAATTAAAAATTGGCGTGGTTTTCAAAATCTCGCTTCCTTAAGAAAAAAAACCGTTTCGACATACAGTTTGTATTTGTGTCTTTGATCACGTTGCGTTTATCGCTATTGCGGATATAACGGGTGATATTGCGGTCATTGCAAGTATTGTGGTTGCAAACTTTTAATGGCATATACTATTATTGCATAAAGATCATGGATATTACAATTATGGACGTTGTTTTTGTAACATCCGCAATACCGGGTTAGTGACCAAATTGTAAAGTTTCAGAATTTGGTGACTAAAGTATAAGAATGAAATAGTTCAATGATTATTGAATATATATGATGAAGGTTATTTTGTAATTATTAAAAGAAGTTAAGGGTTAAATGGTCATTTGATCAGAAAGATTTTTATCTTTCTTTTAAAGGTAATATAAACGTGGGAAATGAGAAACATCCAGAGTTCTCTTCTCCTTTCTTCTTCTTCATACGTGGGAGAGCCAAGCTAAAGGTGAGTTTTCTTGTGGATCAAATTCTTGATGAATTTAAGGTTGCTTATTGATCCTTAGATAATAACTAAGCTTAAGGAAAGCTTAGATTATCTTAAAACCATAAGATGAGGAGTAGATGAAGAATTAAAGAAAGGAAGTAGAAAAGTGAAATCTTGAAGTAGAGTTCATTTCTTAAATTGGAAGTTAAATTTGACTTGTCAATGGTTAAATTAAGAGATTTGGAGTGATAGAATTGGATTTAGAACATATAGAAAATTTGGTATGATTCTTGAATCTCATAAAGAATATAGGATTTTGAGGTTAAAGATGATTTACATGGATATAAGTTGGTTCAAGTAATGGTAATTGAGTTTAATGTCAAAATAGGGGCTTAAAATAGAAGAATTAAGGGAAGAGTTGATGATTTACGTGCTAAAATGTCAGTTCTGGGCAATGTGCATCGATGCACATTCATTGTGCACCGATGCATCGATGATAAATACCAGAAATTGTTTAAGGTGCAATGATGCATGAATTTAAATAGAAAACATCGAATAGGATTTATGCATCGATGCATAAGGAGTGCATCGATGCATCCCCATTAAATACAAACATCGAATAGGATTTATGCATCGATGCATGGTGTAGTGCATCGATGTATACCTTCATTAAAAGATGAAATTGGCTTTTCTTTGAGATTAAGGAGTGATAGTTTCGAATATATCAATCAGTATACTGATAAGTATTAATGTATTATTATGTAGATATAGAATGAAAGCTTGTTCCGGAACAAACTAAGGATTAGGATTGATTCAAACAACGAGGCCCAGGTGAGTGCAATTTAAATTGTACTTATGTATCAAATAAACATTGGCTTGCAATGAGCCAGTGATGGAGTCACTATGGTAAGAAGGGACTCCTAAAAATGTTATTTGAATTGTGATTCTTATGTTTACATGAGTGCATGAAAATGGGTATATATGTTATATGTATTGCATATGTTACATGAATTGAATGAATATATGTTAGTGTGATAAGTTAGGTGAACGGGTTTAAATAGTATATGTGATTATATAAGTTTATAATATAAATATGTGATATAGGACATAAGTTAAAGAACTATATGATATTAGATAAGATAAGCATATGCTATTATAATTGACTATAGGATCACAAACTATGTAAAAATAACAAGGACTTATGTGATAGCAAGAGAAAATGATATAAAATAGATGATATTGATATAAATGATAAGTTAAACGACATAGACATATGTGATTATATGAAAAAGAATATAAGTTATGTGATTATGAACATGTGGATATAGGTCTAGTTGAAGATATAATAACAAGATATAAATTACACGAGTTAAATATATGAGAATTAGTATAACCAACTTATGAGATGAAATGAAAAGTGAGACAAGTTAAATAACATTGACCTATAGGACAATATAAAAATAATATCTAAATTAGGAGACATTGACAGAAGTGATTAAATGAACATATAATAAATAAGTCATAGTAAATATCTATGAAGCTATAGGAAGATGTTATGGGAGTTATGTGATGATAAGTTATAAGAATATATATAGGTAACAAGTTATGTGAAATTGAATTAAGTAAATATATGAAACTAGGATATAAATAATGTGAGATAAGTTATAGGGCATTGATATATGAACTATATGAAAGTATGTACATGAATACTTGTATAAGTTTATATGTTATTCTATGTGATATATGATGTATATATGAACATATGTGAATAAGATATGACATGTGTGTTTACATGAAAAATGAGAAATGATATAATCCATATGAAATGATATACGTGATTACATGCACTTGAGATAAAGGTTATATGATATGAGATGTACGTTCACACATACATATAGTATGTGACAGAAGAAAAGGAACAAGTGATATGAAACATAAGAATAATGCCCATAGTATATGATATGAGAGCTATAGGTATAGTTGGCATGCCAAGAGTCGAGGGTTCTACGCGGTCCTTCGGGATATATATATATTCTGTGGAACATGTGTGAAGTCTTGTAAGACACATACTTGATCCCTAGTATATGTATATGATTCTTAAGGAATAATATGTGGTCCTTATGGACATTATTATATGGCACTACGGTGCAATTCTACGCGGTCCTTCGGGATATATATATATTCTGTGGAACATGTGTGAAGTCTTGTAAGACACATACGTGATCCCTAGTATATGTATATGATTCTTAAGGAATAATATGAGGTCCTTATGGACATTATTATATGGCACTACGGTGCAATTCTACGTGGCACTTCGGTGCAATTATACGAGCTGTGGTGACAGCATTAGTGCACAACCTCAATGTACTCACATACCTCTATTCTCAATAATATACATGGGCAATTGAAATACAAACTTTAAAGTAAAAGTGGTACAAGAAGGTAAGTTTCGTATGTGCATGATATGATTATATATGTTATCATGTAATAGATACATGCATATTGAAATGTCATGATCAAATATTTAGAATACATATTCATCGGATGAAATGGGTATTGATTGGAAAAATGTATGATATTATATGATAGATATGTTAATGATAATGATAGTATTTGTACAGGTATGTGCTTTGTTATATGAAATGTTCTATGGTTTTTATTATATGTTTATATGCCTCACTAAGTCAACGACTTAGCGTGTGATTGTTTCACACGTAGGTTTCGAGAAGAGTAAAGAGCAATATGGAGCAAGACCGGTCAGTTCTCCTTACCAAATGTCAGATCAGAAAAGAGGTGAATAATACGTATTTTAATAAATAAAGTTTTAGTTGACATGTAATCAAAAGAATATATATTGTATAAGCTCTGAATAGTTTTGTAAACGTTTTGAATAAGTTCAATGTTATAAAATTTTTTAAATTACTCACTATTTTATATGAATAAATGTTTGAAAAGACAATGTGACACTTCGGACTCGTATCCGGGTCGGATACGGGTTGGGGGTGTTCCAGTTTTTACCCCTACGCAACTATCATTGTTGTGGTTACAAACCATTATTTAAGTAATTGTTCCTAAGAATAAGTGTTGAAATTTTTAATGACATACACTATTATTGCATAAAGATCATGGATATTACAATTATGGACGTTGTTTTTACCCCTACGCAACTGTCATTGTTGTGGTTACAGACCATTGTTTAAGTAATTGTTCCTAAGAATAAGTGTTGAAATTTTTTTTAAAGACAACTCCATAATAACAAGTATTAAGAAAAATAGGTCTCTAATAACAAATATTAAAAAAAATTAAAATATGCTCGTAATGACAAATATTGAAAAAGATTAAAGCTCGAATAAAAAGTACTAAAAAATTGGACTCATAATAACAAATAGAACAGAAGTTGAATTTTAAAAGTGTGCCCTTAATAACAAATATTTAAAAAATTGGGTCCAGTATTGAAAAAATGAGTTTTTAATAACAAATGTTAAAAAAAATATTAGCAAAAAATTGGACACTTATACAAATATTATAAAAAAATAAATGATAAGAGTAGACCTTTACTAATAAATATTATAAAACATTCCAAGTTAAGATAAATCAATTATCTCACCTTCGTTTCGTAGATATATTATCTCGGTAATTAAAGATATGTTATTTATTTTTAGAGTTTCAAATTCGAACATCAACGACGACAGGATATTTAAACTTTCATTATTAAATTATTGAGTCTTCAAAATAAACACTACCACTAAGATCAATCCTGACTATTTTTTTATTTGAAATAAAAATTAAAAAAATAAGCCATTGATTAAAAAAAGTATGTAATTTAAAATTTCTATTAGAATTTTATTATTTTTGAATTAATCATTAGTATTTGATCTGTTGATTAACTATAGCAGATCGGGTACTGCAGAGGCAAGGGCGACCCTCTTAACCCAATTTGTTCCATTCACAAACACCAGAGTGTCAACCTATGACCTTGCTTAAGAGATCTGATATATCAACCCATTAGACCATTTGGTTATTGATATTAGAATTTTTATTATTAAATTAAACTAATAGTTACAATATCAAAAATGTTAAAAATATATAAACATACAAATACTTATAAAAAAATCTTACTTTTGCGTATCTTTTGATGCAAAATCATTGATAATAGTATCAACATCAATGTTTTCCAACATTTTTTTCTCAATGCATAACATAACATTTGAAAATAAAAGAACGATCTTATTTATAATTTTAAAATATATAAAAATAAAAATAAATAATATAGACATATATGATGTTACCTACAATTTTAAGAATAATCTTTAATATGATTCAAGCACCACATTTGATGATAACAATTGTGACTGTGTTTGTGAGAAATATGAGAAATTAAAAAGTGAGAGTTATAATTTTAAGAGAAATTGTGAAATATGGAAGAAAAAAGAAGCATGTTAATTATACTTATATTTTTTCTCTAATTTAATGTTGAAGAGAAAAAAATAACGTTAATAACATTTTCCATTGATATGAAAAATCAAGAAAGAGATTTGGTGCATTTATGATAGAAGTTTTGAATGACCAAAATTAAAGAGATTTAATTGAATATATTTTTTGAATTTTGGAAAAAATATTAAATTAGAATTTTATAAGAAGTGAAACAGTTTATTAACGTTAATATAAAAATCCAACAATGACAATTGACACCTTAATAAACTCATGGGTCTTATTATTTTATTTTACAATTATTTTAAAATTTATTATCAAAAAATAAGAAAAAATATTTTACTAAGATTTGTTTTAATTTATGAGCTCTCCTATCCTGACCCAATGCCAACCCTGACTACTTGTTGTAATCGCCCTATATTAATAAAAAATTTCACCTTCAACTTAAGGAATTTAGAAAGTTGGAGTTGATTAGAGCAATCAATGAAGGTGGACCTAATTTGATATGAGACAAAATTTCCCAATTCAATTTCTTGACTTCATAATTTACTATCAAAACCACAAAAGCTTAGAAGAAGAAGGAAAAACGTTTCTCCAAGTTCTTTGTCCAACACAAAATGGCAGCCAATGAAAACAAATTTAGAAGGCAAGGTGATTACTTTTCCGTTAGAAGTTGGGACTCACCTCAAATTTACTAATGTATCGACATATATGAAAAAAAGAAGATAATGACAGAAGCATGTTTTCAAAGCACAAGTGGGAAGTGGGGACAAAACCATAGTCATGGAACAACTGGTTTACATCGTAAAATACATATGGATAGAACCACCTCCATTTCTCACCTCAAATCATAAGATTGTTGCATGATATCTTTGATTAGTGATGTAATACTAAGGTATGAAGAACCACCCACGTCCACTGCTTTCTTTGCCTTCTCTCCAAACACTCTAGCTCTTTTCCTTCTCTCCATTCCTTCGTCTCCTTCATCCATCAATTTCTCTATTGCATTTTTAACATGTTCCTTCTTCAGCAAGAACCCAGATTTCCCATCACCAATGTTAGTAGGTTTGTTGATTCCAAGGCTCACTCCGATTTTCAGTATTTGTACTGCAAGTTTCTCGTTAATGAATTGGTCTCCGAACAGTGGGAATGTTAACAATGGTATGCCTGCTGAAATGCCTTCGATTGTCGAATTCCATCCACAATGAGTTAGGAGGCCTCCTACTGCCCTGTGTGACAGAATCAGTACTTGGGGAGCCCATCCCTTAACTACAAGTCCTCTTCCTTTCGTTCTTTCCTCGAATCCATCCTTTGCCATCCACTTCTCGACTTCGTTCGATGTTGCGTTATTTCCTCTTAGCACCCAAATGAATGGCTTGTTTGATGCCTCTATGCCCAAACCCAACTCTATCAGCTCTGGACACTTTACAGTGCTGATGCTTCCAAGGCACGCGTAGATAACAGAGTTGGTTTCTTGAGAGTCAAGCCACTTCAAACACTGTTGCTCATCGATCGAAGCCTTGTTACCTCTTTCAGCCTTATCCGACTCGTCTGTGTGGCTAAGAGAAACTGGACCTACACACCAAGCTTTCGTTACCTTCATATACTCCTAGACAAAAGCCGACTCCAGCTCCTCAAAAGTGTTTATGACAACCCCATATGTTGCTTGGGTAGCTTCTACTACTGATTCAGATATTTCTTTCCTGGTGGATTCATCCCTCCAAAGCGGTAACTGGACTTTGGTAAATTCGACCTTTTCATTCAAGCCTGGCACGGTAAATTATTCGGAACCAGAGGCTACGGTCTCAAGTATCTTGGAGGAATGTATTTTGTGCATACAAAGAGTACTGAAGCAACAAAATCCACCGAACGATTTCCTTGGAACCTTAAACCTGGTAGCAATTTTGTGGGTATAATAGAGGCACACGTCTGAAATAATGCAATTGGGGCGTGGCGTTAGCCTCTCAAACAACTTCTCCACTGATTCTTCCATCTTGTTTGATGCAATGAAGAATTTGCGGAAGTCCTCCGACGAATGCACTATGTCTACATTCTCAACCCCGTCTGGAAACCCAACTTCATTTCCGGGAAACCGGAGCTGCACTAAACGGATAGGATGCCCCAATTCGATAGCTCGAGCGATCGATTTCTGGACTCTGGCTGCATTATGAGGTGTTGTAACGATAGTAACGATAACGTCACGCTGTGCCAACAGTCTACCAATATCTACCATAGGGAGCAAGTGGCCTTGAGCCATGAAAGGGAACAACACGAAGTGAGGCTGTTGGGATACGGAAGCCATTGGAATAGAGAGTAAAAGGAACACGAAACTGAAGTTGTGCAATAAAAGTGTGCAGATGTATGTTATATATCGAGAAGTCTGACGTTCAATTCAGAATGGTATTATTGGGATGGCTGACGCAAGAGCATACATAAGCATATTTGTTTATTCGGCAAAAAGAAGAGGCTGTGTTAAAACACTAGAATTCTGCGGACCGCTGGACTCGATATTTGAACCCTTGTTGTCTGTTCGAAGTAAACTCCATTTCAGTACGTGTCTAACCAATGGCTCTGAGTTGGCCTCGGTTTTAAGAACGAAAAGGGATAAACCCCATAGGCCACAAACATGAAACCAACAGATAAAACATGTGAAAGGCATTAGCATAGGGCCGTGGCCCGTGGCCAAACCACAAACAGACAATCAATTTAAAAGTTTGATAATGTAGTCAAGGATTTATCTTTTGTTTTGTGGAAGTTGATTGATATGCCCTGCAGCTTTTTTAACGTCATTAAACAAGTTTCACATTAGCTGTTAACTAAATCTTTAACAAAACAGGAACATATACTAAAATGGTTTATTAAAAAAAAACAAATATCCATATCTGAAATGACAATGCAATAGCCAGAACTTATACAGGTTCGTTTCTGAGATTTTGGTGCCCTAGGTGAAGAAAAAATTTTAGTCCCCCTAATTAGAGATTTAAATTGCAATTTGTACTTATGCCTTCCGTCGCGTCGCGTTTATAACTATTGCGGACAAAACAGATGATATTACAGTCACTACACGTATCGTGGTTGTGGATTTTTAATAACGTATACAACTGTAGACAAAACGATTGTGAATATAGTAATTTTCAACAATGTCATTACCATTGCATAACAGTCATTGTTGCATTTAGAAATCAGTATTTGAGTAATTGTTCATAATAACAAGCGTTGAAAAAAAAAAATTAAAGGTAGCTCCATAATAACAAGTATTGAAAAAGTAGTCTATAATAACAAATATTAAAAAAGCTAAGTTTTAAGAGTATGCTCATAATAACAAATATTAAAAAAATTGAATCTCTAATAAAAAGTACTAAAAAATTAGACTTATAACAACAAATAAATATCATAAAAAATTGAATTTTAAAATCACGCTCCTAATAACAAAAAAATGAAAAAAAATTGGACCCCTAATAACAAGTTTAATAACAAATGTTAGAAAAAAATAAATTATAAGAGTAGAACCCTAATAATAAATATTAGAAAAAAATTAAACTCATAATAATAAATATCAGGCCTTCATAACAAGTATTAAAAATAATTAGAAAATCTTTTAACCCTTTTCCAATATAGTCATTAAATGTAAATTTTTCACGTTCTCTATAACTCTTTTAACCCTTTTAGTCAACTAATTTTCTACTTCTACTTTATACTTAAGAAATTTGTCTAAGACTTTATCTTTATTTCTATGTAAACTCTAGCATATTTTAAAAAGGGAGTGTTGTTTTTCTTAGAGGTCTCAAGTCTAAACAGCTACGTCTACAGGGTGTATGTGCACTGTCAACGGCTGAAAAAGTTGTGAACAAATACTACTTTATAATCACCCCGACTATTAAAATAACTCCAACATATCTCGAAAAGTCACCGATAAAAATCATATAGTAGTTTTTTTCACCACCTCTAGTCAATGTTTGTTTCAAGGATCCTAAATAGGTATGAATAAGACTCAAAAGTTCAGTTTCTCTATGTAACAACATATTGTGTTCTCAGATTCTTTAGCTTAAGCACAAATTTCACATTTTTATAGAGAATCATTATTACTAGAGATTAGTCCAAGATATTATATTCTTTTAGATAAAAAAAATCATTCACATGACGAATCTATTATACCATAAACCATACGAGTCAATTAAGTAAGCAGATGAAAAGCTAGTATTTGTATTCATTGTTTCAGAAACATTCAGTATAAACAATCTATTCTTGCACTATCTCTTACTCATAGAATTGTTATTTTTTGTCAACATGACCTAATCAGATTTAAAGGAAATTTTGTTTCAGCTTTACCCAACAATGCCATTGAAACCAGATTAGTTCAAATATCAGAAACAATAAAGCGCATCACTTAAGGTAAGGGTCTTTCTAGATGTGAGCCTTAGCATAATCTTACCTTTTCCAAGCACACCTGTAGTGTGGGATGTCCTAGATAGACTGATTCTTTCTCTTCTTCCACTGGGAAGTAGGAGGTAAATGCATTTCTGTTACCCCAATGGCACCAGAATTTGACTCATTCGGTCATGCTTGTGACAATCTATATTTGAGAGACCACTGTGGCAATGATGACATTTGCTTCAACCAAATTTACATTTGACTGAACATGATAGTTATGTCTCTCCTCTCGATATGGTGTACAAAGTATCCTGATTTTCCACAAATAAGAAAACAATTTCCTTTCTTTTGAAGGTAGGGTTAGAAGCAAGAGATCTAGGCAGGGCATGCGTTCTAGCACTACAAGGAAATACACCTTTAGTGACAACATAAATAGTCACTAGAAGCATTAAATTTAGACGCTAAAATAAAACGAGTGATTAGGTCTTTTGGAGAGAGTTGCTTGTGTTTGTGTTTAAGATGTTGCTTATAATCATTCGAGGATGGATGCAACTTATACAATAAGTGGTCCTGCAACGAACTCCTCTAATAAAGTGACGTTCTTTGATTTCAGGTCCTCCAAGAATTTGTGGTATTCATTGATTTGAAGTTGATTTTTTTTAGTATCAGCTATTTCCCGAAGAATTTTTCAATGACAAATTTTTATTTTCTGGCATCCTCGGCAGTGTGTTTCATATCAAAATTTTCCCAATTTTTTTTACTTCCTTGTACGAACAATAAACATCAAAAAGTTCATTTGATAAAGTAAAAATTATGGACCTTATTAGCATGGATCTAACATTCTACTTGATGCGAAGGCGACACCATGCATGTCTACAACATATTAGATGTGTTATTGTCACCTCCTAAAGTTTTTTCCATCAAATACTTCAATGAAATATCATCCTTAAGATTGTAGTAGAATCCGAGCGATGAAAAAACATGAAAGAGTTGTTCAAGGCGTACACAAATATTATCCTTAAAGATATTTTGCAAAAATGCGTACCCTCTAGAATTCAACGAATACTTCTACAATATAGGAAGACTAAGAATCTAAGAATACTCGGCTTAAAATGCGAAGAGAATATAGTATAAAATCAGACCTGTTTTGAGACTTTGGTGGTCCTCGTACGAACAAAAAAAAATTAAATCCCTAATAAGAGATTTAAATTACAGTTTGTATTTGTGTCTTTGATCACATTGCATTTATCGCTATTGCGGATATAACGGGTGATATTGTGGTCATTGTAAGTATTGTGGTTGCGAACTTTTAATGACATATACTATTATGGGCATAACGATCATGGATATTACAATTATGGATGTTGTCTTTGTCACACTCCAATTTAGGGGTCAAATTATAGGTTTTTGAAACCTATAGGCAGTTTAAGGAAGTTGCAAGAAATTTGGGGACCTAGCCAGGAATTATCCCATTTTCTGGTAAAATGAAAAATAACTTCTTAGGAAAAATCCCTAAAAATTAAAACCCAATTTTCCTTACCCTAACTCTAGCTGTCGTGTCCCTCGAGCGATTCACCCGCTTCGACCGCCGTTGTTGGTATTTTGACCATCCCAATTGAACCGGCGTCCCACCCCGACCAAACCCCAATTGTTGAAGGCTCCTGATCGACCGCTAATCGTCAGGATAGAACGATAGAATGTTTGTCGAAAACTCCCATCGCCGCCTTGATTTTCGCCGATTTCTGCCACATCGAGCGTCAGCTCGCCTAACCGCCCCGAGCATCGGAATCCCCAGCTACATGCAACCAAAACCCGATCAAGTTTGTCGGTCGAAAATCGTCCTATCGTCGACCGTCGTCTTGGGTAAGTTTCGATCTTTTTTTTGGTTAATTTCAATGTGGTCTCTGCTTGTTTTGATGTTGAAATGGGTATTAATTGGTTTGTGTTTGATCGTGGGATGCTCGGCTAGTCACCCCGACCTCATCGTCGTCGTCATGCACCGCCCCATATACGTAGGGCTCGCCTCTACCCTGGAAACCTTCTAGAACCAGTCTAACCGATTCAAACCTGACCCGCCTGCCCGACCTGAACCGTTTTGACCCGACCATTGACTTTGACCGATCTGACCGTTGACTTTGACCAGTCTGACCGTTAACCGTTGACTTTAACAGAAAAATTCATATTTTCCTAAAAGCCATATTTTATATTTTTCAACGTCCCGAGTCCGAATCCGAAGTTCGTTTTGCCAAATTCGCACCTGGTAAGTCGTTTTTTCAATGTTTTATCTTCGGACTCAAGTTGGTTTCTCATTTAAGTTTAGTTTCTGAAGTAAATTCGTTTGCTTTGTATTTGAGAAATTTTTGGACGTTGAATTAAAGTTCGAGGGTGATCAAATGGAGTTTATATGGTCAATCGATATGTTACAGAAATCGATGTAATACTTTCTAGCCTATGCATGCTTTTATAGAACATGTTGGAAATCGGTAGATACAAGGATGAATATAATTGGTCTCATCTATTTAGTAAATTTTTCCTAAACTCAATCTAAATATTATAAAAAGTTAGTAACCAAATACGATTCACATGGCTCGTGTAAGAAAGTGGAAGATCAATCGAAATATATAATAATAATAATAAGTTTGGTGATTCAATAATAAATGAATTGATTTCAAGATATGTAAATTCTGATAAAATTTACTTAAAGGTTAAATACCGGGATTATTTGGATATGAAATTACCAAAAAGAGCACTATGGGTAAAATTATGAAAATGCCCTTGTACTGTAAAAGAACCAAGACTTCTCCTAGTGGTGAAAATAACCTCCAGTGATCAAATGAACAAAGTAATTTGGATTCTAAAGGAACTAGAATACTATCAAGCCTAAGTTATCCGAAGTAATGCCACTGACAAAATTGAATGAAATTACGATAATACCCTTAAAGTGTAAAAAGGAATATGGATGAATATGATAAGGAAGATGACCTGAAAACTTATATTATGATCAAGTTAAAATGAATGGAAGTAACGTATGTATTTGAAATTGCGGAAATGACCTAATTACTCCAGAAACTTCAAAGTGACCGGGATAGACTTAACTAATAAATGACCTAAGTAACCTCAAAGACCTAGAATTAAAGGAATGACTTGGATAAGTCTGGAAACACTAATGAACCTATATATTGTACAGTCCATAAGGGTTTTGAACCAAGAATCAAGCACGTCGACATTTCCTGATAACGTTGAAATGCTGATTTGGAATAAAGACCATTGGAATACATGTTCGTCTCCTTAAAATCCATTCTGTGATGATTCTGAAGATGATTAATCCGACAGGAATTATCTATACTAAAAAGTGAATACTCTGGAAGTGCAACGATTTACCTGGTTGACATGTATCATTGATAGAACTTGTACAATTCGAGTTAACTCGATATTCCAATAAATCGACACAAATCGTAAATGCCCTGAATCTTTGTTTCTTCTTTATCAGCTCAAATTACTGAGAATTCTCCAAGAACCTAAAGCCAAAAATTCCTATGATTTCATGAATAATGGAATTACTCATGTCATATCTGAAAACACAAGTAACTCTGATGCAAAGGATTTTAAATACCTTTCCGATTACATACTGCCTCCAAAAAAAATATATGAATACTATATGATACTGATAAACCACGTTTTGAATAACTGATGATTCTATCAGCTAATGAACTCATTCGATAGTGATTCTAAATTTCGGCATTCTATTGGTATACTAAAGACATGTGTTTCCCTTCCTAATAAGATTATCAAGTACTTCCAAATAATATATGGAACCTCTATTGTGTTCCCTGGTCACACTGATGTTTTCTCTGATTTTAAAAGTATGTCTATGTTATCTGTAATACAGTCTGGCCTCTGATTTCTGCTATGAACTTTGATATATGTTCTGATCTCTAATTTCAGTTAAGATCTCTTATCTCTACTCTGATTTTTGGTATCTCTATTTACTGATTGGAATTATTTTTATACGGGGTACTCTGGGACTCTAGTATGATTGAAGACCCTGGCAGGTTCAGTCGATGTTGGTAATTCCTTGTATAGGTTCAGCACCGACTGATAATTCCTTAAGGACCTAAGGAGACTCTTGGGTTGGCTCCTAGGCCTAATAGACCTGTTGGTAAGATCTTATGGACCCTAAGGCACTCCCTTACAGATGATACCACTGTTATGTGCCTTTGGGTAAGACCTTATGGACCTGAGGGCATTCCCCTCAGGTGGGAACCTACGCTTCAGCTAGGGCAAGACCTTATGGACCCAATGTGCTCCCTTAGGTTGGCACATACGCCATTTGGGCCTAGGGTAAGTCCTTATGTATACAGTTCTGGGAAACTGTATACTGGCGTTCGGTTGGAGGATTTTACTATGGTTTTTAAAGATACATTTTAAACTGCTACAGATTTAAAAAAGGATTTGTAAAATTTTCACTGGTTTTGTGGGAACACACTAGACACCCTGTTCTGATCTCCTGAACCCAGTCATCCGAAACATTTTTACTCTGAACTGAAAGCTTACCATCTTTTACTACCTGAGATATCAGTGGGACCTCAGCTCAGAATAAAAGTCTGTAGATGTCTGAACCAATAAGGAAACATATGCTTATCTGTTATCTGCAAGTTCTTCAGCATCATCTGGTAGTTCTGTATTACTGAGCTTTCCAAAACTCACTTTGTTACTCACTATTTCAGGTTAAAAGGAGTGAACCAGTGCAACTATCAACATTTGTAAAGGAGTTCCACTAGCGTTATTTACGGAGTACGATGCATGTGATTAGGGGGCATGTAGCTTATATTTTGTTTTTATATCCGAGTCTGGAATCTGTTTTATTTGTGAATATTGATAAATTTTACTTTTGTATTTATAAATTGTTTTATGATTTTACAGGTTTTTACAAAAATTTTAAATTTTCTGGGATTTTTACGGTGGGTCGCTCTAGTGGCCCTAATGTGACACCCCGGATCAGATTGGGTCACCTGCATAGGTCCATGGGTGTTACAGTCTTTACCCCTACATAACTGTCATTGTTGTGGTTACATACCCTTAAGTAATTGTTCCTAATAATAAGTGTTGAAAAAAAATAAATTTTAAAGGCAACTCCATAATAACAAGTATTGAGAAAAATAGGTCCCTAATAACAAATATTAAAAAAATAAAAGTATGCTCGTATAACAAATAATGAAAAAGATTGGAGCTCTAATAAAAAATACTAAAAAATTGGACTCCTAATAACAAATAGAAAAGAAGTTGAATTTTAAAAGTATGTCCCTAATAAAAAATATTTAAAAAAAAATTGGGTCATGATAATAAGTATTAAAAAAATGAGTTTCTAATAAAAAATGTTAGGAAAAATATTAGAAAAAATTGGACACTTATACAAATATTATAAAAAAAATAAATGATAAGAGTAGACCTTTAATAATAAATATTAGAAAAAATTAAACTCATAATAATAAATATTTGAAAATTTTAAACCTTTAATAATAAGTATTAAAAATAATTGGATCTTATAACTAATAAAAAATCATATTTTTTAAGTACAAGACACTATAAAAATTATGGGCCTACGGCCCTGTATAAAGTAAAATTTCTTTTAGGATAAATTTTAGGAGTTAATGCATCATATTGTTAGTAGTAAGCATGACACAAAAGGGGAAAGAATTTGAACATCAAAATGACATATTAATCGAAATAATTAATTAAAATATTTGTAACGTTGAAAAAATAATAGAGTTACCATATTTATTTTTTACTATATTATGATATTTCATTCGAAATAAAATAGTGAAATTATTTGATTAAAAATTAGAAATTTGATTTAAATTACTTCTAAAATATTGAAATTCTTTTGAAAGGATTGATATAAGAGAATATTAAAAGCACATTAACAAGATATGATCAAAATAGTGAAATGATTGAAATATTGAAATTCTTTTGAAATGATTAAAATATTGAAATTCTTTTGAAATGATTAAAATATTGAAATATTAAAAGCATATCCTAAGAGAATAAATTGATATCCTAAGAGAATAAATTGATATCCTAAGAGAATAGATTGATATAAGCTCTCTGAACTTTATCACATATATTAACAAGATCTTCATGTATTTACGTTATCCGGGACTACATTCCAAGTTAAGATAAATCAATTAGTATTTTATTAAAATTTCTATTAGAATTTTATTATTTTTTAATTAATCATTAGTATTTGATCTGTTGATTGACTAAAGCAGTTCTGGTACATCAGAGGCAAGGGTGACCCTCCTAACCCAATTTGTTATATTCGCAAACACCAGAATGTCAACCTGTGACCTTGCTTAAGAGATCTGATGTATCATCCCATTAGACTAATTGGTTATTGATATTAAAATTTTTATTATTAAATTAAACAAATAGTTACAGTATCAAAAATGTTAAAAATATATAAACATACAAATACATATAAAAACTCTTACTTTTGCGTATCTTTTGATGCAAAATCATTGATAATAGTATCAATATCAATGTTTTCCAACATTTTTTTCTCAATGCATAACATAACATTTGGAAATAAAAGAACGATCCTATTTATAATGCAACCCCCTAGACCCAGCCTATGCGTTTCGACTAAGTCTAGCGGATCACATTCATGATTCTTAAAGATATTTTTCTAAAATATTATTCGATAAATTAAAATCATGTTACACAAGAAATTTATAAAATATAATAATTTATACTATAAAACTCAAATCATGTAAAACTAAAAAGTAACAAATTAATTTAAAACACATCATAAAAATCCAAATCACAATAAACCGAATATCAGTAGCAAAAGAGTAATCATTATAAAATCCAATACTTTAAAATAAAGGCCCATGTTTCGATAATAAAGTCAACTTGCATTATAAAAACATTACAATGAGATGTACTTCAAGAGATATGTTGATCCTCCAAATGCTTGATCTGATTATCTAACCAACAATATCTGAAAGGGGAAAACATTTCGAAAAGTGAGCTAGGCTCAGTGTGTCCCAACAGTACAATAAAATCATAGTAGGTACAATAAACTAGTAATAGTTCAGAAAATTATCATAAAATCATAATCAAGTTTAACTTTTGAAACTCGTAGTTTAAAACCCTTCTCCTGAACACCATCTGCAATTCCCCAGAATTGCGTCCTTAGGGCTTACCTCAAGCACACATCAAAAAGGAAGCCAACCTAAGGATAGGCTTTGGGGCATGTATCCTTAGGTCCGTAGGGCTTACACTAAGCACACAACAAAGGAAGCCAACCTAATGGAACATCTTGGAGCCCGAGAGCCTACCCAAAAGTCACATTAGGTTCGTAAAGTTTTCCAGCTTGATCAGGGTTGTACCTCCGTAATGCAATCCAACCCAAAATTAGTATTTCAAAAATACAATTTATGCAGAAAGCATAATTTCCATAAATCCATAATCACTATTATCATATACCAATGAAAGCCAATAATCATATATCAGTCATAGTCCATAAACCATCACCAGTAAATCGGTGCATCAATAAAACAGTAAAACATAGCTTTCAATGTACCATATTTCAAAACAGATAAAGCAATTAAGTAGTACATAGGGAACACACCTCAATAATAGGGTCAAACTGTAGATCTACTGAGTACTGGCCGCGCCACGCTCTGCTATAGTTTTCGAACCTAATTCATAATAACACTACATTACTAGTGGGTAACATAATTAATTTCTGAAATCATAAGATTTACAGGTCATACGGGTGAATACTGGTACACGCGGTTTAACTGATCTAGAGGAGCTGGGTCGAGCTGTCGAGCGATCAGGAGAGCCTCTTGTACTTTCAAACAATAATAATTTATCAGTCTCAAGTCTTACTTAATCATTCAAAGATAAACTCTTAAGTACATATGCATTTTTCGGGTTTGACTATCAATTTGGAGGCTTTTGAGTCTGAATTTGACCAAACGGATTGTGGAATCGGAATCAGGACGTCGAAAAACATAAAATATGACTTTTCAAAAATTTGAATTTTTGGTCAAAGTCAAAGTCAATGGGTTTGACTATCGATTTCGAGGCTTTTGGGTTCGAATTTGGTGAAACAGACCCTAAAAATGGATTCGAGATGTCAAAAAATGTCAGAATAAGTATACCCGAAAAAAGTCAACGGTCGTTTAATGGTCGGTCAACGCTGGCCAAAGTTATGGTCATCGACGGTCAACAGTCAACAGTTTTACACAAATATCACCATAACAGAAATTAATTACATATATAGCACCATTTTAAAAATATTTACAAAACTAACACCCGAGTTTTTTTACACATTTCACAAGTCGGGTCAACGGGTCGGGTCAGGTCAACGGGTCGGGTAGGCCCGATTCGGACCGGTCAGACCGGTTCAGACCGGTCAAGCAATGCAAGCCACCGTTTCGAAGCTCCCCCACGCGCAGGGGCAGCGCGTGGGGGCGCGTGAGACCTCCTCTGATGCCCTAAAAACTCCCGAAAAATTTCTTAAAATTATTTTAAGCGATTTTGAGACACTTACCAGGCTCGGTTCAAAATTTTGAACGGTGGAGAGCTCGATTTCAACAAATCTGAAACTTTGACCGCTTCACCTCCCTCATGCGCCACTACCGAAAGAGACAATGAGGATATCGGCGGACTCAGAACAGCACAAAGAACACAATGGTGTGGGAGGTGTCAAAAACGGAGCAACAATTAGAGACGAAATTAAGATTTTCTCAGCGGTGGGGCTAAAAACAACGTTGAGACTTTGACTCGAAATTCATGGCGTTTGATATTGTTTCGCTATAATTGGTTTACACGGTTTTGTTCATGGGTCGAAGACGAACACGATGGTGGTTTCAATTCGACGATCGGAGATTAGACGGCGTCGGGATAGGGTTTGAAAGGAGGGTGCTGGCGAGGAAGAAAATGAGCTTTTGTGTTTTTTGATTTCAATCAGAAAACACGCTTATAATATCAAACCTGCCGACACTTATTGGAGGAATTCAGGGCTTGGTCCCTGAATTTCCTTCAACTTCTAAAATGGCCTATAAGTTTTTGAAACTTTAATTTAATACCCAAATTTCACCAAATTACACCAGTATAAATATTATTATTATTGTTTTCCTGGTTGTTACAATTCTCCCCCTCTACAAGAAATTTCATCCTCGAATTTTACCTTATGAAAATAAATGAGGAAACTGAGCCTTCATTGACTCCAAAGTCTCCCAAGTAGCTTTTGAGGGGCCACGGTTACTCCATTGAACTTTAACCATTGAGGTTCGTCTATTCCGAAGAACACGATCATCTCTTTCTAAAATCTGAACAGGCTCCTCCTTATATGACAAATCAGGTCTCAACTCTACCTCCTCAACCTGAATGATGTGACCTGGATCTAGACGGTATCGCCTCAACATAGACACATGAAAAACATCATGAATACGACTGAGCTGGGGAGGCAACTCAAGTTGATATGCAACAGGTCCTACCCTCTTCAAGATACAAAATGGTCCAATAAATCTTTGACTCAATTTACCCTTACGTCCGAATCTCAGTACTTTCTTCCACGGAGATACTTTTAGAAAGACCTGATCTCCAACCTCAAACTGAATATCTTTCCTCCTCTGATCAGCATAAGACTTCTGTCTATCAAATGCCTCCTTCAGATGGTCACGTATCAATCTGACTGTATCCTCCGTCTCACACACTAACTCAGGTCCCAAAGTCTTCCAATCACGTAACTCAATCCAACAGATTGGAGTGTGACATCTACGCGCATAGAGTGTTTCGTAGGGTTCCATACGAATGTTGGCCTGGTAACTATTATTGTAAGCAAATTTAGCCAAAGGCAAAAAGTTCTCCCAGCTACCATGAAAATCAATTACGTAACCCCGCAACATATCCTCCAGAATCTGAATCACTCTCTCAGATTGACCATCAGTTTGTAGGTGGAAGGATGTACTATAATCCAATCTCATTCCCAAAGTCGTATGTAGCGCCTTTCAAAATCTCGAAGTAAATCTTGGATCTCGATCAGAAATAATAGACAATGGAACACCATGCAATCAGACAATCTCTAAAATATACAATCTCGCCTGCTTTTCCAAAGTATAATTTACCCGCACAGGAATAAAGTGGGCTGACTTTGTAATTCTGTCAACAATCACCCAGGCTGAATCCTTTTTCGAAGAAGTCATAAGTATACCAGTAAAAAAATCCATAGTAATACGCTCACATTTCCATTCAGGGATATTGATAGGCTGCAACAAACCTGACGGATGTTGATGTTCTTCTTTAACCTACTGACAAATCAGACACCTGGCCACAAAATCTGATATGTCATTCTTCATGCCGACCCAATGATACATCTCTCTCAAATTCGGTACATCTTATCTCCACTAGGGTGCATAGCATATGGGCTACTGTGAGCCTCATTAAGAATAATCTTCCTTTACTCAGCATCATTCGGCACACAATATCAACCCTTAAAGCATAAAACTTCATCTTGATCAAGGGTATAATATGAGATTGTCTCCTACTCCACTTGCTAAAAAATAGGAAACAATAAGCTATCAAGAGGTTACTTAGCTTTAATCTCATCAACCAAGGTCAACTTAACTTGTAATTCCGCTAACAAAGTGTCATCATCATATAAATTCATTTTGGCCATTAAGGACCTCAACTCCGTTATCAGCTTTTGACTCAATGCATCCGCTACAATGTTAGCTTTACCAGGGTGATAATCAATCACGCAATCATAATTCTTTAGAAGCTCTAGCTAGCGACGTTGTCTCAAATTAAGCTCCTTCTGGGTCAGAAGATACTTTAAGCTCTTATGATCCGTGAAAATGTAACACTTCTCTCCATAAAGATAGTGTCTCCAAATCTTTAAGGAAAAAATCACTGCTGCTAGCTCCAAATCATGGGTCGGATAATTACACTCATATGGTCGTAGCTGACGGGACGCATAAGCCACTACCTTATCATCATGTATTATAACACAACCAAGTTTTGAATGTGAAGCATCACTATACACTGTAAAATCCTTTCCGGACTCTGGTTGAATCAACACTGGTGGTTGAATCAACACTGGTGCTTGAGTCAAAACCGCCTTTAATTTCTCAAAGCTCTTCTGTTGTGCCTCGCCCCAGTCAAACGGCACGTTCTTTCTTAACATCTTTGTCAAAGGAGTAGCAATGATCGAGAAGCCCTCAACAAATCGTCGATAATATCCGGCTAAGACCAAGAAACTGTGGATCTCAGAGACGTTCTTGGGTCGTTTCCAATTTACAATAGCCTCGATCTTGCTTGGATCGACTTGAATACCTCGTGCAAAAATAATATGCCCCAGAAACGACACCTCTTGAAGATAAAACTCACACTTTCTTAGCTTGGCATATACATGATGCTCTCTTAAGGTCCGCAGAACGATCTTCAAATGCTCGTCATGCTCTACCTCAGTACGAGAATAGATCAAAATATCATCAATGAAGATGACCACAAATTGATCCAAATATGGTTGAAACACACGATTCATCAAATCCATGAAAGTTGCAGGAGTGTTCGTCAAACCAAAAGGCATTACTAAGAATTCATAATGACCATATCTAGTGCAAATGGTCGTCTTAGCAACATCAGATCCTTTAATTTTTCATTGATAATAACCAGAACGAAGATCAATCTTAGAGAATATAGTAGCTCCTTGCAATTGATCAAATAAGTCATCGATCCTCGGTAGTGGGTACTTATTCTTATTCATCATCTTGTTCAACTTTCGATAGTCAATACATAGCCTTAGCGACCCATCATTCTTTTCACGAACAGAACTGGAGCTCCCCAGGGTCAGGTACTATGCCGAATAAATCCTCGATCGAATAATTCTTGTAATTGGACCTTCAACTCCTTAAGTTCCTTTTGAGCCATGCGATAAGGTGCCATGGAAATAGGTGCAGATCCTGGATAAGTCTCAATCTCGAGCTCTACCTCTCTATCAGGAGGTAACCCATGCAACTCTTCCGAAAAGACATCAGGAAACTCGCTAACTGTACGAATCTCCGCAATCGTGGATAATGAACCTTTAGTGTTCAAAATACAGGCAATGAAAGTCTCATATCCCTTCATAATCATACGATCAATATCCATAGCTGGAACTATATTGGAGAGATAGCCACGTCGTTCACCAATTAACACAACAGTCCGACCATCTGATGTCTTCAGAGTAGTTTTCTTGTATTTGCAATCCATATTTACCTTATGTCTATTCAACCAATCCATCCCAAGAATTAGATCGAACTCCTCTAAAGGAAGTTTCATAAGATCAGCGAGAAAGATTTCTCCTTGAACCTCTAGAGGACAACGCCAAAATACTTTATTCACTAATACTGTCTGTCCTACTAGACTCATAACCGTAACAGTATTATCACTGTCCTCTATCGGAATCTGAAGGTTTCAAGATACTGAACTCGATAAATAGGAGTGGGTGGAGCCATTATCCAGCAATGCAAAGTATAGGATAAAATAAATAGTAAATGTACCTGCAATAACCTCAGGCTTATCTCTGTCATCTCGTCGTCTGGTGACGTAAACCAAAGCTGGTTACCTGGCCTCTGAAACTGCAGGTTCTCGACTCTGCTGGGGTCAAGCTCTAATATATGCTCTGGATGCTGATCCAGAAGGCCTTCTCTGACTACGACCTCTGGCTGGAGTCTAAACTGATGCCTGGGAATGCGCATGAGTCTTATTAGCTGTCCTCTCAGATGAAACTAACTGTGGAAAATCCCTTTGCAAATGACCACTGGATCCACACTGGTAGCATACCCCCATTTTCTTACGACACTCTCCTGTGTTCCGTTTACCATAGTACTCACAAAGAAGCCCATGAGGGAATGACCAAGAACCACCTTGACTGACAACTAAGGGTGAAGGTGGCGCAGGCCTAGAACTGGTATTACTTCTCAGGGGACCCGAAGTACGAGTATTCTTTCCAATACGAGCAGAAATCTCAATCGGTCTAGTAAACTTCCCAGGTCGCTCTCGATAAACACGCTCTCTACCAGGAGCTAAAGCCTCCACCTCTTCGGCATCCTTAACTCTGCCTACCAGCACATCAAAACTCTCATCTTGGTGGGTAACAACCTGCCTACGTAATCAGTCTGAGGGTAAATTTATGACATCTATCTCTCTTGATAGGCACCAGATGGAATCATACTTTAGCAATTTCAAGAACTCGATCTCATACTCAGAAACAATCATGTCACCCTAAACCAGGTCCTGAAACTGCTCCCTGAATCAACTATAGAAATTGTCTACCAAAATTCTCATCTAGTGCAACTCTAGTAAACCTAGGCTCAATATTTGTCGCTCCTCTAATCGGAGAAGTCATGCCAATACCAGCATCAGTAGGTAGATTCGTCG
Organism: Hibiscus syriacus; assembly: GCF_006381635.1. Lineage (NCBI taxonomy): Eukaryota > Viridiplantae > Streptophyta > Magnoliopsida > Malvales > Malvaceae > Hibiscus > Hibiscus syriacus. The sequence goes on along the minus strand of NW_024063304.1, from coordinate 57,256 downwards.
GGGTTGTAGGAGCAGATCACCTGTCGAAAGTGGGGGATCTACTCGTATCTCATCGATCGAATCTTGAAATCTAGCCACTCAACCTCGTCCGCGGCTAGTTCGATGACCACGTCTAGAACTCATTGTGGTAGATCTCGAGTTTACTATAGAAGATAAAACCTAGGGTTATATAAGCACTTGGAGTCTCGAAGACAATTTAAATCGTAAAACTTTGTGACATGACCTTAGTAACTTGTTTTGTAAAACATTTCAAAACTGTATTTTGAATTTTGGCTCATACACAGTCTGACGTTTAAAAACCTGGCTCTAATACCAATTAAATATAACCCCCTAGACCTAGCCTATGCGTTTCGACTAAGTCTAGCGGATCACATTCATGATTCTTAAATACATTTTTCTAAAACATTATTCGATAAATTAAAATCATGTTACAAAACACATTTATAAAATATAATAATTTATACTATAAAACTATAATCACTAATGTAAAACTAAAAATTAACAAATTAATTTAAAACACGTCGTAAAAATCCAAATCACAATAAATCGAATATCAATAGCAAAAGAGTAATCATTATAAAATCCAATTCTTTAATATAAAGGCCCATGTTTCGATAATAAAGTCAACTTGCATGATAAAAACATTGCAATCAGATGTACTTCAAGAATATGTTGATCCTCCAAGTGCTTGATCTGATTATCTAACCAACAATATCTGAAAGGGGAAAACATTTCAAAAAGTGAACTAGGCTCAGTGTGTCCCAACAATACAATAAAATCATAGTAGGTACAATAAACTAGTAATAGTTCAGAAAATTATCATAAAATCATAATCAAGTTTAACTTTTGAAACTCGTAGTTTAAAACCCTTCTCCTGTACACCATCCGTAATTCCCCAGAATTGCGTCCGTAGGGCTTACCTCAAGCACACAACAAAAAGAAAGTCAACCTAAGGATAGGCTTTGGGGCCTGTATCCTTAGGTCCGTAGGGCTTACCCTAAGCACACAGTAAAGGAAGCCAACCTAATGGAACATCTTGGAGCCTGAGAGCCTACCCAAAAGTCACATTAGGTCCGTAAATTTTTCCAGCTTGATCAGAGTTGTACCTCCGTAATACAATCCAACCCAAAATCAGTATTTCAAAAAATACAATTTATGCAGAAAGTATAATTTCCATAAATCCATAATCACTGTTATCATATACCAATGAAAACCAATAATCATATATCAGTCATAGTCCATAACCCATCAACAGTAAATAGGTGCATCAATAAAACAGTAAACCATAACTTTCAATGTACCATATTTCAAAACAGATAAAGCAATTATGTACTACATAGGGGATACACCTCGATAATAGGGTCAAACTATAGATCTACTGAGTACTGGCCTCGACACGTTCTGCTATAGTTTTCGAACCTAATTTATAATAACACTAAATTACTAGTGGGTAACATAATTAATTTATAAAATCATAAGATTTATAAGTCATACGGGTAAATACTGGCACATGCTGTTTAACTGAGCTAGAGGAGCTAGGTTGAGCTATCGAGTGATCAGGAGAGTCTCTTATACCTTTAAACAATAATAATTTATCAGTCCCAAGTCTTACTTAATCATTCAAAGCTAAAACTCTTACGTATATATGCATTTTTCGAGTTTGACTATCAATTTAGAGGCTTTCGGGTCTGAATTTTACCAAACGGATTGCGGAATCAGAATCAGGATGTCGAAAAACATAAAATATGACTTTTCATAAATTTGAATTTTTTGTCAAAGTCAAAGTCTACTTGTTTGACTGACGATTTCGAGGCTTTCGGGTTCGAATTTGGCGAAACGGACCCCTAAAATGGATTCGAGATGTCAAAAAGGATAGAATAAGTATACCCGAAAAAAGTCAACAGTCGTTTAATGATCGATCAACACCGATCAAAGTTCTGGTCAACGATGGTCAATGGTCAACGGTTAACGGTTTTACATAAATATCACCCTAATAGAAATTAATTACATATATGGCACCATTTTAAAAATATTTACAAAACTAACACCCGAGTTTTTTTTCCACATTTCACAAGTCGAGTTAACGGGTCGGGTCAACGTGTAACATCCTCAATATCGGGTTAGTGACTAGATTGAAAAATTTCAGAAATTGTTGATTAAAGTAGGATAATTGAATAGTTCAATGACTTATTGGAAATATATGATGAAGGTTGTTTAGTAATTACGGAATGAATTAAAGGATGAAATGGTCAATTGACAAGTAAGATTTTTATTTTTCCTTTATAAGATAAGGGAACCACGTGGAAAGGGAGAAATTTCTCCAGAGTTCTCTTCTTCTCCTTTCTTCTTCTTCACGTGGAAGCCAAGAGCAAAGGTGAGTTTGATTTAGCTGTTGATTTCTTGAATTCTTAAGTTGGATTTGAGTCTTTGGGGGTTATATAAGCTTAAGAAAAACTTATATAAGTTTAAAACACCAAGAAGAGAGAATTAGAAAAGAATTTCTATTAAGAGTTGAGAAATGAACTTTTGTTATAGAAAGGTTTTTTAAGTTTTAAAGATGAATTTGACTTGTCAAAAGGTTAATTAAGAAGTTAGAGGTGATAGAATTAAATTTAGAACACATAGAAAAATTGATTAAATTCTTTGATTCAAGAATTATGGTGAATTATTAGAGATGGTAAAGTGTTATAGTGTTATAAGAAGGTTTACATAAGTATATATAACTTTTAAGGCAAGGAGGGGTTAATAAGTAGAATTTGAGGACAAAATAAGACATTTTCGTGCTAAAAAAAAGGAATTTTTGGGTTGTGTGCATCGGTACATCTTCAATGTGTACCGATGCACTCTAAAATAAATGAACATCGAATGCAATGAGTGCATCGATGCATACGGAGTGATTCAATACACCCCTTAAAATGGAAACATCGAATGTAAATTATGTACCGATGCATGGGTAGTACATCGATGCACATGTTAAGGGATGCATCGATATAATGTAGAATGTACTGATGCACTTCAAAGGGAAAATGAAAGTAGATCTTTCTTATAGCTTAAGAAATCAAGGATCGAATCATAGTATTTAGAATGCTAATATGTATACATTATTGTGTAGATATCGATCGAGAGAAAGTTTCGGAATGATTGAAAGATTAGAATTGATCAAGAAGAGAAAGTACGCCATAGGAGTAATTGATAGCAAGTGAGACCAAGGTGAGTGCACATTATTCAGTATATGATGTTCAATGGAAAATAAGACTTGTGATAAGTATATTTCCAATAGTAAAATACAAGAATTCATAGAAGTATGTGTTTGCTACGATTTATATGTATGCATGAGTATATGTGTTATTGATATGAATATGGTATGTAAAAGGGATTAATGGTGATGTTAAGAATAATAATAATAATGATAATGAAATGATATGTATATATAAATATATGTATATGAGAAGACATAAGAGTAAGATATAAGCAATGTAACAAGAAGTGTGAAATGACATGAAAAGTTGATATAAGTTATGCAAAAGTGATTTACGCGACTATATATATTGATGTGTTTTTGTATGTACTGTAAGATTATATGTTTATGTGATAACATGAGAATAGGAGATCAGTCATGTGGTATTAGCATAAAAAATTGTATTAATGTAAGAGATCATATAAACACATGGGAAGTATTACAAGATAAGTGACATATAAATATGAAATCATATAAACAGTGATATGTACATGTGAAATGATATGAATATGTAGAATATGATACAGATTGATATGATTATATGATCACAAGAGATAAGAAACATGTGAAAGTGAACCATACATATATATATGAATATGAAAAATAATATAAGCTATGTGACATGATTTATATGACTACATGAATATGCAATATGCAATATATGATACATGTTATATGATATGAGATAGATGTTTACACATACATATGGTATGTGACAAAAGAGAAGAAATAAATGATAACATGAAATGTGATAAAGAGCTATGTTAAAGAATGATGAAAATATGTGAACTGTTATAAATGATAATGCCCATGTTATGTGATATGAGAGTTAGGGGTATAGCTGGCATGTCAAGATTCGAGGGTTTACCTATGTTCTACGAAACATATAGACAGAATTACCTATGTCTTTCGGGACATATGGACAGGATACCTATGTTCTAAGGAACATATGGACAGTTTACCTAGGTTCCTCATGACCTATGGACAGTTTCCGAGGTTTTGTATGACCTCTGGATAGGTCATTCGGGATATTTATACGAGCTGTGGTGACAACATAGTGGTGCACAACCTCAATGTATTCACATACCTTAAGTTCTCAAAAGTATACATGGGCTAATAAAGCAATAATATAAATATATTGTAAGTGATATGTGTATATATGATATGTTATGAAAAATGGATTCAAAATATTATGGGATGCTATGTGTGATTCTTTGTGATATGAAATGTATTATATGATTGATATGATGATGAGTGTATAGTTTGAAAGAGTCATATATTGATAAATTTATTAGGTATAAAAAGGTATGATTAAAGGATATAAATGATAATAATATGGATAACAGAATAAGATTAACGATGGAAATGATGAATGATGTGTATATGTGTACAGTTGATTATATGTGAAATTATATTGTTGTGTGTGATAGCATGAGATGATATGTACATGCATGTGTAAGTAGTTAGAGTTACTTTTATATGTTAATGCCTCACTAAGTGATAGACTTAGCGTATGAATGTTTCACACGTAGGTGTGAGAAGCGAGAATGGAAGTAATGAGGAGCAAGACAGGTCATTATTTTCCTTACGAATATCATATAAGAAATATATTGAACATATTAATTTTTTTATAGAGTTAGTTGGCATGTAGTTAAAAGATTTTAAATTGAATATGCTCTGATCATTTTAAAGAAACAATTTGATTGTAATTATTAATATAAAGTACCCATTTTCTTAAATGATGAAATTAAGATTTTAGTGGATTTGTAAAGAACAGAGTTTTGAAAAGTCAATGTGACACCTCAGACTCGGATCTGGGTTGGATACGGGTTGGGGGTGTTATATTTAATGGTAACAAAGCTAAGGATTAGTCGATTCTAGGCTTAAACCGAAGTCAAATGAGGTTTAAAAATGTGTACATGCCAACTAAAAGTGAAAAATTATGATCTGATAGTGTAAGGAGTATGTTGTCTTGCTAATAGAATAAGATTTGTATGATATTGTAGAAATTGATTATAGAAATTATTGAAGTGAATAGATAGCTGAAAAATCTGATGGTGATAGCAATTCACCTGCCCTGGTCAGGCAGGATGAAGAGCAGAAACCTCATAAAGTGTCTTATAAGATTAAAGGTTGATTTCAGAAGATTGAAATCATATTAGAATAGTGATAGAATATTTCCATTGTTTTGAATCGGAAAAGCGGTATGGATTAGTTTTATTAGTACGCAGATAAGATAGAATATGGTGAACAAGTGTCACCATAAGAACGTTAAAAAGATCAAATGATGTGGTGAGTACTTATAGAATAGCTCAAGAATAAGTGCATCAGTGACAAGTGTATCAGATATATGGAGATAGAGTTTATGAATTTGAAACAATGGAATAACATTGTGTATAAGCGAGAGTGTGGATGTGATATTAGATATGATAAGGATTTGTATTCTAAATGGAAAAAGTTAGCGTTGGCTAACAATAATATGTGATGGGAATATACTGGAAGTATAAGATATTGTCAGGATATGATAACCAAATATGAAGTGGATCTGGATACAGTTGTATATTTGGATCATAGTAATGTGGTATAGTAAAGGAAGTATGGATTTGTATATTTGAGTAAAGCTGAGGATTGAAAAGAAGAGTTTAAGAATGGATATATCGATGATCAGATTATAAGACAAAGGAAGTCACAATGTTGAGTTTGAATGGAAATTACTGGTTGTATGAGAATAAAGGTGAATTTGATAAGTTAAGTAAACTAATTTTGAGATACTTTTGATTGGAAATGATGTATATGATTGGTTGATTAGGGCTTGTGCCCTAGATTGAATAGATGTTATTGACTAGCTGTCAGAGTAAAGGTGATAGAGTTATAAGATTTGAAGGAAAGATAAAGTTGAATTAATCAATTATGACGTGGATCTGAATATAGTTGTGTATTCTGATCAGATAACTATGATGTAGATAAGGAGAAAAGTAATTGTATGGAGCTTTAAGGAAGGAAAATACAAGTATAATAGATGGTAAAGAATGAAGTTCTGTATAAGTAAATTGGATTATCAAAGTTACGAAGATGCAATGAAGATTAGTACACAGAGATGAGTATAGGTGATAGGATAAGAGTATGTGAACATTAAAAAGGAAGGGTATGATTTGTGTATAAGGAGATTTTGATTTTTAATAAATAAAGGAGTAATGGAATAAAGAAATGAAAAGGATTGAGTTTAAAGGATCAGATACGATAAATGTTATATGAAAGTGTAAATGATAATTTCGATATAGAAGAAAGAAAAATGTGCAATGTGATGTGAAAAGATTGTTTGATTCCGTAAAGTATATGTTTAATTACATTTGAAGAAGATTTAAGATTGTGTTTTGGGTCAAATGGTGATGAAATAAGAATTTGGGTATTGTGATGAAGTAACTATAGATTAATAATGAAGCAGTTGATTCATGATTCTGAATGGAAATGATTGAGGTTACTCGTTACTGTTTATATGATCAGCGACAGTAGATGAATATATAAAGGAACAAATATGGATGAAGAGCATTAGAAGATATGTACATGTAGTGTACTTATCGATGAGTGTAGTGAAAATTCGAGGATGAATTTTCTTAAAAGGAGGGGAGATTTGTAACATCCTCAATATCGGGTTAGTGACTAGATTGAAAAATTTCAGAAATTGTTGATTAAAGTAGGATAATTGAATAGTTCAATGACTTATTGGAAATATATGATGAAGGTTGTTTAGAAATTACGGAATGAATTAAAGGGTGAAATGGTCAATTGACAAGTAAGATTTTTATTTTTCCTTTATAAGATAAGGGAACCACGTGAAAAGGGAGAAATTTCTCCAGAGTTCTCTTCTTCTCCTTTCTTCTTCTTCATGTGGAAGCCAAGAGCAAAGGTGAGTTTGATTTAGCTGTTAATTTCTTGAATTCTTAAGTTGGATTTTATTCTTTGGGGGTTATATAAGCTTAAGGAAAGCTAATATAAGTTTAAAACACCAAGAAGAGAGAATTAGAAAGGAATTTCTATTAAGAGTTGAGAAATGAACTTTTGTTATAGAAAGGTTTTTAAAGTTCTAAAGATGAATTTGACTTGTCAATGGGTTTATTAAGAAGTTAGAGGTGATAGAATTAAATTTAGAACACATGGAAAATTTGATTAAATTCCTTGATTCAAGAATTATGGTGAATTATGAGAGATGGTAAAGTGTTATAGTGTTATAAGAAGGTTTACATATCTATAGATAAGTTTTAATGCAAGTAGGGGTTAATAAGCAGAATTTGAGGACAAAATAAGATATTTTCGTTCTAAAAAAATGGAATTTCTGGGTTGTGTGCATCGGTACATCTTCAATGTGTACCGATGCACTCTCAAATAAATGGACATCGAATTCAATGAGTGCATCGATGCATAGGGAGTGCATCGATGCATAGGGAGTGCATCGATACACCCCTTAAAATGGAAACATCGAATGTAAATTGTGTACCGATGCATGGGTAGTTCATCGATGCACATGTTAAGGGATGCATCGATACACTGTAGAATGTATCGATGCACTTCAAAGGGAAAAATGGAAATAGATCTTTCTTATAGCTTAAGAAATCAAGGATCGAATCATAGTATTTAGAATGGTAATATGTATACATTATTGTGTAGATATCAATCGAGAGAAAGTTCCGAAATGATTGAAAGATTAAAATTGATCAAGAAGAGAAAGTAAGCCGTATGAGTAATTGATAGCAAGTGAGGCCAAGGTGAGTGCACATTATTTAGTATACGATGTTCAATGGAAAATAAGACTTGTGATAAGTCTATTTCCAATAGTAAAATACATGAATTCATATAAGTATGTGTTTGCTATGATTTATATGTGTGCATGAGTATATGTGTTATTGATATGAATATGGTAAGTAAAAGGGATTAATGGTGATGTTAAGAATAATAATAAGGATAATGAAATGATATATATATATATGAATATATGTATATGAGAAGACATAAGAGTAAGATATAAGCAATATAACAAGAAGTGTGAAATGACATGAAAAGTTGATATAAGCTATGCAAAAGTGATTTACGTGACTATATGTATTGATGTGTTTTTGTATGTACTGTAAGATTATATGTTTATGTGATAACATGAGAATAGGAGATAAGTCATGTTGTATTAACATAAGAAATTGTATGAATGTAAGAGATCATATGAACACATGGGAAGTGTTATAAGATAAGTGACATATGAATATGAAATCATATGAATAGTGATATGTACATGTGAAATGATATGAATATGTGGAATATGATACAAAGTGATATGATTATATGGTCACAAGAGATAAGAAACAGGTAAAAGTGAGCTATATATATATGAATATGAGAAATGATATAAGCTATGTGACATGATTTATATGATTACATGAATAAGCAATATGTGATACATGTTATATGATATGAGATAGATGTTTACACATACATGTGGTATGTGACAGAAGAGAAGAAATATGTGATTACATGAAATGTGATAAAGAGTTATGTTAAAGAATGATGAGAATATATGAACTGTTATAAATGATAATGCCCATGTTATGTGATATGAGAGCTAGAGGTATAGTTGGCATGCCAAGAGTCGAGGGTTTACCTATATTCTACGGAACATATGGTCAGAATTGGCTATGTCTTTCGGGACATATGAACAGTATACCTATGTTCAAAGGAACATATGGACAGTTTACCTAGGTTCTTCGAGACCTATGGACAGTTTCCGAGGTTTTGTATGACCTCTGGATTGGTCTTTCGGGACATTTATATGAGCTGTGGTGACAGCATAATGGTGCACAACTTCAATGTACTCACATACCTTAAGTTCTCAAAAGTATACATGGGCTGATAAAGCAATAACATAAATATATTGTAAGTGATATGTGTATGTGTGATATGTTATGAAAAATGGATTACAAAGATTATGGGATGCTATGTGTGATTCTTTGTGATATGAACTGTATTATATGATTAATATGATGATGAGTGTATGGTTTGAAGGAGTCTTATGTTGATAAAAATATTAGGTATAAAAATGTATGATTAAAGGATATAAATGATAATAATATGGATAATAGAATAAGATTAACGATGGAAATGATGAATGATGTGTATATGTGTACAGTTGATTATATGTGAAATTATATTGTTGTGTGTGATAGCATGAGATGATATGTACATGCATGTATAATTAGTTAGAGTTACTTTTATATGTTAATGCCTCACTAAGTGATAGACTTAGAGTGTGAATGTTTCACACGTAGGTTTGAGAAGCGAGAATGAAAGTAGTAAGGAGCAAGACAGGTCATTATTTTCCTTACGAGGATCAAATCAGAAATATATTGAACATATGTATTTTTTTTATAGAGTTAATTGGCATGTAGTTAAAATATTTTAAATTGAATATGCTATGATCATTTTAAAGAAACAATTTGATTGTAATTATTAATGTAAAGTACCCATTTTCTTAAATGATGAAATTAAGATTTTAGTGGATTTGTAAAGAACAGAGTTTTGAAAAGTCAATGTTACACATCGGACTCGGATCCGGGTCGGATACGGGTTGGAGTGTTATATTTAATAGTAATAAAGCTAAGGATTAGCCGATTCTAGGCTTAAACCGAAGTCAAATGAGGTTTAAAAATGTGTATATGCCAACTAAAAGTGAAATTTTTTGATCTGATAGTGTAAGGAGTATGTTGTCTTGCTAATAGAATAAGATTTGTATGATATTGTAGAAATTGATTATAGAAATTATTGAAGTGAATCGATAGCTGACAAATCTGATGGTGATATGAATTCACCTGCCCTGGTTAGGCAGGATGAAGAGCGAAAACCTCATAAAGTGTATTATAAGATTAAAGTTTGATTTCAGAAGATTGAAATCATATTAGAATAGTGATAGAAGATTTCCATTGTTTTGAATCGGAAAAGGGATATGGATTAGTTTTGTTAGTACGCGGATAAGATAGAATATGGTGAACAAGTGTCACCATAAGAACGTTAAAAAGATCAAATAACGTGGTGAGTACTTATAAAATAGCTCAAGAATAAGTGCATCAGTGACAAGTGTATCAGATATATGGAGATAGAGTTTATGAATTTGAAACAAAGGAATAATATTGTGTATAAGTGAGAGTGTGGATGTGATATTAGATATGATAAGGATTTGTATTCTAAATGGAAAAAGTTAGCTTTGGCTAACAATAATATGTGATGGGAATGTACTGGAAGTATAAGATATTGTCAGGATATGATAACCAAATATGAAGTGGATCTGGATACAGTTGTATATTTGGATCATAGTAATGTGGTATAGTAAAGGAAGTATGGATTTGTATATTTGAATAAAGCTGAGGATTGATAAGAAGAGTTTAAGAATGGGTATATCGATAATCAGATTATAAGACAAAGGAAATCACAATGTTGAGTTTGAATGGAAATTATAGGATGTATGAGAATAAAGGTGAATTTGTTATGTTAAGTAAACTAATTTTGAGAAAATTTCGATTGGAAAGGATGTATATGATTGGTTGATTAGGGCTTGTGCCCTAGATTGAATATATGTTATTGACTAGCTGTCAGAGTAAAGGTGATAGATTTATCAGATAACTATGATGTAGATAAGGAGAAAAGTTATTTTATGGAGCTTTAAGGAAGGAAAATACAAGTATAATAGATGCTAAAGAATGAAGTTCTGTATAAGTAAATTGGATTATCAAAGTTACGAGGATGCAATGAAGATTAGTACACAGAGATGAGTATAGGTGATAGGATAAGAGTATGTGAACATTAAAAAGGAAAGGTATGATTTGTGTATAAGGAGATTTTGATTTTGAGTAAATAAATGAGTAATGGAATAAAAAAATGAAAAGGATTGATTTTAAAGGATCAGATACGATAAAGGTTATATGGAAGTGTAAATGATAATTTAGATATAGAAGAAAGAAAAATATGCAAGGTGATGTGAAAAGATTGTTTGATTCCGTAAAGTATATGTTTAATTACATTTGAAGAAGATTTAAGATTGTGTTTTGGGTCAAATGGTGATGAAATAAGAATTTGGGTATTGTGGTGAAGTAACTATAGATTAATAATGAAGCAGTTGATTAATGATTCTGAATGGAAAGGATTGAGGTTACTCGTTACTGTTTATATGATCAGCGATAGTAGATGAATGTATAAAGGAACGAATGTGGATGAAGAGCATTAGAAGATATGTATAGGTAGTGTACTTATCGATGAGTGCAGTAAAATTCAAGGACGAATTTTCTTAAAAGAAGGGGAGATTTGTAACATCCTCAATATCGGGTTAGTGACTAGATTGAAAAATTTTAGAAATTGGTGATTAAATTAGGATAATTGAATAGTTCAATGACTTATTGGAAATATATGATGAAGGTTGTTTAGTAATTATGGAATGAATTAAAGGGTGAAATGGTCAATTGACAAGTAAGATTTTTATTTTTCCTTTATAAGATAAGGGAACCACGTGGAAAGGGAGAAATTTCTCCAGAGTTCTCTTTTTCTCCTTTCTTCTTCTTCACGTGGAAGCCAAGAGCAAAGGTGAGTTTGATTTAGTTGTTGATTTCTTGAATTCTTAAGTTGGATTTGAGTCTTTGGGGGTTATATAAGCTTAAGGTAAGCTTATATAAGTTTAAAACACCAAGAAGAGAGAATTAGAAAGGAATTTCTATTAAGATTTGAGAAATGAACTTTTGTTATAGAAAGGTTTTTGAAGTTCTAAAGATGAATTTGACTTGTCAAATGGTTTATTAAGAAGTTAGAGGTGATAGAATTAAATTTAGGACACATGGAAAATTTGATTAAATTTCTTGATTCAAGAATTATGGTGAATTATGAGAGATGGTAAAGTGTTATAGTGTTATAAGAAGGTTTACATATCTATAGATAAGTTTTAATGCAAGTAGGGGTTAATAAGTAGAATTTGAGGACAAAATAAGACATTTTCCTGCTAAAACAATGGAATTTCTGGGTTGTGTGCATCGGTACATCTTCAATGTGTACCGATGCACTCTCAAATAAATGAACATCGAATGCAATGAGTGCATCGATGCATAGGGAGTGCATCGATACACCCCTTAAAATGGAAACATCGAATGTAAATTGTGTATCGATGCATGGGTAGTGCATCAATGCACATGTTAAGGGATGCATCGATACACTGTAGAATGTATCGATGCACTTCAAAGGGAAAATGGAAGTAGATCTTTCTTATAGCTTAAGAAATCAAGGATCGAATCATAGTATCTAGAATGGTAATATGTATACATTATTGTGTAGATATCGATCGAGAGAAAGTTCTGGAATGATTGAAAGATTAAAATTGATCAAGAAGAGAAAGTAAGCCGTAGGAGTAATTGATAGCAAGTGAGGCCAAGGTGAGTGCACATTATTCAGTATATGATGTTCAATGGAAAATAAGACTTGTGATAAGTCTATTTCCAATAGTAAAATACATGAATTCATATAAGTATGTGTTTGCTATGATTTATATGTGTGCATGAGTATATGTGTTATTGATATGAATATGGTAAGTAAAAGGGATTAATGGTGGTGTTAAGAATAATAATAAGGATAATGAAATGATATGTATATGTGAATATATGTATATGAGAAAACATAAGAGTAAGATATAAGCAATGTAACAAGAAGTGTGAAATGACATGAAAAGTTGATATAAGCTATGCAAAAGTGATTTACGTGACTATATGTATTGATGTGTTTTTGTATGTACTGTAAGATTATATGTTTATGTGATAACATGAGAATAGGAGATAAGTCATGTGGTATTAACATAAGAAATTGTATGAATGTAAGAGATCATATGAACACGTGGGAAGTGTTATAAGATAAGTGACATATGAATAGTGATATGTACATGTGAAATGATATGAATATGTGGAATATGATACAAAGTGATATGATTATATGGTCACAAGGGATAAGAAACAGGTGAAAGTGAGCCATATATATATATGAATATGAGAAATGATATAAGCTATGTGACATGATTTATATGATTACTTGAATATGCAATATGTGATACATGTTATATGATATGAGATAGATGTTTACACATACATGTGGTATGTGACAGAAGAGAAGAAATATGTGATTACATGAAATGTGATAAAGAGCTATGTTAAATAATGATGAGAATATATAAACTGTTATAAATGATAATGCCCATGTTATGTGATATGAGAGCTAGGGGTATAGTTGGCATGCCAAGAGTCAAGGGTTTACCTATGTTCTACGGAACATATGGACAGAATTGCCTATGTCTTTCGGGACATATCAATAGTATACCTATGTTCTAAGGAACATATGGATTGTTTACCTAGGTTCTTCGGGACCTATGAACAGTTTCCGAGGTTTTGTATGAACTCTGGATAGGTCCTTCGGGACATTTATACGAGCTGTGGTGACAATATAGTGGTGTACAACCTCAATGTAATCACATACCTTAAGTTCTCAAAAGTATACATAGGCTGATAAAGCAATAATATAAATATATTGTATGTGTGATATGTTATGAAAAATGGATTACAAAGATTATGGGATGCTATGTGTGATTCTTTGTGATATGAACTGTATTATATGATTGATATGATAATGAGTGTATGGTTTGAAGGAGTTATATGTTGATAAAAATATTAGGTATAAAAAGGTATGATTAAAGGATATAAATGATAATAATATGAATAATAGAATAAGATTAACGATGGAAATGATGAATGATGTGTATATGTGTACAATTGATTATATGTGAAATTATATTGTTGTGTGTGATAGCATGAGATGATATATACATGCATATATAAGTAGTTAGAGTTACTTTTATATGTTAATGCCTCACTAAGTGATAGACTTAGCGTGTGAATGTTTCACATGTAGGTATGAGAAGCGATAATGGAAGTAGTGAGGAGCAAGACATGTCAGTATTTTCCTTATGAGGATCATATAAGAAATATATTGAACATATGTATTTTGTTTATAGAGTTATTTGGCATGTAGTTATAAGATTTTAAATTGAATATGCTCTGATCGTTTTAAAGAAACAATTTGATTGTAATTATTAATGTAAAGTACCCATTTTCTTAAATGATGAAATTAAGATTTTAGTGGATTTGTAAAGAACAGAGTTTTGAAAAGTCAATGTGACACCTCGGACTCGGATCCGGGTCGGATACGGGTTGGGGTGTTACACAACAGGTCGGGTCAGACCGGTTCAGACCGATCTGACCGGTCAAACCGGTCAAACAATGCAAGCCACCATTTCGAAGCTCCCCTACGCTCAAGGGCGGCGCGTGAGACCTCCTCTGATGCCCTAAAAATTCCCAAAAAAAATTCCTAAAATTATTTTAAGCGATTTTGAGACACTTACCAGGCTCGGTTCAAAATTTTGAACAGTGGAGAGCTCGAATTCAACAAATCTGAAACTTTGACGCTTCACCTCCCTCACGCGCCGCTAATGACGGAGACAAGGAGAAAATCGGTGGACTCGGAACGATACAAGGAACACAATGGTGCGAGAGGTGTCGAAAATGGAGCAACGATCGGAGATGAATTTAAGATTTTCTCGGCGGTGGTGCTAAAAAAACGTCGAGACTTTGACTCAAAATTCACGGCGTTTGATAGTGTTTCGCTATAATTGGTTTACAAGGTTTTGTTCAGGGGTCAAAGACGAACACGATGGTGGTTTAAATTCGACGATCGGAAGTCAGACGGCGTCGGGATCGGGTTTGAAAGGAGGATGTTGGCGAGGAAGAAAATGAGTTTTTTTGTTTTCTGATTTCAATCAGAAAACACGCTTATAATATCAAACCTGTCGACACTTATTGGAGGAATTCAGGGCTTGGTCCCTGAATTTCCTTCAACTTCTAAAATGGCCTGTATGTTTTCGAAACTTTTAATTTATCCCCAAATTTCACCAAATTACACCAGTATAAATATTATTATTATTATTTTTCTGGGTCGTTACATATAATTTAAAAATATATAAAAATAAAAATAAATAATATGGACATATATGATGTTACCTACAATTTTAAGAATAATCTTTAATATGATTCAAGCATCACATTTCATGATAACAATTGTGATTGTGTTTGAGAGAAATATGATAAATTAAAAAGTGAGAGTTATAATTTTAAGAGAAATTGTGAGATATGAAAGAGAAAAGAAGTTTGTTAATTATACTGAATTTTTTTTCTCTAATTTAATTTTGAAGAGAGAAAAATAACGTTAACAATATTTTCCATTGATGTGAAAAATCAAAAAAGAGATTAGGTACATTGATGATAGAAATCTTTAATGATCAAAATTAAAGAGATTCAATTTGATTTATTTGGATTCAATTAGATTTATTTTTTGAATTTTGGAAAAATATTAAATTAGAATTTTATAATTAGTGGAACAATTTATTAACGTTAATATAAAAATCCAATAATGACAATTGACACCTTAATAAATTCATGAGTCCTATTATTTTATTTTACAATTTTTTCAAATTTATTATCCAAAAATAAGAAAAAAAATATTTTACTAAGATTAAACAAAATTATGAGCTCTAGGTGGACCTCCTCCTCTCCTGACCCAAGGCCGACCCTAACTACTCGTTGTAATCGCCTTATATTAATAAAAAATTTCACCTTCAACAATTTAGAAAGTTGGAGTTTATTAGAGCAATCAATGAAGGTGGACCTAATTTGATATGAGAAAAAAAAATTCCCAATTCAATTTCTTGGCTTCATAATTTACTATCAAAACCACAAAAGCTTGGAAGAAGGAACAATGTTTCTCCAAGTTCTTTGTCCAACACAAAATGGCAGCCAATGAAAAACAAATTTAGAAGGCAAAGTGATGACTTGGAAGTTGGGACTCACCTCAAATTTAATAGAGAAAATAACCTCAGTGACCAAAAATACCTTATAATATACGATTTTAACCAACTTTTTTTTGGATTTGCCAAAATGATCAACTAAATCGCAATGCGATCGATAATTCGCAACGCGATCTCCGGTATCGCAAATCAGTTTCCAGATTCGCAACGTGAACTTCGACTATCGCAACGCGAACTTGGACTATCGCAATGCGATTTACATATTCGCGTTGCGATAGTCCAAGTTCGCGTTGCGATAGTCGAAGTTCGCGTTGGGATTTTCCAAATTCGTTGCGATAGTCGAAGTTCGCGTTGCGATAGTCGAAGTTCGCGTTGCGATTTTCTAAATTCGTTGTGATAGTCGAAGTTCGCGTTGCGATTTATTCCAAATTTGTTGCGATAGTCGAAGTTCGCGTTGCGATTTTCCAAATTAGTTACGATAGTCGAAGTTCGCGTTGCGATTTTTTCCAAATTCGTTGCGATAGTCCAAGTTCGCGTTGCGATTTATTCTAAATTCGTTGCGATAGTCCAAAATCGCAACAACTGGTGGTATTGCATTTGTTTCTTAAGAATTTTCTCTAAAAAGATAGTATTCGCGCGGACGTGTCGAAGACAAGTTTTACCACGACCACGACCACGACCCGAGACGAGACGGCGGCGGCGGCGGCACGCGAGAGTCTCCCTTGTTCTCTATCACTCAACAAGGAAGTAGGAAAGCTAAGCCTTAAATACCATTCCCAATAGTGTTTCCAATACTATGTGGGATTGAGCATTACCAACACTTGTTTCCAAGACAATGTGATTATTCAGGAAACAATTAACAATCATGCACCTTAAAATAACTGAATCAGCAACCAATTGCATTAGTATTATACGATTAAATATGTCATAATTAAAAGTTAATCTACAATCAATCGCGATTATTGCAATTTTAAGCAAAACATTCAAAAATAATATCACTATTTAAGGCTCAATCCCACATAGTATTAGGAACAAGTGTTGGTAATGCTCAATCCCACATAGTATTGGAAACACTATTGGGAATGGTATTTAAGGCTTGGCTTTCCCACTTCCTTGTTGAGTGATAGAGAACAAGGGGGACTCTCGTGCGCCGCCACCGCCGTCGTCTCGTCTCGGGTCGTGGTCGTGGTCGTGGTCGTGGTAATACGTGTCTTCGACACGTCCGCGCGAATACTATATTTTTAGAGAAAATTATTAAGAAACAAATGCAATACCACCAGTCGTTGCGATTTTGGACTATCGCAACGAATTTGGAATAAATCGCAACGCGAACTTCAACTATCGCAACGAATTTGGAATAAATCGCAACGCGAACTTCGACTATCGCAACGAATTTGGAATAAATCGCAACACGAACTTCGACTATCGCAACGAACTTGGAATAAATCGCAACGCGAACTTGGACTATCGCAACGAATTTCGAATAATCGCAACACGAACTTCGACTATCGCAACGAATTTGGAAAATCGCAACGCGAACTTCGACTATCGCAACGCGAACTTGGACTATCGCAATGCGAATATGTAAATCGCAATGCGATAGTCGAAGTTCGCATTGCGAATCTGGAAATTGATTTGCGATACCAAAGATCGCGTTGTGAATTATCGATCGCATTGCGATTTAGTTGGTCATTTTGGCAAATCCAAAAAAAGTTGGTTAAAATCGTATATTATAAGACATTTTTGGTCACTGAGGTTATTTTCTCTTAATAGAGAAAACCATATTCATGGAACAACTGGTTTACACCCTAAAATACATATTGATAGAACCACCTCCATTTCTCACCTCAAATCATGAGATTGTTGCATGATATTTTTGATTAGTGATGTAATACTAAGGTATGAAGAACCACCCACTTGCACTAATTTCTTTGCCTTCTCTCCAAACTCTTTAGCTCTATTTCTTCTTTCTATTCCTTCATCTCCTTCATCCATCAATTTCTCTATTGCGTTTTTAACATGTTCCTTCTTCAGCAAGAAACCTGATTTCTCATCACCAAAGTTGGTAGGTCTGTCGATTCCAAGGCTCACTCCGATTTTCAGTTTTGTACTGCAAGTTTCTCGTTACTAAATTGATCTGCCAACAGTGGCAATGTTAACAATGGTATGCCTGCTGAGATGCCTTCGATTGTCGAATTTCATCCATAATGAGTTAGGAAGCCTCCTACTGCCCTGTGTGACAGAATCAATACTTGGGGAGCCCATCCCTTAACTACAAGTCCTCTTCCTTTCGTTCTTTCCTCGAATCTATCCTCTGCCATCCACTTCTTGACTTCGTTCGATGTTGCGTTATTTCCTCTTAGCACCCAAATGAATGGCTTGTTCGATGCCTCTATGCCCAAACCCAACTCTATCAGCTCTGGACACTTTACAGTACAGATGCTTCCAAGGCACACGTAGGTAACAGAGTTGGTTTCTTGAGAGTCAAGCCACTTTAAACACTGTTTCTCATCGATCAAAGCCTTGTTACCTCTTTCAGCCTTATCCGACTCGTCTTTGTGGCTAAGAGAAAATGGACCTACACACCAAGCTTTCGTTACCTTCCTATACTCCTCGACGAAAGCCGACTCCAGCTCCTCAAAAGTGTTTATGACAATCTCATATGTTGTTTGGCTAGCTTCTACTACTTATTCAAATATTTCTTTCCAGGATTCTTCCCTCCGAAGCGGTAACTGTACTTTGGTAAATTCGACCTTTTCATTTAATCCTGGCAAGGTAAAGTATTCAGAATCAGAGGCTACGGTCTCGAGTATCTTGGAGGAGTGTATTTTGTGCAAGCAAAGAGTACAGAAGCAACAAAATCCACTGAACGATATCCTTGGAACCTTAAACCTGGTAGCAATTTTGTGGGTATAATAGAGGCACGCGTCTGAAATAATGCAATTGGGGCGTGGCGTTAGCCTCTCAAACAACTTCTCCACTGATTCTTCCATATTGTTTGATGCAATGAAGAATTTGCGGTAGTCCTCACCATGTCTACATTCTCAACCCCGTCTGGAGACCCGACTTCATTTCCGGGAAACCAGAGCTGCACTAAACGGATAGGATGCCCCAATTCGATAGCTCGAGCGATCGATTTCTGGACTCTGGCTGCATTATGAGGTGTTGTAACGATAGTAACGATAACGTCATGTTGTGCCAACAGTCTACCAATATCTACCATGGTGAACAAGTGCCCTTGAGCCATGAAAGGGAACAACACAAAGTGAGGCTGTTGGGATATGGAACCCATTGGAATAGAGAGTAAAAGGAACACGAAACTGAATTTTTGCAATAAAAGGGTGCATATGTATGTTATATATAACGAAGTCTGAAGTTCAATTCAGACCAGTATTATGGGGATGGTTGATGCAAGAGCATACATAAGCATTTTGGTTTATTCGCCAAAAAGACGAGGATGTGTTGAACAGCTAGAATTCGGTGAACTGTTTGGTTCAATCAAACTTGCTCTCCACATACTAAAAGTCAGAGGTTGTTTGTTTAGTTCAGAATGATTAAGCGCTAAATGATTCAAATGCTGAATGATTCAGAGGCTCTGAATGGTTTGGCTCTGAATGTGACATGCTGTTTGATAACTGGCTCTGAATGATTCAGAATGTACTTCTGTGCTGAATCATTCAGCACTGTTTTACTGAATCAGTCAGCACTGAATCATTTAGAGGTACGAAACAAACGCGCTGAATGTTGAACGGTTCAGCCTTCAGCGCTGAATGATTCCATTAAGAGGCAAACAAACAACCCAATTATATTGACATTCATAATATATGATGGAAAAATATTCAATTTTATAATAAAATAAGAAAGTTACGAAATCTATTCACTAAAACTAACTTTTAAACATATACTCTTATTATTTCTTATTTATTTTATTCAGTTTCCTCTACTTTTAGTTGTAAAATAAAAAGAACTCAAAAGTGTATTAAAGTACTATAAAAATTCTAATTACAATATATCTTTTATAGAAATTAATTTATTATATTAAACTTCAAATAAGATTAAATATTTTAAACTAATTTTTAATTCAATCATATATCACCATTGATATGTAATTTATTATTCATGAGATTTTTAATGAAAGGTGATTAAAAACATAGTATAAAAAAAATTCACATCAAAGTTGAAATATATAATTATAATAAACTATGAAATATTTAACATCTATTTGTTAACTGAAATTAATTAATTGAAATTATACATTATATTCAGAGTTAGTTGCACCAAGGGTCCTCAAAGTATGATTTTTATTTTAAATTAGTTCCTAAACTTTGTCGACACCCGTTTTCGTCCAG
The DNA here is from genome assembly GCF_006381635.1 of Hibiscus syriacus. NCBI lineage: Eukaryota > Viridiplantae > Streptophyta > Magnoliopsida > Malvales > Malvaceae > Hibiscus > Hibiscus syriacus. Next base: position 36,753 of record NW_024063304.1, on the reverse strand, counting down.
ACCTTTATTATTATTATTATTATTATTATTTTATTTTTATTTTATATTTTAATTTTGGAGACCCAATCGGCCCAGCAGGTTACAAGCCCAACCAGCACCAACACATCCCAAAGCCCATTTACATTATGATGGTACCCTCTCTAGCACACCAATAGCCTTGTCAGCCCCATGCCTTCACGTGAGCAGTGTAGCACCAAATCTGCGACAGCAGCACACCTAGCACGAAAACAGCAAAACAACAATAGAAAGGAGAAAAGAAGTCTCACTATTTTGTAAACGGGAGGGTTCCTTAAAATCCCCTCCCCACCGTTCGTAAGGGGGGGTCTCGGGTCTCCATTTTTTTTTCTCTCTCTCAAAAGAATAGTTGTAAAGGGGCCTCTAGGTACCCATTTTTTTCTCTCTCGAAAATCAGATGTAATAGAGATCTTTCCTCGTTTTTCTGAAACAAAGAAAACCATTGTAAAGAGAAGACCTCTCCCACTTTCGAAACAGAGCAATGGAAGGGCTCTTGCCCAGATTCGAAACAAGAAAATAAAAAAGAGATCCTTCATAGGTATATCGACTATATTTCTCATTTCCAATAGCTTTGGCTGTTTCTTTTTTTTCCTTTTAAAAAAACTGAAAATGGTATAGAGGGTAAGCAATACCATAGTTGAGTTGGGGTTCTCTCGTCGCCGAAGTAGTCAGGCCGTCGGGGCTAGAAGAAACCAAAGGGTCGAGTTTCCTTAGGCCTTTAAATGTCCTTCATGTGAGTTTGGTGATCTCGTTTTGGGGCTAGAGAGGTGATAAGAGCCGATTTAGTTCATTCAGATAGGGTTGTAAAATCGGGTAATCGTTCAGGTTTCAGTCGGATCCTGTTAGGTCAGGTAAAATCGGATATAGGTCAAGTTAGGTAAATTTGACACCAAATCCAGATCGGGTTCAAGTCAGGTCAAATCAGTTCGGGTTATTTTCAGGTCGATTTCATACCAGATCCAGATCGGGTTCAGGTCATGTCATTTTCAGTTCGGATCGATGTCAGTTCAGGTCAAAACAGTTCAGGTCCAAAGCAGATAAAGACCAGATTAATTCAGGTTCGGATGGACTTCAGTCGGATCTCGTTCAGATCGGGTCACATCATTAACAGATAAAATTTAGGTCGGATGTTTACCGGATACATATTTAGTTCATGTCAGGTCGTTTTTATTTTTGGATTAATTATTTTGTCACCTTTCGTGATTGTTGAATTGCAAGTTATAATTGTATATGATTTCGAGTAAATTAAAAGAAAAATAAATATCCATTGATCAATTTTGTAAAAAAATAAATTTAAGGATAAAATTGAAGTAATGTAAAGTTGCAAATAATATTTTAAAATATAAATTAAACAACACATAGGTAAGGGACTAAATCGAAATAAATTTAAAATGTGAGGTTTAAATAAATATAAAAAAGGATTAAATTAAACACATTTAAAAAGTTATGGATCAGTTACAAAAATATAAATAACAACTAACAATGGGCCAAATGAAGATGCAATTATAAATTTAAGGACTAAATTGAAAACATATAAAAGTAAACGACTTAAAATTGAAATAAATTAAAAAATAGAAAAATATTAAATCAAAATAAATGCAAAATATGAAGAAATAATGAAAAATATAGTAAATTACATTCATTTAAAAAAATTGAAAAAAATATAATATATATATATAATATAATTTATATATAACTATATAATTATTATAAGTTATATATAAATTATGTTTATATGAACTATATATAAACTATATATGTAAATTATATATGTATAAACTATAAAAAGTATATAGTTATAAACTATAATTTATATTAATATAGTATATATATATATTCAAAGTGAGTGGTGGAAGAAAACTATTTAAAATAAAGTTTTTTTGTGTGTGAACTTTTATTTTATTTTATTTGGGAATTTAGAGGGAAATTGAGAATTTAGAGGGAATAGAAAAATATGGAGGGAAATTGAGAATTGAGATTTTATTTGGAAATATATTTTGGGATGATGAGGCTAATGCTCCTCCAACAATCATCATTTTTCCACTTGTATTTGATTTTTGATTTCTTTCATTTTAGTCATGGTTTAATTGTAAATATCTTCTTGAATTTTCAATTCGATGCAATTTAATCTTATATACATTCTAATTACTTTTAATTTTCTATATGTATGTCTGTATGTATGTATGTATGTATGTATGTATGTATGTATGTATGTATGTATGTATGTATGTATGTATGTATGTATGTATGTATGTATGTATGTATGTATGTATGTATGTATGTATGTATGTATGTATGTATGTATGTATGTATGTATGTATGTATGTATGTATGTATGTATGTATGTATGTATGTATGTATGTATGTATGTATGTATGTATGTATGTATGTATGTATGTATGTATGTATGTATGTATGTATGTATATATGTATGTATATAAACTATATATGTATAAACTATATAAAATATATAGTTTATAAATTATAATTTATATTAATATAATATATATATGTATGTATAACTAATATAAGTAATCTATAAATTATATATATATATATTTCTCAAGGTCAATTGAGCCGAATAAAAGTTCTACAAAAACAATAAACATACTAAATTAGATATACCAAAAACTACACTGTGAAGATATACCAAAAACAATAATAAACATAAATAGTAGTAGTTTATTCTTCAAACTTAAATATGCAACACTGTGAATTTCGTATTTGTCTTTGTTTTTTGGTTGAAGTAATGCAATTCATTCAAGTTTCAATTTGCAGAAGAAGAATAGTTTTTGAAAATGAAAATCGCAACACGAAAATGAAAATCGCAACGCGAATTCGACTATCGCAACGCGAAACAAAAATCGCGCTGCGATTTGCATTTCGCGTTGCGATTCTCGGTTGATTTAATAAGCAATCTAAGTGAAATGGTTAATCTATTATTGAAATTACCAGTAAACTTATCATCAATTTCAATATGAAAAACCTAATAATAATGCAAAAATTTCAAAAAGAAAATAATTAAAAAAACTAACCCTCGTTGGTTGATTTGGTTGATTTTCCATTTCTGATTGTGAGGGTGGCTCTGAGAGATGGAGATAGACGGATTTTGCCGGAGATGGGGACGGATTTCGTCGGAGATGGGTGAGAGAGTGAGAGATGGAGATGGGACTGAGTTGTGATTTTAGGTTTTAGGTTATGAGTTGCGATTACGGGATATACTGTGGACAGTTCAGTGTTCCAATATATTAATATTCGTGTTTGGAATTTAAAAATAAAATACTTGGCCAGGATACTAATGGCGCTTTGAAAATCGCATTGCGATTATGTATTATCGCGTTGCGAAAGTCAGTATCGCGTTGCGAAAGTAAGTATCTCGTTGCGATTTTTTATTATCGCATTGCGATAGTCAGTATCGCATTGCGATTTTCCCAATTCGCGTTGCGATTTACTTATTCGCATTGCGATTTTCCCAATTCGCGTTGCGATTTACTTATTCGCATTGCGAATTGGGAAAATTACAACGATACTGTAGACCATCATCACGTAATACTAACAAAAATAGTTTAGCAGTATTGGCAGCAACCGAATGAATTACGAGTATGAAAAATCTTAAACTTACCTCGTTGCGTAGAGTATGAACCTCATTCTGCAACGATGCTACCATCTCACGTAGAGCGGCTACCTCACCGCGTAATGTAGACACCTCAACACGCCATGCACCATCGTCTTTGCGTAAAGTACCGACCTCCTCACGCAAGGCATTGACCTCATCACGTAACTCCCCTAACTCATCCCGTTGAGGTGGAGGTGGAAAATAGGGAGATAAACGTCGTGGCATCTTTGCCGGTCGCCTATCTTGCGGTGATGGTGGAGAAGAGGATCGATGATGTGACAAAATAGGTGATGGCTGTCGTTGTGGAGGTGTATAGCCGGGTCGATCAGATGATGGCTCTGGGTGAGGTGATAGCTCTGGGCGAGGTGATGGCTCCCGAAGTGGAGGCTGCTCATCAACCGTTCCATCAAAAAAACGCTTACTAGCTTGCCACCAATCAGTGGCAAGCTCAGCTTCCGTGGGTGCCAGCCTCTGTAGAGGAGTGTTGGCCTCCTAACAATATAAAAGCTCAAACAAAGTTAAACGTGTACTAGTAATAACTTGTTTATAAACATATGGTAGTATTTATGTTAACTTACATTATTTATTGTCGTATACCGTAGTAAATCTTCCCATTGCAAGGTCCGTTTCCTCTTCCAGGAAATAGCCCTGGGAATATCATTTGAAGTTTTTATTGCATATGTCTTCATGGCGGGAAAGGCCTCAAATATCCAAATCTACAAACAATATAATAACAAACATTAGTAATTGTTAAATAATTACTTATAATTTTGGAAACATCATATAAAAATTCTTACCTTAAAGGCCCAAATAAAGCCTGTCAAAATGTATTTGGAACCATCGCCATGCAAACTTTTTCGATCATCCAAGGCAGACGATAACTTATTCCATGTAGCTTTCCATAAATACGAGCCCCACGGAAACAGGTTCCACGCATTTAGGTCTTCTACCAATTTGATTAGATCATTTGGAATAGGTTGTCTGGCCTCTCTGCCTAAAAAGCCGGCATGCAAAAGAATTAGAAGGCATACTCGGACAACGTCGACGTCATCCATCCGAGTAAAACCATCTTTATTATTCAAAAATCTTGTCAGGTCTTCTACTTGTAGACTCGGCCTCTCCAGCTCAAGAAAAACTCGGGATAGCCATGATGGGCGGGTAATGTGTCTAGTGTACCGACCTACATCATCGTGTCCGAAGCGTAGACCGGTGATTAAGCAAAACTCCTCCCGTCCAAAACACGTATACGCCGGTGGAAAATCAAACCATATCTCTTCATCACGACGTTGTATAGTCTCTGGTAGATCGCTAGTCATGGTTTGAAGAAACATGTATGTCAACATCGCATCTCCACCGGGATGTTGTACTTTCAGCCATGGCCCGAAGCATGTATCCTCAAACATTTTTCTTTGTGCAGGTGAAAGCTTCGACGCAATTGTTTTGGCCAGGCTGACTTTATTTCTCAAGGTCAATTGAGCCGAATAAAAGTTCTACAAAAACAATAAACATACTAAATTAGATATACCAAAAACTACACTGTGAAGATATACCAAAAACAATAATAAACATAAATAGTAGTAGTTTATTCTTCAAACTTAAATATGCAACACTGTGAATTTCGTATTTGTCTTTGTTTTTTGGTTGAAGTAATGCAATTCATTCAAGTTTCAATTTGCAGAAGAAGAATAGTTTTTGAAAATGAAAATCGCAACACGAAAATGAAAATCGCAACGCGAATTCGACTATCGCAACGCGAAACAAAAATCGCGCTGCGATTTGCATTTCGCGTTGCGATTCTCGGTTGATTTAATAAGCAATCTAAGTGAAATGGTTAATCTATTATTGAAATTACCAGTAAACTTATCATCAATTTCAATATGAAAAACCTAATAATAATGCAAAAATTTCAAAAAGAAAATAATTAAAAAAACTAACCCTCGTTGGTTGATTTGGTTGATTTTCCATTTCTGATTGTGAGGGTGGCTCTGAGAGATGGAGATAGACGGATTTCGCCAGAGATGGGGACGGATTTCGTCGGAGATGGGTGAGAGAGTGAGAGATGGAGATGGGACTGAGTTGTGATTTTAGGTTTTAGGTTATGAGTTGCGATTACGGGATATACTGTGGACAGTTCAGTGTTCCAATATTAATATTCGTGTTTGGAATTTAAAATAAAATACTTGGCCAGGATACTAATGGCGCTTTGAAAATCGCATTGCGATTATGTATTATCGCGTTGCGAAAGTCAATATCGCGTTGCGAAAGTAAGTATCTCGTTGCGATTTTTTATTATCGCATTGCGATAGTCAGTATCGCATTGCGATTTTCCCAATTCGCGTTGCGATTTACTTATTCGCATTGCGAATTGGGAAAATCGCAACGATACTGTAGACCATCGCAACGCGATTTTCAACTATCGCATTGCGAAAATGCAACGTGAATTTGCGATAATGGAGATCGCGTTGCGAATTAGCGATCGCATTGCGATTTTGTTGGTCATTTTGGCAAATCCGGAAAAAGTTGGTTAAAATCGTATATTATATGGGATTTTTGGTCACTGAGGTTATTTTCTCTTATAAAAAAACCTTAAACCCTAAATCATGAACTCTAAACCTTTATCCCTAAACCCTAAACTATATATGTAACTTATAGTACATGTATATATAAACCATGTATAGTATATATATAAATATATAAACTATATAAAGTAAATTACTTATATAGTTTATAGAAATACTATGAATAAACTATATAAAGTAATAAAGTATATAGTTTTATAGAAATCCTAAACCCTAAACCTTAAATCATAAATCATAAACCCTAAACTATAGTTTATATATGTAACCTTAAGTATATAGTTTATAATTTATAATTTATATTAATATAGTATATATATTTATGTATAACTAATATAAGTAATATATATATATATATATTACTTATATAAATACTATGCATAAACTATATAAAGTAATAAAATATATAGTTTATAAAAAACCTAAACTCTAAACATAAACTATTAACCCTAAATCATAAAATGTTAACCCTAAATCATAAACACTATGCATAAACAATAGTTAATATATGTAACCTATAGTATATATGTATATATGTAAACTATATATGTAACTTATAGTACATGTATGTATAAACTTATAGTATATGTATAAATGTAAACTATATATGTAACTTATAGTACATGTATGTATATTAGTGTACTATATAGTTTATACTTTATAACATATAGTATATAATTTATAAATTATAGTTATCTTAATGTACTATATAGTTTATATTAATGTTAATTATCTTAACTATAATTTATTTGAATATAGTATAATGTTTATAAACTATACTATATTAATAGTAATTATATTAACTATAGTTTATAAACTATACTATATAATTTATAACATATAGTTTATATTAATATTAATTTTATATATTATATTTTATATTAATTTTAATTACAAATTATAAACTATATTATATTAATATAATTTAATATTAAAATTAATTATATTAATATTAATTATAATATATAATTATTTTAATATTAATTATAAGTAGTTTATTAATATAAATTTATAGAGATAAAACTAAAAACAGGCGCCAAAATAACCATTTTCTCCCTCTCTTCCCGGCCAAACCCTCCCTCCTTTATTTTCGATCTCTCTTCTTCCCCGCTCAACATCCAAAATCTTATTTAGTTTTTCCCTTACTTTTCTCCCTCTCTTCCCGGCCAAATCCTCCCTCTATTTTCTCCCTCTCATTTTCCTTATATATTTGTTTAATTTGGGTTTAGTTTTCCTCTTAGTTCATCGATCTGTGAAGTTCTAAGATGATACTCGTTTGGTTGTGGAGTACCATGGACATCATTATGGATGGTCCCCGAGGTTTGGCTCTCTTTTCTTTCCTTTCAGAAGTGATAATCCGTTATAACTATTTGATTTGTGTAGAATATCAATTTCTTCTGTATTAGAGATACTGCTCGGGCAGGGAACCCTTCTTTTATCTTATAGTGAACCTTCTTTTATCTTTTAGGTCACCAGCAAACTAGCAAAGTAGTATTTGGTAAAGCAATTTCTTCTTATGAAACGCTCTTATACTGGGTGCTCGTTGATCCTTCGCAAAAACATGGCTTTTGCAGGTAAAGAATAAGAAACCCTTTTCTTTTTGTTGTTTTCCAATAATGAGAAAATGGTTGCTGAAGTTTTATGCCTTGTTTTTGTTTTGGTAGTCGGGCGGATTTTAGTAAGGAACCAGCTTTTAGCTGGATGAATACATTGTCTGAAGAAGTAAAGGGGGCGATTAAACGCACGAGAATCATGTTTTGTAATGGGTATGGCTTTGATGACTTATCCCCTGATGTTATAGTCTCAGCCGTGGAGAATGTTGTTGAAGTCGGTACATCGGTGTTCTTTGATCCCGGGCCACGAAGGAAGAGTCTTTTAAGTGGAACCGCGGAAGAGCAAAAAGAACTTAGGCATTTATTGAGGATGAGTGATGTCCTCATTCTAACAGCTGATGAGGTTCTTTTCACAGAATCAATGGACATGTTTTATTCAATTTTGTTATATGCTTGTATTGTGCTTCTATATCTGTTTTCAATGCTTTCATATCCCATTTTGATGTCACATTGTAATCATTTTGACTTTCAGAAGTTGCTTCGCCGGATCTTTTTTAAAGTGTCGGTTATTGATCCTGATGGTACATTCTCCTATTAGACCTATTTTAATTCGAACCTGAATTATCACAAGTTTTGTCTAATCGCTGTGAATGATTGTTACTTTATCGATTAGTTCTTTAGCTGAACCTTCAATCTAAGAAATATTTATCGTCTATCTAAGATGAAAATAATGAAGTCTATACTTCATTCGTTATGACAGATTATAAACACGAGTGTTCTTCATTCCTTGATAAATATTAGATATGCCTGCAACTATGGAGGTTTTTATTCCAGTAGGAAGTATTTGGTCTTTTATGGTATTTGATGTGAAACTTAATATGTCTTCCTATCTGATGATAGATTTTTTTGGTTTTTTACCTTATTACTTGCATTCGTGAACTTCTAGGTTGAATCTTTAACCGGCATAGCTAACCCGATTCTAGAAGGGCAGGAGTTATTGAAGAAAGGAAACCGTGCTAAATGGGTGGTTGTGAAGATGGGCTCTAAGGGTTCGATTCTGATAACCAAGTCAGATATTACTTGTGCGCCTGCATTTAAGGTGAGTTATAGTTTCGTTGTATATCCGAAAACATAGAAGGTCATAGTTAGAATATGAATGCTTTTCATGGAAATTCCTCGGTTAAGTTTAGATTTGCTTTAAGCTTAGATGCTTCTTTTTGTAGATTGAAAATGTATTTTAAAGCTATTGGTCATGGATTCTTTCATATGCTTGATTAGGTTAAAATCATAGACACTGTTGGGTACGGAGATAGTTTTGTTGCTGCTATTGCATTCGACTTTATACATGACATTCCGTTGGTTATTACATTAGCATTCGCGAATGTCGTGGGTGTAGCTACCGTCGTGGGTTGTGGTGCTGGTTGGAACGTAGCGACGTTGAAGAAAGTGGTGGAACTGATAGAAACACCCGACCTCAATGAGGACGATAAGTTCTGGAACGAGCTATTAGGTGATCATCTCAACTAGTAGGAGGTCGCGTTTCTATCGAAAACAGTCTTAAACGGAAGCAATGACAGGGTGAAGCATGTTATATTGCAAAACGTGGTTTCGAAACTGCTGCCTAAGCTTACAACTAATCAATTGGAGGGAACACTGTCATCTTGATGGGATTGCAAAAGATTTATGAATATTTTAACTTGGTTAATATAATTTAATAAAATCAAGTTTAATAAGATAATATTTAAATTTAATTTAGTGATTTTAAATGAAATTTATAATATAAGAAATATAAAGAAATTTATGAATTGGAATTAACATAAAAATCAAATTTATAATATACAAATTATAATTAATATAAAACTAAATTTCAAAAAAGTAATCATATTAATTTAATTATCATAATAATTTATGATAAAATTTCAAAAAAATAATCATATTAATTTAATTATCATAATAATTTAATTATCATAAGTTTATTATAAATTTAAAATAACATAATTATATTAATTGTAACTTCACTTATAAGTCAGGATAATATTAGATCACTTTAACATGTCAGATCATTTACAGGTTGAGTCAATTACAGGTCAGGTTCATAACAGGTCAGGTTGAAAACAGGTTGGGTAATACCAGTTATTTACCAGGTCAATATCGGGTTCGGGTTCATATCAGTTGGATGCAGTTCGGGTTCGGGTATCATATTTTCGGTTAAATTCGGGTTCAGGTCGTTCTCAGGTCGGATGCAGGTCGGGTTCAGATCCACAATTTCCAAGTCCAACTCGGGTTCAGGTCAACACCAGTTTCGACTCAAGTCGGTTTCGGATAGTCACAGCGCAAGTCAAAAACAGTTTTAACTCGAGTCGGTTTCAGTCAGTTTTACAGGTCGGGTCAGTTTTTTGCACCCTTACATTCGGATAGTGTCGCCATTTGATTCCATGCATTGAATTGATTGTGTTGATCATTTTTATGTAGACAAAATTATGTGCATTGTTCTCAGTTTATTTAGAGCAAAAGGATGGCAAATCATTGTTAAAGGAAATTTTGGTAAACTTTTATTATTTATCATTTATGATATGTATGTTTGTATTATGAGTGCATTACATTCTTTGACGTATTGTTGTATAAAATGTATTCCAGACTATATCAAACCTATGATACAATATGATAAACATCGAGCCAAAAGCTCAGACATTGTATTACGGTGAGTTAATGAATTTTCACAAGAGTTGACAACATTGTAAGTTATCACATTGTGGCTATATATTGCTCATAGTTATCTTATCGAATTTTGGATGGATACAGTTGACATATCATAGAGTTCATAATGTTTATACGAGTATTGTATAGACTCCAGTCTTGGTAGGATTGTAAGAATGTTAATCAGAGGCGAATCTTTGTGGAGAAGCCTCAACCCCTGTAAAAAGTTTATATATTCGATAGATTTTGGTCTAATAGTATTTTAGTTCATATAAAAATAAACATTCAAATTTTAAAAAATTCAGATTTTGTATAGACCCACCACTTCCAAGGACGCATTAACGGGAAAGCAATCCAAGACCCACACTAATTCTACTACCATTTAAATATCTCGAGGTATAGGAGAAATGAATCTGAGAGATTACCCGGGATTGCTGGTCCACCGAGTCTAGAACGCTCCACCACTTCCAAGGTCGCATTAACGGGAAAGCAATCCAGGTTAGAACAACTTGACAGTCCGATTCTATCACTAAGGGAGTTTTTCCGACCCATTCCGCTTCGATAAAAAACTGCAAGAGCAGTTTCGATTGCTCTAATTTCTGCAAACTCGAGATCAGCTCCCTCCACTGGACCCGAAAACATGGCTCTCACCTCGCCCACCTCCGTTCTCAGAACCCCGTCACAACCTGTCGCACCTTGGTTAGTATCCCCGTCCACATTAATAGACCCTGACTCAGGTGGATGCCAGATCGTACTCTCTTTGACACTGTTAGGCTATGAGATGCATTTCCTCGGCAACACCACCAATTCTCATCTGAAATTAAATCTACTTCGCTGGCCGATTTTAACCAAATCCTCATCTTCACATAAAAAATCAAGTCTTTTAATTTGATCGTTTTCGATTCAAAAAACCTTTTCAGTTTGAGCTAGCCATAGACTCCATAGTGTGGCCGTAATATAAATGAACCATATCGATTTGTTGTACCCGACCACTTCACATTGAAGCACTTACAAAAAAAATCTGAACAATTTTCATTCCTTATTCTCCCAGGTATAGACCACCATTTGTAGAAATCCAACCAAAGCATTCGAACAAACCAGCAATCCAAGAACAGGTGATACATACTTTCAATTCCCGTGTTGCACCAGGGGCACTCAAGAGCATCTTTCACTGCTTGAATTCCTCTCAAGGCAAGGAAGTCCTTTGTGGGGAGCCTTTTAATTTCCAAAAACCATAAATAAGTTTTCACTTTTGGTTGTACTTTTAAACTCCAAATCTTGTCAAAGTCAAACAGATCTTGATTTAGATCTGTCTCGACTAATAGCTCCGATAATCTTTTAACCGTGAAGCGTCCAGTTGCATTATGGATCCAAATCAGTCCGACGTGAGTTGTCGTGCTTATCGTTCCTTTCTCTATTAGCAGCTTCAACTCTTCAAGGTTTGCTTCCTCTCGTGGAAGGAGTTTTCTCGAAAGTAAAGATTGCCAATTTAAAGTTTGAAGGCTCAAATCCCACAGTTGAGGTTATTACTTCACCTTTTCTTAGCCAAAGTCTATAAAGGCGAGGATACATAGCCGAAAGGGGAGCCTCATTACACCAGCAGTCTTCCCAAAACATAATCGATCTCCCATTCCCTAGCTTCCCACGAAATGCTTCTTTGTTCATCCATTCATTCACCTCCCTTGCTTGGAGGTTCCTAATTATGTTTTTCCAAATTATCGATATTTTTCCATCACCCTCGATTTTAACCCCCGTAAGCTCATTATCGCCATACTTAGTGCTAATTACCCTTCTCCATAGGGCATTCTTTTCCAGCCAGAATCTCCAATCCCATTTTGCAAGAAGCCTCTATTTTTTAGCTTGATATTGGTTACTCCTGCTTCGCCTTTTTTCTTCGGACTGCATAGTTTACCCCAATTTACTTTCACAAGTTTCCTCGCTCCATTCTGATAGCCCCAAATGAAATATCTTCTTAACTTATCAATCTTTAATAATACCGACTTGGGCACTTCAAAAAGGGATAGGTAATAGAAGGGTAGAGCTGCCAATACAGCGTTAGCTAACGTGATCCTCCCTGCAAAGGATAAAAAATGACTCTTTCAACCTAACAGCTTTTGATGGTACCGTTCTATCACCGGATCCCATGTAGAAACCTTCCTTGGATTTGCTCCTAGAGGAAACCCCATATAATTAAAAGGGAGTTACAATTTTTGGCAACCGCAACGCTGAATAAGGGAATCCACTTCGTTTTCATTCATATTAATACCGAGCAAACTTGATTTCTTAAAATTTATTCTTAATTCCTAGCAAACTTTGAAGCTTCTCAATATTCGATTCACATTCTGCAAGTTACGCTCACTTGGCCTAACAAATAGGATGGTATCGTCCGAAAATTGTAGATGGGAAAATGATATCCCTGGGACTATGCTATTTATGCCTTCAAATTTTCCTGTGACACAGCCTTCTCGAGCAGATTGTGTAATGCCTCCGTGACAAGGGCGAATAGAAAGGGGGAAATTGGGTCCCCTGTCTTAATCCCTTCTTCATGTAAAATTCTTTTGCTGGAGACTAGTTCAGCAAGATCGAGACTCTGGCAGTGGAAACGCATTGTAACATCCACCCTCTCCATTTGGCTCTAAAACCTATCTTTTCGAGTATCATTAACAGGAAGTCCCAACATACGCAATTGTACACTTTAGAAAATTCCAGTTTCAAGATGATGTCCCCTCTTGAGTTGTGTTCTTGCTAAAGTGGATGTATTATTTCGTTTGCAATCAACACGCCATCGAATATCTACCTTACCGAAATAAACACACACAGCGTGTCACTCACCAGTACATTCATTACCTCTTTCAGTCTTTTGGATGGCACCTTAGAGAGGATTTTGTAGACAGAAATTATCAAACTGATTGGCCTGAAGTCCGATAGGTTGCTCGAGTTCCTTGATTTAGGAATAAGGGCTATGAATGAGGAATCGATGTTGCTTTTAATCTGACCGTTGCAAAAGAAATCCTCAAATACACATATCGCAGCTTATATACTTTTCCAGAAAAAGCCATGTTAAAACCATCTGAGCCTGAGGCCTTCGAGTCATCGCAGCTCCAAACCACCTCCTTTATCTCCTCTTAAACGGCTGTTTGAAGTTTAGATCCCACTGTGTATTCTAGCTTTTCGGTTTGCAACTAAAATGGTTTTCGAAGTGCCTAAGAACATTTTCTTTCAACTCACTGGAATATCAGTGTTAAGTGTATAAAAGTACCATATTTTCTACCTCTTACCCATAATTATTGTTAGATCTAAGCTCATTTTAGTTGCATTATTAGTAACCCATGCATGATTTCATAATTTTTTCACCGTTAAGTTGGATATTACATTTTGGTTGGTTTTTGTGGAAAAGTAGTCGTTGGTATGTGTAAATTTGTGCATAATAGGAATTGTCTTGGCAAGCTGGAAATTGTCGTGGCAATTAAACCTGATTTTTGAAGGGGTCCACCTCATTCAAGAATATCACAACAAAAAGAGGATGAGTCCTAAAAATTTGGATTTCCACGCTAAATTTAAAGAAGAGAAGAAGTCTAAATTGCAAGGAAGCTTGAGGATAAAAATAAAAGAAGATTAAAACCTCTTTTATTCCAATTAAAATTCATCCTCATCAACAACCAATTTAACCTAATCCTCTCCTATAAATAAGAAATGAATCACAATCTACAAAGGGTGGATGACTTGAGAGAGAAAGTTTGAGCGTCTTCTTCTTCTTTGTTTCTTTTTTATTCATGTTGGGAAAATTTTATTTTGTATTTCTTTTGCACGTAGCCATGAACTAAACTAAATTGGCTTGGGTTATTAGGTTTTTATGGTTGTGAAAATGGTTGGATTTGTTTAAGTTCTTGATTGTAGTTTAAGTTAAAAGTTTGTTCATTCTTGGTTCTTTAATTAATTTCGAGTGAATTGAGAGATGATCTTGAAATTTATCCATTTATCTAATATCAGGAGACTTAGATTCAAGAAATGAATGAGCATGATCTTCATTCAAAAGAAACGTTGGTGAAGGTTAATCCATCTTAGGGATAAGATTCGAATTTCCATGACTAAAAGGAGTGCAAGATTGTTTTTTGTTCACCCGTGGTTAACGCAAGGATGTATCACCAAGGCATGTAAAAGTGACCAATTATTTGAGCTAGGGATAATAAGAAGACATTGAAAAATGCTTCGCCGAGTTTTGAAGGGAGGAACCCAGTTACTAATGCAATTGAATCAAGTTCAGTTGTCAAGGTAATCGAGTTGCCTCACCAATCAATTACCCAAACTATCCAAATGGTCATCACACCGCAACTCACGATAACTCGGCATGCTCTCTTATTCTATTACAATCTACTTTAATTTACTTTCTCATTTACTTTATTTGTTAACTCAACTCCTACAATCACCAATTTATTTCTCTTTACAGTGGAAGAAGTTAGAACACATAGTTTCACCAATCCCCATAGAGACAATATCTATTATATACTATAACTTGTGACGTGTATACTTGCACCAATTGTGAAGCACTTAAATCACGCAATAAGTTATTGGAGTCATTGTCGGGGATTGGCAATAGCAACTTTTTTTTCAGATTCAAGGAACTTACAATTTTTGGTTTTGTATCTGTGTATGAACAAGACAAGACCAACATCACCAGAATACCCATTTGAACCAAAATAGTGTGACTTTTTTGTAGAAAAAGATGCGAACAACGAGCAGTGATGGAGAATGATCCAACAAACAATTCAAATGTTGTTGGTGATCAGATAGTTGAAGTGAGAGGAGGAGCTTTAGTCGAGCGACCTGCTTAAGCTTGAAATAGACCCATTTGAAACTATTTAGAGGAAGATCTCAACAGTCTCAATCCAGTTCTCACATCTGAAGTAAAAGTTGCCTATTTCGAATTAAAACCAATGATGTTCAATATGATTAACACAATTTGTTAGTTTGGAGGATCAACAAAAGAAGATAACTGACAACATCTCAAATCATTCTTGTAAATTTCCAATTCATTCAAGAAACAAGAAGTCCTTGAGGATGTCCTAAGGCTAAAATCATTCCCCTATTCATTAAGGGATAGGACGAAATCGTGGTTAAATAGTATCCCATATAGATCTCTTGAATCTTGGACGGATTGATGTTGTGATTTCCTTGCTAGATTTAGTTCTACAACTATAAGAGATACAAGGAGCTTTTACGCAAATATGTCATGCACGGATTCCCAGTATGGACGCAACTGACTATGTTCTACAACTTAGTGAATACACCAAAAATGATAATGCTAGATGCTTAAGAAAATGAAATACTCCTTGACAAGTCACCGGATGAAGCAATGGAGATCCTGAACTATCTTTCCAAGAATGATTATCAGTTTCCGTCTACTAGAAGAGGAAGAGTCAGAAGTAATGCCACGGTAAACGAGTTTGATTCATCATACACTATTTTCGCACAATTGGCTACCTTAACCAACTTACTTAAGAATATGCAGTGACCTAGCAATCCACAAGAGATCAAGGTAGTAAATTCATTTTGTGATTTATATAACGGTAACCATGATTCTTTTGAGTATCCACAGATCCCAGAATCTAACTTCTATGTTGGAGACTATAATTAGAACAACAATGTGATGTCCAACACATATACTCCAGCTTGGAGGAAGCACCCTAATTTCTTATGGAGCAACCCAAACAATGCCCTCAATCAGAACAATTAGAATATACAAGCATCGGGATTCCAGCATAATATGTCATAGCAACAATCAACACCATCTAGTTCTATGGAAAATTCTCTCCATTCTTTTATGTTAAAAACTAAAACTTACATGGTTCATAATAGTAATTTCATGAAAAGGACTGAGATGAGACTGTAGAAGCAAGAGGCATTTTTGAAAACCTTGGAGACATAGGTCATACAACTTGCTCAGATTTTGAATACAAGAATTCTAAGCGGGTTACCCTTCGATAATGAGGTCGCAAAGGGATTAGGCCATGAGCAGTATAAGGTAATCACCACTCAGAGTGGAAGAAAGCTAATTAAAACCTCTACACAGCCCACGAGGAGAACTCAACCAGTAAAATAAACCCTTATCTAGAAAAATGCATCCAACAACAATGTCCCAATCGATTGAGAATGTCCTAAGGCTAAAATTATTCCCCTATTCACTAAGGGATAGGGCGAAATCGTGGTTAAATAGTATCCCATATAGATCTCTTGAATCTTGGACGGATTGATGTTTTGATTTCCTTGCTAGATTTAGTTCTACAACTATGAGAGATACAAGGAGCTTTTACGCAAATATGTCATGCACGGATTCCCAGTATGGACGCAACTGACTATGTTCTACAACTTAGTGAATACGCTAACAATGATAATGCTAGATGCTTAAGAAAATGAAATACTCCTCGACAAGTCACCGGATAAAGTAATAGAGATCTTAAACTATCTTTCCAAGAATGATTATCAGTTTTCGGCTACTAGAAGAGAAAGAGTCAGAAGTAATGCCACGGTAAACGAGTTTGATTTATCATACACTATTTTCGCACAGTTGGCTTCCTTAACCAACTTAGTTAAGAATATGCAGTGACCTAGCAATCCACAAGAGATCAAGGTAGTAAATTCATTTTGTGATTTATATAACGGTAACCATGATTCTTTTGAGTATCCACAGATCACAGAATCTAACTTCTATGTTGGAGACTATAATTAGAACAACAATGTGATGTCCAACACATATACTCCAGCTTGGAGGAAGCACCCTAATTTCTCATGGAGCAACCCATACAATGCCCTCAATCAGAACAATTAGAATATACAAGCATCGTGATTCCATCATAATATGTCATAGCAACAATCAACACCATCTAGTTCTATGGAAAATTCTCTCCATTCTTTTATGTTAAAAACTAAAACTTAGATGGTTCATAATAGTAATTTCATGAAAAGGACTGAGATGAGACTACAGAAGCAAGAGGCATTTTTGAAAACCTTGGAGACATAGGTCATACAACTTGCTCAGATTTTGAATACAAGAATTCTAAGCGGGTGACCCTTCGATAATGAGGTCGCAAAGGGATTAGGCCACGAGCAGTATATGGTAATCACCACTCAGAGTGGAAGAAAGCTAATTAAAACCTCTACACAGCCCACGAGGACAATTCAACCAGCAAAATAAACCCATATCTAGAAAAATGCATCCAACAACAATGTCCCAATCGATATTGATGAATTAGCGATTACCTGGGCAAGTCAACATGCCTCAGCAATTTCAAATTCTGCTGCAAGTTCATTGATCAAATTCCAAATAGATGGGAAATGTGAGGATATCAAAATTTCACCACTATTCCCTCAGAGGAAGAAAAGACAAAAAGAAGAATACCAATTCAAGAAATTCTTGGACATCTTGAAGTAAGTCCTTATCAACTTGCCACTGGTTAAGGCTATCGAGAAAATGTCAAACTACGCTAAGTTTCTCAAAGACATTATCTCTAAAAGAACAAGGCTAGAAGAGTTTAAAATAGTTGTTGTGAAGAATAGACGCATGGCGATGTTGAACAACCAAATGCCACCCAAATTAAAAGATCTTGGAAATTTCACAATACCATGTGCAATTGGTAATCACTATATCGGGAAGGCGTTCTATGATCTTGGAGCAAGTATAAATCTTATGCCTAAATCTATTTTTTTGAAGATTGGGCATCGGGAAGGCAAGAGACCTACGACAATTATGCTACAACTTGCAGACAAATTCTATGTGCAACCAGAGGGAAAATTGAAGATATACTGATAAGAGTTGATAAATTTATTTTTTTTCTCTGACTTCATTATTCTAGATTGTGTAGTAGACAAGTTAGCACCTATTATCCTTGGAATACCATTCCTAGCGATGAGAAGAACCTTAATTGATTTCGAACGGGGAGAACTCACTATGAGATTGAATAACCAGTAAGTCAAACTGAATATTTTCCAACCTTAAAGCATGCCAACGATACCAAAAGAATGTCAAGTCATTCACGCTACCACCGAATTTAATTTCAAAGTAGAGAAAAATTGCCGCAACAATTCTATTCTCGAATCAAAAGAAATTAAAGAATCGGACGATGGAGAAAAAGATGAATAAAATGGGATAGTAAATCGACCAGGGTAATTAGAACTTCTCTTCAATCATCGGTCAAATTTTTTTAGATAGTTTGGACCATTTGAGGTGGTGAAACCTTTATCCCATGGTGCCGTAATGATTAGGTCCACCATTGATGGACATGGGTTTAAAATTAATGAACAATGATTAAAACACTACACCGACACCATATTGAGAGTGAAAATGTAGTGGTTACCTTAGGAGAAGAATGAATATGCTCTCCTTATATATTTTTATTTGTTTTAATTTTTGGATTTTTTTCTTTATTCGGATTTTTATTTCTTTAGTTTCATTTTCATTTTTTTCTTTATTTTAGTCTTTTAGTTTTTCTCTTTATTTGATATTTTTTTATTTTGCTTGAATTTTTGGATACGAGTTCAAGAAGAGGAAGAGTTGGATCAAAAGATGAAGTTTACCTCTGAAGAGACTAATGGGTTGATTTTGAGGGTTTGCCCTATTTAGTTTCATTCCACATTTACTCTATTACCTTCCCATACACTATTGTTTGAAGCCTTTATTTTTTTTCATCTTCTTTGAACTCTAAGTTTTCCTTTAATTTCCATTGTTTTCTTTTCACTTTACAACAGCACAAGGACCCATGGGCACAAAATTTAAAAGCATGACTCACCCGAGCGATGAGGTTGATGACATAAGGATTTCGAGCGCACCACCACCAACACACTCCAAACCACTACGATCCAACAAGCGAAATCAATCAAATGACTTAAAGGACACTCATCAATCAAGGTGACGACCTTTTTGACTAACATATTCGTTTTGCATGCATTGAGGACAATGCTTCTCTCGAGTTTGGGGGTTGTTTTATAATTAGTTGCATTCATTTAGTCATCTAATATAATTTCATATAACAGCATATATTACTCCTCTTGAGTTTGGGGTGTTGTTTTATAATTAGTTGCATTCATATAGTCATCCAATATAATTGCATATAGTTGCATATATTACTTACCATTACTTTTACTGGATTAAACTGCTAGACTTTTTGAATATCCAATGATGAATTTTGCCACTGCACTTAATTGATAGAACCTATTGTTTTAGGTTTTGCACGTACATTGCTTGGGATTTTTCTACGATGCTAAATATAATTTGACATGGTTGTGACTTGTTGATTAGGGAGACTTAGTGATCTTAGGTTACTTATAAATTGGATAAATTAAAAAGAAATTTAAGAAAATAATTCCTTGCTAGAGGTGCCCGAAATCAGCTCTAGTTGTTATACATTAAAGAAATGCTAGAGGTGCCCGAAAATGACTCTAGTTGTTACACATTCAAGAATAGCTAGAGGTGCCTGAAACAGGCTCTAGTCGACTAAATCTTTGCTAGAGGTTCCCAAAATTGGCTATAGTCGACTAAAGCTTTGCTAGAGGTGCCCAAAATTGGCTCTAGTAAATAATGATAATAATAAACGCCTCGTAAATTAATTTGATAAAGCATGTTATTCACATGGAATCTAATTAGTTGACTTGTAGACAAATACACACACACACACACATTATCACG
Source organism: Hibiscus syriacus (assembly GCF_006381635.1). Lineage (NCBI taxonomy): Eukaryota > Viridiplantae > Streptophyta > Magnoliopsida > Malvales > Malvaceae > Hibiscus > Hibiscus syriacus. Next base: position 16,617 of record NW_024063304.1, on the reverse strand, counting down.
AGCATGATAGTTTTATTCCGAGTAATTTCTGTGCTATCCGAAAAATCAAAAGGTCATCATACTTTGTGCCATGATTCTAAGGATTGAATTCAAGAACAAAGCATGTTGTTGATAGTTGAGGTCTTGGCATGTAATTGCTAGTTTTGCATTGCTTGAGGACAAGCAATAATTCAAGTTTGGGGGTGTGTTAAGTGTATAGAAGTACTATATTTTCTACCATTTACCCAATATTATTGTTAGATCTAATCTCATTTTAGTTGCATTATTAGTAATCCATGCATAATTTCATAATTTTCTTTACCTTTAAGTTTGATATTACATTTTGGTTGGTTTTTGTGGTAAAGTTGTTGATGGTATGTGTAAATTTGTGCATATTAGGAATTGCCTTGGCAAACAGGAAATTATCGTGGAAATTGAATCTAATTTTTGAAAGGGTCCACCTCATTCAAGAATATCACAACAAAAAGAGGATGAGCCCTAAAAATTTAGATTTTCACGCTGAATTTAAAGAGAAGTAGAAGTCTAAATTACAAAGAAGTTTGAGGATAAAGATAAAATAGAATTAATATATATATTTTATTCCAATTACAATTCATCATCAACAACAACCAATTTAACCTAATCCTCTCCTATAAATAAGAAAAGAATCACAATCTGCAAAGGGTGGTAGACTAGAGATAGAAAGGCTGAGCGTATTCTTCTTCTTTGTTTCTTCTTGATTCATATTGGGAATTTTTTATTTTGTATTTCTTTTGCACCCATCCATGAACGAAACTAAATCAGATTGGGTTATTGAGTTTTTATGGTTGTGAAAACATTTGGATTTGATTAAGTTCTTGATTGTAGTTTAAGTTCAAAGTTTGTTTATTCTTGGTTCTTTAATTGGTTTCAAGTGAATTGGGAGAGAATCTTGAAATTTATCCATTTATTTAATATCGGGAGAGTTATATTCAAGAAATGAATGAGCATGATCTTTATTCAAAACAAACTTTGGTTAAGGTTAATATAACTTAGGGATAAGATTTGAATTTCAACGACTAAAAGGAGTGCAAGATCGGTTGTCGTTCACCCATGGTTAACGCAAGGATGTATCACCAAGGAATGCACCAGTGACCAGTTCATTGAGTTAGGGATAACTAAATGACATTGAAGAACGCTTCTCCAAGATTTGAAGGGAGGAACCTAGTTGCTAAGGCAATTGAATCAAGTTCAGTTGTCAAGGCGATCGAGTTGCCTCGATAATCAATTACCCAGACTATCCAAGCGGTCATCACACTGCAACTAATGATAACTTGGCCTACTCTTATTTGATTACAATCTACTTTAATTTACTTGCTCATTTACTTTATTTGTTAGCTCAACTCCTACAATCACCAATTTATTTCTCTTTACAGTGCAAAAAGTTAGAATACAGAGTTTCACCAATCCCTATAGAGATGATATCTATTATATACTATAACTTGCGATGTGAATACTTGCACCAATTGTGAAGCACATAAATCATGAAACAATCAGCACCTTGAACTCCAAGATTTGCCCCATGAATTAATCATTTCTTTGCCCTTCACCACTCGGTGGAAGAACGTTGTATTCTTGTCTCTGTCCTTTAACAACTAGATATGCCTTTTTTCCTCCATAGATCATCTTGGGCCTTTAGTGTGTCCCATAATTGTATTTTACTATTTTTTAAGTCTTCCAACCTTAATGGGTCCCTTACTATCATCTCACATTGATCTTCCAGATCATTGATTGGCTTGATTAGGTCGTCTTCTCTCTTATTATAATCTTTGCATGCTTATTTGTTCCATTTTTCAACTATGCTTTTAATTTCTTTAGTTTTGCTGGTAGGCTCCTCCCATTATACCTTGGATTAGACATCACTACTTGCACTAAATAATGACAGTCCTTCTTTGCTAACCAGGCATTGATGAATTTAAAGGGTCATGGTCCCTAATATGTCATTGCATTAGACAACATAATAAGTATATGATCTGAAATAGATCGCATGAACCCTCTAGCAATTATATCTATACAGGTGTTAAACCAAGCTTCAACAACAAAAAATCTATCTAATATGCTTATTTTGTTTAGGGGGTCAATCCATGTATATCTTTTACCAATTAGCGGGATATCTATTAAGTTGCAGCTATCAATAAGCATACTAAATTCAAACATACATGCCCCCACTTTTCTACAACCACTCTTCTCTTTGAAGACTCTTATTGTGTTGAAGTCCCCTGCCACTGCCATATTTGGTTCCAATTATTTTTTTAGCAGCGTTAACTTCTTCCATAACATTGATTGTTGTTACAAGTCACTTGGTGCATAAAAAAATATACAAACTATATCAATATCACCCTCAACTTATCTGTCAATGAGAAAAATAAACCTGGGATTTAAATGCCAATTTTCCTTTATGAATTTCTTCTTGTCCCAAATCGAGATTAAGCCTCCTGATCTTCCTAAAGCACTTGAAACTGAGAACTCAAAATCATCATCATATCATAGTCTATTAACCATACAGTCATCTATCTTTTCCAACCTCGTTTCTTGTAAAAATAATAATTCCACCATTTGTTTTCTAATGAAATATATCATACCTCAATTTTTATTGCTCAATTTAATTTAATTTTAATTGAATAGTATTATGGACCAAACTGCTAAATTTGGAAAATTTTGGGGTCATTTTATGAACTTTATGTTTGATTGGGGACTTGGAACATGATTATTCCATTGATCTTTGGCTAAAAAAAGAAAAAAAAGAGGGGTGTTCTCATTTATGGAATAAAAAACCCCAAAATTAAAATTCCAAAGAATTCTTTCAGACCCAACCTGCTACCCACATCACTCCGTTCATCGGCCTATAACTAGAAGTGGTATTCATCGTCGTTACCAACCACACCGGTGGCACCTCACAAGTAAGCCCCGACCGTCAGCCACCCCCAACAACCGTCATTTGTTGTGAAATTAAATAAGACCATTTCTAACCACTAGTCTCCGATCTTAGCCACCATTCATCGGTGAGCGTCACCGTCGACATCAGTCAATGCGTCACCTCGTCCCAAGCAAAACCCCAGTGGTTGATATCCGAGCCTCACTTCCGTCTACTGTGGGGAGCCCTTGAAAGCTTCACCTGATATTTTAACTTTTCAATTGGTTTTTATCATTTTGGAGCAATTCTGACGTCGATTCGACTCATCACCTTTTCCTTGAAGGTCCCCGTGTCCGTCTAACCAAATCCCAGTTGAGTTTGTCCCTCACCGTTATGGTTTTCATCATTCATCGTTAGGGTGAGCTTTCGTTTAGTTTCTTAATTATTTATCGTATTGTTGGTTTCTTTCAGCTGTGATATTGATTGATTTTGGGTGTTTCGTTGTTTTGGGAGCTTTCAGCCGTCGTCCCTCGTCCTTTACACCGCCCCACGTGTTGGCACGCGCCGTCGTCGCTTGTGGGTTTCGTTCCCCGTCAAATTTCTAGAAAAATGAGTCAACCTGTGAGTCAACCAACTGAGTCAACTTAGACTGAGTCAACTCAATGACCTGTCCGTTCATCGTTGACTACCCGTTGACCGTTAACTTTGACCAAAAAGTCAAAAAAATTTAAAACTCCTATATTATGTTTTTCGACACCCTAAGTCTGAATCCGAAGTTTGTTTCGCCAAATTCAAACTCGATAAGTTGTTTCTTGATGTTCTATCTCTTGATTCGATACGAAGTTTCATATTTAAGTTAAGTTTCTGAAGTAAATTCTTTTGCTATGTATCTGAGATATTATCAGATATGGAAATCAAGTGTGAGAGCTATCAATTCGGGTTCAATTGATTAATCGATACGAAAATTGAGGTAATATTTTACTACCTTTCGTATGCTTTCCGAAACTTGTTGATAATTGGTAATTTCATCGATAAAAATGATTGGTCATTTAGGTATAATTAATTATTTATGGACTCGAATAGAATTACGGTAAAAAGACAGTAAATTGAATAAGACTCACATGGCTCGCATAAGAAACTGGAAGACTGATCGGAAATAATTATAAGTTTAGTGATTCATTAATAAATGAATTGACTTTAGGATCCGTAAATTTTGATTAATTTCTGTAAAGGTTAAATATCGAGAATACTTGGATAAGAAATTACAAAAATAGCCTTGTAGAGTAAAATTACGAAAATGCCCTTGTACTACAAAAAGACCAAGATTACCCTTGAAAGTGAAAAATAACCATGAAATTACATACTTGACCAAATTACCAGAAAAAGTACATATATTTGGATTGAACAGAATTACCTATATGTTCTTGAGCTGTGAAATAACTAAAATAACCTCTAGTATTCAAAGGACCAAAATACTCTTGAACCCTAAAAAGGACTGAAATTTCTTAAACTCTAAATGACCAAGTAACTATAAGTACGAAAATAACCCAAATACCCTCATGACCTAGAAATAAGTTAATGTTTTTGGATAATTCTGGAAACACCGAGAAAACCTAAGTATTGTATCGTTGTACTCCATAAGTACATCGGTCATATTGAAGATTGCTGCAATACATAAATAAAATAAATACTTTCAGAATACGTACAGTTTCTCAAGATATGTTCAATGATGGTTCTGAAGATGATCAGTTTGACTAGTGTTGTCAGTACTAAAGTGTGAATATTCTTGAAGTGTATTGATTAGAGTGGTTGACTGGTATCGTAGTACTAGGATTTGTTCAGCTTGAGTTGAACCGATATCCTGATAAATCGACATGAATCTTGAATGCCATAAATCATTGTTTCACCCTTACTCGATTAAGTTTCTAAGAATCCACTAGAAATCAAAGTGTTCGAAATACCCCTCATGGCCTAAATAATGGAATCGCTCCGGTTATATATGAAAATCTTAATTTATTCTGATGTAAAGGTTCCTAAATACCTTTTTGATACACTTGAAATCCTAAATGGTCATGAAGTATCAATCTTTTAATGTCTTTTTAGATCCGATATCAATTAAACACTTTTAATAGGGACCTCGATCATGAAATCTGATCAATTTTGTGTAAGTTCATACTTTCTATTCCTGATAATTTCCAAGCGCATTTGAAAAATATTTGGATCCTCTAGTGTGTTCCTTATTGACAAAAATGTTTTCTCTGATTTATATAAAGTACGATTTCTTATATCTGGTTTCTGATTTCTGGCACAAGGTATAATAGGTCCTGGTTTTTGATATTATTGTTTGCTATTTGATTTGTTTTATTGGGGTATTGTCTGGGTAGTGTCTGGAGACTCTAAGGTTCAACTAGCTGGTAAATCCTTTTGTGTTCTTATAATTCATATTGGACTCCTAGATCCTAGGGATCTAAGGTAAGTCTTTATTGATGCCTGATCTAGGGTACTACATTTGGTGTACGGTTGGAGAGAAACTTTGTATTTTAAATAAAAACCCAACTTCTGATTTTTGTTTTCTGATATTACTAGTTCTATTTGAAACTATTTTATTGGGGTACTATCTAGGTAGGTGTCTGGAGACTCTAAGGTTCAGTTAGCTAGTAAATCCTTTATGTTCTGATCATTCATATTGAACTTCTAGATCCTAGGGGTCTAGGGTAAGTCTTTATGGATGATGTCCTAGGGAATTTCACATGGAGTATTCAGATTGAGTGTACTATAGTGATTTTAAAAACATGTTTTTACTCAAATAACTACTATTGTTTTTAAACTATGATTACATTTTGTTTTTGGTTTTGAAGGAATACACTAGACGTCTGTTTCAATCTCTAAACTTGGCCTTCTGAATGTTTCCTCTAAGATATAAGTTACTTATCTATTACCTGTAGAAATCTCAGTGGACCTTAGCTCATCACGAAAACCTGTAGATGGCTGAACTAATAAGAGAAATTTTATGTTTGTAAGTTATTTATATGTCCTTCAACATCATTTGGTAGTTCTGTAGTATTGAGCTTCCCAAAATTCACTATTTTATTCACCATTTTAGGTTAAAAGATCAATCCAGTGCAACTATCGACTTCAGTAATTAGAGTTCCTTCAGCTTTGCTTGCAGAGTACGATACAAGTGTAATTAGAGGGAATGTAGGTCATATTTGATTTTTATACCGAGTAAAAAATTTGTATGATTTAAATTCTGTTTTTAATAGTTGAATGGTTTATCTGTTTATGTTTTCATATATAAATTGTTTTACGATTTGAAATTGTTTAGCAAAAAGATTTTTTTAAAATTTTCTTAGATTTTTACTATGGGTCGTTTTGGTGGTTTAATGTGACATATCGGATCGAATCAGGTCACCTGTATCTGTCTGAAGATGTTACAAAATCTCTAACTGCTGACCTTTTGACTTCAGTACCCAGGCCTCATATGTTCCACAAGGCGATTCTCATAGTTCTTGGCTGTTAGTGTTCAGAGCTTGAAGAATATTTTTCTTATTTGCCATTTCAAGAGTCGCAATTTCCTCACTTACTGCCTGATTGTTACCCCCAAATTTGATACCAAGTTAGTTGCCTAAGGTTAATACCTCTTTTGCTTCCCTTACCTCTTTCAGCCAACTTTCCTGATTCTTTGGGTCCGAGAGTGTGAGATCTTCAATAACCTCCTGATTCGCTATCTTTACTCCATAGTGAAGCTTCTTTTGCCCTCGATTTCCTTCTTCTCTGCATGGTTTAGAGCAGCACTTTGAGTTCGTTTGGATAACCTCTCTTTTTCCTAATTTTTTATTTCTGGTTTGAAGCTCAGGTAATTTTAAGGAATAGCTTCTTTTATGGTTCTCTTATCCCTCATTGGTAGGCATGACTTGGAGATTTGTTTGAACTCGGCCCAGAAATTGTTTTTGGTATTCTCCAGCTTTAATTGAGTCTGCCTCACGTCCTCTTGCTACATTTAATTCTTCACTTTGATCGAAGTGATTGTCTCCTGCTCTCCATTCTGACTCCCTCTGGTCCGATGTTCGGAATCTCTCATTCGATATGGCTTATGTTTCTTTTCCGGCTAGATCTCCAGGCTCCCCAGATGTGTCATCGGATGAATTTTGAGTGGAGGCATACTTCCTTCTTACCAATGATTCTTCGACCTTTCTTCGAGACGAAATATCGCGAAGACCTTGTTCTATCACCCTCACCCCGTACTTCCGACTACCCTCCTTTAGATCAATTACCTCTGCTATTCGTGACTCATGCTTGGTTGACACTATAATAGATACTTTTTCACAATCTAAACTTTGATCTAGGTTTTCACCATACGCTTCAAGTTTCCCCCATAGCTCTGCAATCCTTGACAATGTTGTGCCGTTCCAGCAATGGATAGGGACTCCGGTTACTTCCAGCCACGTCCATCTTTCTATTACTTGGAATTCTTCTGACCATAATCTCACCTCTGCAAAAATTTCCTTCAAGTATGACCAACGGAGGTCCTCCAACACTAGAAACAGATCTTCATCCTCTATCACCAGAAGATGTCTTTCCACCCAACCTCTGTGAAGATACTAAATTTTTTATCCATATTATTATTATTATTAATATTATTATTATTATTATTATTATTATTATTATTATCATTATTAATATTATTATTATTATTATTATTATTATTATTATCATTATTATTATTATTATCATTATTATTATTATTATTATTATTAATTTATATTAAATATATTAAATACATAATAATATTTACAGGCCCAATTACAACTGGACCGGTCCAGTTACAAACCAACCAGAACCGGTCCAAAACTAACTAGAAACCCTAAATGTGTAGGTTTCCAGTTAGGGTTTCCTAACCATAATCCCAGCCGCCTCATCATCACAGCCGTTGGATCTGAGAGATCCAACGGCCCACACTCATCCAGCACAAACCCTAGGGTATGATACCCTAGGGCCACGCGGCCGCCGCTGCTGCTGCTTCCAGAAGCCCTCACCGCCTCCGCCGCTGCCACGTCCCGAATGATGCTTCCAGAAGATCAACGCCAACCGTCCATGCAAGGCTACGGGGTGAGTCACCACTGGTAGTCCGGTGACTCACCGAGGCCCCCCTCTTCGGACCGGTCCGAGACGAACACCGGTGGTGGCTATAAAAGCCACCACCCACCTGAAAACAGAGACAGAGACGGAGAGACAGAAAGAAGAGACAGAAACAAAAAAATACAGAGAAAAAAAAAACAAACTATACCAACGATCTCAGCAGCAAAGAACCAGAAGAAAAAAAAAAGAGAAAGAAAAAGGAAGAAGAGACTTACCGAGGAAGCGTCGACCACCGGATCTCGTCAGAACCTTCGAAACATCGAAGGTATTATTTTAGATTTGCTCCGATTGGGAGCAGTTTAACGGGAAAAAACGTCGGAACCGTCATTAGGACGGTCCGATCTACGTTTAGATGAAAGAAAAAATTTTCCGGCCACCAAAGACGGTGGCCGGCGGCGGTGGTTGACGGCGGATGAACGCCGGTTAACGACGGCCGGCCGGAGAGCTTCTCTCTTTTCTAGAGAGAAGCGAGAGAATTTACTTCTCTCAGAAAAGAGAGAGAGAGGGAAGAGAGGAGAAATGAAACTGGCCCTTCGGGCCAGCTGATTTTGGGCTTAAATAGCCCTTCCCGAACGACGCCGTTTTGGGAAGGGCTATTCGCGTAATTATAAAATAGTTAAATCCCTTCTGCGGTCCTTCATATTTGTAAACTTTACATTTTGGTCACTAAACTGAATTTATAATAATTTTAATTCAGTCTTTGAATTTTAAATTTATTCATTTTAGTCCTTTTTATTAAAATAATATATTTAGGATAAATAACAGATTTAATCCCTTAATTTTAATAAATAAAGTTTTCATCCCTAGTTCATATTTTTAATTAATTTTATTATAAATTTGAATTTTAAATAAATTCATTTAGTCACTAAGTTATTAAAATTAGAAAATAAATATTTAATCCCTATAATTTCAATTAATTAGGAATTAGATTTAATTTTATTTATTCATAATTTAGTTATTTATTTTACATGTTTTCATTTTATTGTTTAAAATATATTATTTTAGTGATATTTTTATTTTATTATACTGTTAAATATTTTTATATACATATAATAAATATTTTTGATATCGAAGAAAAGGACAGTCTTAATACAACTGGATGTCCTATTCTGATATTTTATAATTAAAAAGTAAACAATATTATTTAAATCAAAATTTATCAATATCAAAGAAAAGAGCTGTCTTAAGGTACCTAGAAGTTCTTTTAGATATTTTTAAATAAATATTTTTTTGAAATAATAGAATTATAAATTAAATATATTTTTGAATTTTTGAATTTTAATAATAGAGACAATTTATAATTAAAAAGTACCAATTTTGGGCGTTGTAGGGGTGCTAATCCTTCCCTAAACGTAATCGACCACGAATCCTTTTTTTTATTATTAAAAAGAATGAATTTTTGGTTATAAAACGCAGATCAGTTCAATTTTTTAATTGATGTTTTCTTAAAACTCTTTTAAAAAAATAATTTTTAGGTATTCGACCTACCTGATCCAAAAGGCCGATGGCGACTCCCAAATTATTTTCAAACCATTTATTCACATTATTTTTCACGCTAAGTAAAAAAAATTCGTGCCCGGACGAAAACCGGTTACGACAGCTTGGCGACTCCGCTGGGGACTGGTCAAACTTTTAAAAATCAATTATGAATTGTCTCTATAAATTAAAAATTAAAAATTCATATATTTAATTTTTAATTTTATCTTTTCAAATTTTTTATTTATTTATTATTTTTATAATATTATATGTTTTATTTTATTTGCAAGTATTTTATTTCGGTATTTTTTTCTGTCAAAGGTTTGAACATTTCTCCCACACACAACACTTGCATTGCATTACATAAAGCTCTATAATTGAGTTGTCCCTTTTAAGTGGGAGTGAAAGCGACGTCTTCGTGAGAATTTATTCTCCGTGTCAGACCTAGCAAGTAACTTCTGGGGTTCATATGCTCTATATCTTCGTGAGAATTTATTCTCCGTGTCAGGCATAGAGAAATGTATCCCCTCGAATTGAACTCAATCCACTTTAGTCTGTAATGGACTAGGATTGAGGGTTAGCAGCCTAAGGGGGCATTAACATGGATAATTCGAGTACCTTTACTCCTAGATCTGAAACCCTGCATATAAAAAACCTTAGAAACTCTTCCAATCCGAAGTCATGTCCAAAATAGGTGTACACACAGAGAAATGAATTCTGTCTTTCCTGTTAATTTATTTATTGTTTAAATTACATGTTTATTTAAATTATTTAAATTTAGAAAAGCATGTTTAAATTAAATAAATGTTATTATTGAATTTTTTATGTAAACTAATTTATTTTCTTTTTGTGTTCTTTATTTTTCTGTTTGCATTGCATCATACAGGATAAAAGACATTGATCCTTGTGTTAATTGTCTCATTGGAAAGCCTTCATCTATGGATAAAAAGTGTTCAAGTCAAGTAATTCTAAACTCAGAAGTAAGACAGTGGGCTGAAGATTTACAAGACAAGAAGGAGACAGTCTACAGGATGATTATGTATCTGACTTGGCCAGTTATGCTTCAGTTTCACTAAAAAGAAATGATCTGCAAGATTTGCGAAGCATTTGGGAAAGTTGGGATTCAAACAAAAAATTGCGGTTTTATCAGACTTATGGAGACATCCCATATTTGCTCTATGTTGAAGTTGATGATGAATTACTCAGAGCCCTAGTTCAATTCTGGAATTCAGGGTACAATTGCTTCACTTTCAATAAGGAGGACTTGGTCCCTACTATTGAAGAATATACAACTTTGTTACATCTTGAAGTTGCTTTGGAGAATCGAATATATTCAAAGTCAATTAAAACTCACCCTTTCGAGTTAAATTAGCAAAGATTGCCGGGGTACGAGAAGAATGGGTAGCATCCCGTACAAAACGAAAAGGCGAAAGCGAAGGCATTACTTGGACTAACATCAGAGAACTTATTCAGAGACATCCAGATATTAAAGTACGATTTGATTTATTTGCTCTGGGTATATATGGTATGGTCATCTTCCCAAAAGTATTGGGATATATTGAAGCTGCAGTGGTAGACTTGTTTGAACAACTACCAAAGAAGATTAATCCTGTTTCTGCCATCCTAGCAGAGACCTTCAGATCGTTAAATGCTTGCAGAAGGTTAGGAGGTGGACGATTCTCAGGGTGTACCCAGTTGTTATATGTTTGGATCCGTAGTCATTTCTGGAAGACAGAAAAGGTTTCATACCGACGCTTTAATACGGATTATTCACCATTAAAGGAATTTCTGGAGCAGGAATGGCCGAAAGAAATTAAGAAAGATATGTGGATTAATGCCTTTCGAAATCTGCAAAGCAATGACGTTGTTTGGCGAGCCCCGTGGCAATACAAAGGGAGTTCTTTTACAGATGTGGTAATTACAACTGGATAATGCTGCTCGGATTATGGGGAGGAATTGGATATGCACCACTTCTGGTCATAAGACATATGAAGGTCGTCAATTTATACCTGTCACTGTTGGACTACAGTCATCTGAGTTCGCATTCCACAGCAAAAATTATAAAAAAATATCATGGAAGCCGTTACAGCTTGGAAAACAACTTTTTGTATCCGAGCTAAAGCAGCAAAAGAAATGCTAACTCCTGATTATGAAGAATGGAGATCTGTCAGGAAAAACGAAAATATTCCTCAACCAGATCAAAATGAGGATATTTCTATGGAAGATCGCATCAAGGTGGTTCCATCAGAGATTGAAATCCTGAGAGCTGAGTTTGAAGCAGAAAGAGATGGTTTGGTCGAAAGAGTTAGAGCAAATGAGACAAGATAAAGCTATGTTGGGGGTTGACATTGACTTTCATTCATCACAATGTGCAATGTTGAGAAAAGATAAAGAAAAGGTGAGGATGAGTACAGAGCCTTACAGAAAGATTATCAGGAGTTATATAAATCCCGAAAAGCATCAGGACCCAGCCAATCGACGGTACAGATGACCAGAGAATTGAATATTGAGAAAAGACGAGTTGAAGAGTTGAAAGGAAAGAATAGTTGTCTACTCAAAACCTGGAAAAAGGAAAGCAAAAAATGGAAGATTTCGAGGTTGACAGGAGAGAGCGAATTATAAAACACAAGGCTGAACACCGCGAGATCATGAATGAAATACAAAGAGAAAGAGATCGAGCCAAAGATTTAGAAGAGATGAAGAATGACATCTTTGTTAAATTTGAAGGCGAGAAAAATATCATGTTCAAGGGATTTGAATCTGAAATGAACCAGTTGATTGCTGAACTTGAAGTCAGAGGCCAAAGATGGAAGAATCCAATGTTGAAAAGGAAAAATGGGAGTTAGAAAGAAAAATTTCAACACCAGACTTGAGGTAGAACAGGAAGTGGCTAGCAATTGGATGCAAAGATGCAGAAACAAAGATGTTCAATCCAGAAGCTTAATCAAAGAACTCAAGAAGCACAAACAAAACTTGAAGAGGATCTGGATCAGTCTAGAAACAAAAACTCAGAGTTTAATGCTTACATTTCGCAACTTGAAGAATCATTGTTTCAAGAAAAGTTCGTCTAGGGCCTAATGATCTCAAAGAAAGTAATGAAGAAAATGCTTCACTGCGAAGACGCATTAGAGATCTTGAAAAAATCCTGCACAATTGTCAAGTCAGAATCACTGAGTTAGAGCAAACTCTTGAAGGAACAAATGAACAATGGCAAAAGTCAACTGAGTTTTATGTTGAAAGAAGTGAAGAAAGAAGTAATATAGTGTTCGAGGCCATGGTACAATGAGCGAGGTTGCCAGATATGTTGGGGAACTAGCTGTTGAAGCCAAAATATTGAGCATCAAGTTGATCCAGTTTCTAAGAGTGGAAAGAAGGTGTCATGGTTAATGAAGGAAATTATAGAGCTTAATAGGAAAGCTATGCCTTATCTGTAGTTCTGAAATATTATAAAGAAACTTTTGTATGCCGATGGAAGTTGTTCTATGACAGTTAACTTTTTGGGATCAATGTTTTTTTACATACATGCATTTTGCATACATTCATCATTCATTTCATAATTTTCGCTATGAATCATTTTATTTATTAAGTTAAAATTCATTAATTAAAATTTGAAAAAATAATATTAAAAGATTTTTCAATCGCAGTTACTCTGGCCAAAGAGAAATACTACATCACTACGGTACTAGACAAGCCACTAAGAGAATTATGGAGGATAAAATACAGCGTATTGAGGAACAGCATCATAAGAACAAGAAGAAATGAGAATGAAGTTGGAAAAAATTGAAGCCAGTATTGCAAATTCACAAGACAGTATGATGAAGAAGATAGAGGACATGTTTAAAAGGCAGGCTATCAGTGGAAAAATGCATGAAAATCCTGTATCTTTTGATCAAGATCCTATGTATCCTCTAGGTTTTTCACCAGAACCAATTTATCACTCTGGTACTACCCCTATACAAATTAATGCTCGTACATCTGCATTACAAGAAGTCAAATCCCATGAAGATCAACAAGTGGATCCTGCATCTTCAAGCAAAAATCCACTTATATCAGATGTGAAAATAGGGGATCTTAATACTGATCAGTTGATCCCAGATTTAAATGAGCTGAATGAGAAACAAAAAGTAAATGAAGAGCTGACCAGACAGATCAAGAGCTTAGAAGAACGAATGAAATACGTGGAAATAACTGAATCATTCTATGGATTTGATGCTAGTGAGTTGAGTTTGGTTCCAGACCTAATCCTCCCTATCAAGTTCAAAGCTCCCGAATTTGATAAATATAATGGTACTACATGCCCTTCATCCCACATCACTATGTTTTGTCGAAGAATGGCAGGATATTTGAAGGACGAGAAATTGTTAATTCACTGCTTCCAGGATAGTTTGACAGGACCGCTTTAAAATGGTATACTCAATTGACCAAAGCCAACATTAGATCTTGGAAAGATTTGGCTAAAGCATTTTTAGAGCAGTATCGCCATGTGACAGACATGGTCCCTGATAGATGGACTCTCCAAAACTTGGAGAAAAAGAATAATGAAACATTCAGACAGTATGCCCAGAGATGGCGTGACACTGCGGCTCAAGTTCAACCACCTTTGTCAGAAAAAGAGGCCACAGTTATGTTTGTCCATACATTGAAGGCTCCTTATTTAAACCATTAATGGGGAATGCAACAAGAAATTTTGCATATTTGGTCATTTCTGGAGAATTAATTGAAATGTCTTGAAAAGCGGCAAGATTGAATCATATGATGGGTCTAGTTCTAAAAGACCTATATACCGGAAAAAGGAGAATGAGTCAACAATACCAATTCTTACAGCAAGGATTCATCGAAAAGTGTTACAATAACCCAGCCAAGGGTTAAGAAAGAGGAAACAAACACTAATCGAACAGAGTCCAGAGGATCTCGAAAAGAAAATGAAAGGTTGTCTTTTACACCTTTACCAGTACCATATGCAGAGATCTATGATTCGCTGTTAAAAGCAGATGTTATACGGCCTTATCCCTTGGTTCCCATGCAACCACCATTCCCTCCTTGGTATGATACAAAGGCACACTGTGTTTACCATGAAGGAATTACAGGTCATTCTATTGAAAACTGTTTAGCATTCAAAAGGGTGGTTCAAAATTTGATCAACACTGGGAAGTTGGAATTCAATACACCATCCGCATCAAGTCATCCATTGCCAAATCATGGAGATAAAAACGTGAATGCAATTCAGGAAGAGAACAGAAAGAAAGCAAAGACTGACCTTTCTGAAATTAAATCTCCATTTGTTTGGATATTCCAACAGCTTTCTTTAGCCGGTATAATTCCACAACAATTCAGGCCAAAGCAAAATGAAGGCAAGAATTATTGTAAATATCATCAGGAGAAAGGGCATAAAATTCATTATGTCCTGAGTTTAGAACTTGGTGCAAAAATTGATGAACAACAGAGAAATAGAATTCTTTGAAGAAGAACCCGGGAAAAAAGAAGATTATGTTTGCTCATCAGAGGATTCTAAACCAAGTCAAAGAATAAATGATCCTGTGATCATTAATGTGAAATCATCCACGATGATTCCTGCACCAATAAGGCCAAAAGTAGTTATCACCACTCCTCTACCATTTCCATACAAAGATACCCGTAGGGTACCTTGGAATTATACTACCAATGTTTCAATGGTAGGAGGACCTGTTCTTTAGAAAAACAGAAGAGAAAATACAAAGTCTGAGTATTACATCGACATCTGAAGCAGTAAGCGAAGTCGGTTTCTTTACGAGAAGTGGGAGATGTTACTCTCCCGAAACATCTAATGCTTCAGAACAAGTGAAAGCAAAAGGAAAAGCCATGGCAGTATCTCAGAAGGTATTTGAGGATGAATCCCTTCCAGCATTCAATGAACCTGTGACAGAAAAGCAAGCTCAAGAATTTTGAAGTTCTTGAAACATAGTGAGTATAGTGTGGTTGAATAATTACACAAACAACAGGCGAGAATTTCTATTCTTGATCTTTTGATGAATTCAGAAGCGCATAGGAATGCTTTGATGAAAATCCTCAATCAAACATTTATCCCCGAAGATATATCCCTCAATAAACTTGACAGAATTGTGGGACATATAGCCGCTGACAATTACATAACCTTCACAGATGATGAAATACCAGAAGGCGGAATGGGGTCAGTAAAAGCTTTAAACATCACGACACATTGTCATGGTCATGTGTTGCCAGGAGTATTGATTGACAATGGGTCTGCCCTCAATTGATGCCTCTAGTTACACTTCAAAGAATGCCTCTGGATCAATCACACATGAAGAGTTATCAGAATGTGGTACGAGCATTTGATGGTACTCAAAAAGAAGTGCTTGGGAAAATGGAAATACCTTTGTTAATCGGCCCAGTCGTGTACAATATTGACTTTGTGGTGATGGACATCCACCCCACATATAATTGTCTATTAGGGAGGCCATGGATTCATTCAGCAGGAGCCGTTCCTTCTTCATTACATCAGAAATTGAAATTTGTTGTTGATGACAACTCATATGCGTCAGTGCTGAAGAAGAAATCATTGCGTCTGTAACAAGCGATGTTCCATATATCGACACCAATGATGAGGCTCTTGAATGCTCTTTTCGAGCTCTTGAATTTGTAAATGCAACCTTTATTGCAGAAGGAAGCAAATTCCATATCCCAGACTGTCTGATTGCACCAAGATGACGGTACAGCAAACTTTAGGCATCGGAGCTAAAGCTGGGAGAGGTTAGGAAAGAATCTTCAAGGGATTTCATTTCCCATCATATAAGATGAAAAAAGACCGTTTTGGGCTGGGATTTAAGCCTAATCTTCAGCAAAACAAAGAGATGAAAAAAGATGTGAAGACAGAAAGGCAAAATTGAAAGGAGAAATCCTTTGGAAACACTCTTTCCCACAGTTGAGGACATATTCAGATCAGGGGGAACAATTAATGTGGAACAGCAACTTGTTGAAGCCTTTAAAGAGAAAAGTTGATGAAAGACCAAGACATAGTTGAAGAAGCTATGAATGGATTATTTATCAACATGATCGCGAATAACAACAAGACTGGCAAGTACTTGATATGATTCGACCATTCCTGAAGAAACACTCACCAATTGGACCACTGA